>NC_089219.1:75073531-75406716 GCF_963924675.1 Phocoena phocoena | reverse complement strand
GTGTGTAGCTCTTAAATGGCCTGGCAGCATCCACTTATCACCACTAGGAAGCCAACAGCTAATTAAGAAGGGAGACTACTTTGAGACCACCATGCTGTGAGTAGCCCAAGCCACATGGAGAAGCCCTGGAGGAAGAGATTTATTCCCATAGAGAGAGAGAGAGGCCAAGGAACAGGGAAGCAGCAGAGATGTGAGTGAGGGAGCCATCTTGGAAGTGGACCCTCCAGCTCCAGCTGCCCTGACAAAGTCCATGAGGATCTGAGATGAACCACCCGGATAAGCCTTTCCCAAATTCCTGATCCACAAATCATCAGCAAAATAAAAAGATTGTTTCCAGCCCCTAAGTTTGGGGGTGGTTTGTTATGTAGCAATAGATAACTGGAACGAAGAGTGAGAAAAGTGAATTCATGAAGAGGAGGAGCTGAGAAAAGATGATTCAGAGGAGAAAATAGGCGAAGGGTGAAATAAGAAGTATGTAACAACCACCTCAGCAGTAAGTGTTCAAGGAACAGGGATGGTGAGACTATCCATAAAACCACTAGAGGCTTGCAAACTCCCCATTTATGCATTTACCACATCCAGACTGGGGCAGGGGAGGGGGAGAAGGCTTCTTGGAAGGGGTGGTGCCTTCACTGAGTCTTAAAGAAGGATTAAGAGTTGCTCAAGCAGGGATGGGGTCAAGCATGTTCCAGGTGATAGAATATGATGTGCAGAGGCCCACATAAGAGAAAAATGGGGAAGTGGCCAGAATGAGGTTGGGGAGGGGTATCTTGTGGGCCATGATAAGGCATTTGGACTTCATTCTGAGGGTACTGGGAAGCCACTGGAGGATTTAGGCAAGAGAGGGGCATGGTCAGATTTGCAATTTAGAAAGATCACTCTGGATAGGAGGGCTGTGCAATAATCCAAGGGACCAATGATTATATTCTGGACTTGGTGGTGGCAGAGTGGATGGAGAGACATGGATGGATCTGAGCCATTTTAAGAAGACTGATCTGTCAGACTTGATTGATTAAATTTGTAGACAAAGGAGAAACTGAAGCTAAGAATAAGCTTCAGTAAACTGGCTTGAGCAACAATCTGTGTGGATGGACAAGAGAATGGAAGGGGAGAAGGAGCAGACTGAACAGATCACGATGAACTCTGTTCTGGGCATGTTGACTTTGGAGTTCCTGTGGGACTAAACAGGGATGTCTCCCCTGCAGTTCTGAAACTCAGGAGAGACCACAGCACCAGCAGTGATAGTTTGGGCACGAATGGCATTGAGGTGAGGTTGGAAGTCATGGGCCTAGATTAGTCCACCCATAGGAGGGAGCATTTAAAGTTGGAGGAAAGAAGAGTGAAGCTAGAGATCTAGCCTCTGGGAAACACCAACACTTAAAAGCAATGAAACAGAATCAGAGGGAGAGAGAGGCAGAGAGACAGAGAGCTAGAGAAAAGAAGCCAGGAGACAGCAGTGTCACTGAGCAAAAGAGGAACGCTGGAAGGAGAATTCCTGGGACATGTGTGATCTAATCCTATGTTAGTTAAAACAATTGTGGGTTGATACCAAATGAGCAATTCCCTGGTATTGCAAAACTAACATTTCATTGCTCTTCATAAGAAAATGAAGCAACTTCATTTCATAAGGAAATGAAGGGGGCTTATCAGAGCCTCAATCTATGTCATCCCTACAAACATATATTTGAGTATGGTATAATCATGAAAATACTTCTGGAAAGATAATATTGCAAAAAGCTCTGAGAAACTGAAAAAAAAAAAGATTAAATGGAAGGGTCACACTAATGTCTGCATATCATCATAATACATCACAAACTTGTTATTCAAACTCAATACATTTATGTAGTACTTTGGACTTTTCAGGATACTTTGATGATCTCATTAGCCCCTGATGTGGTTTTAATGAACTTGATGACTCTGGCATCAATGGGTTATTACACTGCTAAGAGAACATAATAAGCAGCATAAAAAGAAGAATATAGACAGAGTTACAGAAGTTCAGAAAAGGGAAATGTTGCTTGTGTGGGAGAGGGCGAGCTTTGAAAAGCCAAGAGCACTTCCTGAGTGATTACACTGTGCCCTGTTACTGAGGTAGGCACCATATGTGTTATCTCATTTAAAGGATGTGGGTATGTTGAGTGTAGAAATGGGCATTTTACACAGAGGTAAATGGCAACTTTGGTATTCATCATAGTGTCTGGCACAAAAGCGCAATAGCTACTAATATTTGTGGCTGTCATTCATTGAGTACTTCCTGGTGCCAGGTGCAACCCTTCGTACATGCTGTCACATTTCAGCTTCAATGCAAGCCACTTTACACATAAACTCAAGTGACTCACACAAGTGAAGTCCCTGGTGAAAAACAAATCGCATACTCAGCTAAGAATTTTGAGGAGAATTTAATCATGGGCTGGCCAAAAAGTTCGTTCGGCTTTAAGTAAAAAATAAAAGACATTTTTCATTTTCATGAAGAACTTTATCGAACAATGTATTCACTAACCGAGCTAAGTTTTTGGCCACCCCAATATTTCCTTTAAAAGGAGAAAGTTTTTAGAGTGTGGGTAGAGTAAAGAGAACCAGTAAGGGATGTTGAGGCACCCAGAGACTAGCAAAAACAGGAAGTCATTACCACCCTTAGATGGAGATCATTTAAGGAACGTCATTAAGCAGTTCAAGCTCAGCTGCAGTAAATTGGCCACTTCTTTCCAGAGCATAGAAGTTAGCAATTCTCACTTTGCTGCTTTCATCGATATTTTTACGTCAAACATTATGTCATGGTTATGTTGGATCCCTTGATCCCTTCTGCAACTACTCTGACCAGCATTCACAGTGCCAGCAAATACTTTGAGAAGCTGGTGAGGGTGGATGGCCCCAAGCACAGCCTCATTATGCATTGAATATTGCCAAATGCTCTTTCTGAAAATGCTAAATTGCCTTTTCTTTGCATCCTTTTTTTAAAAAATAAATTTATTTATTTATTTTTGGCTGTGTTGGGTCTTCGTTGCGGTGCACGGGCTTCTCATTGTGGTGGCTTCTTTTGTTGCAGAGCACGGGCTCTAAGTTCGTGGGCTTCCATAGTTGTGGCTCGCGGTCTCTAGAGTGCAGGCTCAGTAGTTGTGGCTCACGGGCTTAGCTGCTCCACGGCATGTGGAATCTTCCCGGACCAGGGCTCCAACCCATGTCCCCTGCCTTCCCTGTGCCACCAGGGAAACCCCCTTATTTTCTTAATATTCATAATGTCGTGTGCTTAAAAGAGGACTTTAAAGTGTGCTGTTTACTACTTCCATGTAAGTAGTCACACAGGGTTATCAGAACCCAGCCAGAAGCTAGAATCGCCAAAAAGAGGGACCACCAGACAGAAGTTATGGTTATAGAAGGGTTGTTGCTAGAACCATGAAAAAGCAGGAAGGGAGTAAGAGGAATAAATATGTTAACCTTCCTTTCCTCTTGCCCTCCCATCTCCTGTAAGTGCCTCCCATTGGCCAAAGCCAACAATAACGGGATACCAGGTGATACAGTCGATGAAGGTCAGTCCTCTCGGGCTCAGAGTAAGACAGAAAATAGTGAAGCATGGGTCTTGGGCACACCAAGATTACACAACTAGAATGTGGGAGGGACAGGAGTCAAAGTCAGGTTTATTATGCCTTATTGACTGCTTTTATGTATTTCTCTTCCATACATGTTGCAGGTACTTGGTAAATATTTCTTTAAAGAATGAATTCCCAGGTGAGAGCTGAAGAAACCAAGGTTAGGAGGGTATGCATCTTGACTTTAGGAACCAGAACCCCGGAACCATCTCCTAGTTTGTAAAATGCTGCCTGCCCATTTGACCAAACATAATTCACTGCTTGTATGTCAAAGGAAATCTGCAGCAGTCAGTTTCCTCCACAGTAAATTGTTTTGTGTCAAACATAATGATTCTTATCTGGCAGCACTGACTTAGTGTCAGAATGCAGACTTATGGAAGAAAAAAAAAAGAAGAATTCAGACTTATGGTATTTAACTTGATCTAGTATTTTTAGTACTTGGGATGGATGAGGACACTTGAGCCCTCATTCTCTTTAAGGACTCCAACCCCTACCCTCAAACACCAAACCCCAGTGAAAGCAAATCTTGTATTTGCTAAAAATGGAGTAAGAAAGGAGTAAGGCAGGAATGTCTCTTTTAATCCTGAAATAATTGCTATCTAAAGTTGACTTCAAATGCAGGTCCAGAAATATTATCAATGGAAAAGAAAAATTGCCTCTGTATCAGTCAGTGTCTAGCTAGGAGAATATAAACAGCTCTAGGTATTTCAAATAGAGGGAATTTAAACAGGGAATTAGTTACAAAGATCTTGAAATGTGTGGAAGACAAAAAGGAGCAATTTGACCATAAGTCCCACAGTGTAATTCACAATTACATCCCCAGTACCTGGTATGTAGCAAAGGTTCAAAAATGTGTATTGAATCTATGATTACACTTGTGAGTGAGATTTGGTCTATCAACCTAGGAAGGCCATGGGTTCTGCTGGAAAGCATTAAGATACCTATATGACTCTGATGATTCAATGGATGTATGTGGTTTGGCCTTAGGTAGGAAATCATGTTCAAAGCCTTCTGAACCTGTCAATGCTACTGTATAGCACAGAGAATTCTATGTTCTGTGATAACCTGTATGAGAAAAGAATCTGAAAAAAAAAATGAATATAGGTATAACTGAATCACTTTGCTGTATACCTGAAACTAACACAACATTGTAAATCAACTATAATCCAATAAAATTAAACAAAAACAAAAAAGCAAACAAAAAGAACCCAAAAGCTAAAACAAAAAACCCTCAAAACCTGTCAATGAATAATATTTAATGAGCAACTACTAGGTACGAGATACTATCCTAGGCACTTTTCTAAGCATTTTGTATTATTAACTTTAACCGTCCTAATAACCCTATGATAATGGATTCACTGTTTCCAATTTCATAAATTAGGATGAAACGGAGGCAAAGAGCTTTCAAGTAACACAACCAAGATCATACAACAAGAAAATAGCAGAGCCAAGCTTCCACCCACAAAGTTTGGCTTCAGAAGCTACATTCAGACTCCACACCATATGTCTGTCCACTGCTCAAGTGATGAAAGCTTAGCCTACCTTTCTACCATTATTTTCCATTTCCCCCATTGTACTCTGGGGCATAAACCAGCTAGCTGTTTCCCCAACCGGTTTCCTCTCCTTTCTGGGCTCATAGAAGACTATTTCCCAGCTCTTCCCTTTGGTTACTAAAGCTGTGTGACTGAGTCCCAGCCAGAGGAAAGTGAGCAGAGGTCATATGTACCACTTCCTGGCCTGGCCCATTAAGCCTCTCACACGTGGTGCTGAATGCTCTGTAACTTTCTTTCAGCTTGAGGAAGGTGAGCATGGTGAACTTGGATGCCATATTTGAAAGTGTTGGAGCCACAAAATGAAAGAAGGCCAGACCCCTGCATGTCACTTGGAGAAGAGTCAGGAACCAATCAAGACATTCTGCTAGCCTTTAAGTGAACAACAGATGAACTTCTATCAACTTTATTCCACTATATGTGTTGGGGTCATTTTGTTACAGCATCTAGAATTATCTTAACCAATACATACAGGATTTGAACTGATCTATTGTTGCATGAACACGCATTTGGCTTTTGAACATACTTTTCCTTAGAATTCTCATTCTATCCTTCCAATTATTCACATCCTAAAAATTATTCAAGGCCTAAACCTTCAAGCAGCTCTCTTCCACTCCCACTAGCCACTGTGATTTCTTTTTCCCATAACTTCCTATAGCACTTTGTTGATTGTATCTCTCATGTGCCCTTAGCATAGCTCTCACTTTGGATGTCTTGTTTTCCCAGTAAGCTCTTCAAGGTCAAGGATCATGTTTTAATGCTTCTCATATGTCTCTGAAGTACATAACATGGTGTTGTGCCTTGAGAATTCTCAATATCTGTAGGGAAAATGAATTTATATATATATTAGACTTAATAAAGCCCATTTTCCATTTGGGCTTTATTCCATTTCCATTTTCCCAAAAGTAGTCCTTTATCACTCAAGCAGGAAGGCATGTAAGAAGTGATTTACTGGAGTTCATGTCTTTATTATTCTTTTCACCAATATACACATTCTAACACTTTTGGACAACTGCTTAGAAGAGACAGAAGGCGTGCTTATCAAATTTCAGATGACACAAAACTGGAGGTAATAAATAATGCACAAGATGACAGAATCAAAATGAGGCAAGTTGGAATGAAGATAACATTTAATAGGGATAACTGAAAAATTAGATTAAAAAAAAAGTGGCCCAATTTCAGTATGGAAAGACAGGGCTAACACCAATTTATAGGAAAAATCTTTCAGGTTTTTTTTTTTTTTTTTTTTTCTTTCAGGTTTTAATTGGCTGCTGGGCTGACATGAGCCCAGAGTGGATACACGGGACTTTGTTTATAATTAGGTTCAGGGCACTTGGTGGCAAAGTATTCAGGCTCTAACAAGGCACGGGCATGAATTAAGGTTGCTAGGTGGAGACCAGCTGGAGGTGGATGAAACCTCAATGTTAGGTAATGGGGGAAAAAGGTCCATATTTTGGCCTGGGCAAGCTCAGCACATAGGGCAACTTTCACCTGTAGCACTGGTGGGAATCCCCTGCTGAGAACACCATCAGGTGATTTCTGGACATTAATTTGGTGCCAATTTAGTATGAGCATGGATTCCCTGAGAGTTTTGCCTCAGAAGTAGAGCCCAGTAGGTCTCAAAAGTTTGTTATTTTACTTTTGGTCCCACTCCCCAGTGTCAGGGTGAGAGCTGTCCTTCACTTAAGACCCCTCACTTTCAAAGCTGAGAAATGCCATGTCATCTGGGTAAATTCAAGTCACCCTTGAGAGAGGGGAGAGAAGGCAGATCACATCTCCTCTGTTGCTCAGTTGGGACAACTGTTCCAGGGTCCTTAGCTAGATCTCTCCTAGAAACCTACATTTCCTAAAAACTGGTATCAGAGTTCTGACAAAAGCTGTGGCCTTGACCTTGGCACTGGACCACCAAAAAAGCCAATACAATCTTAGGCAGTGTTAATAGAAGCCTAGCACCTGGAATAAGGGTCCTGCTGTAGTCTGTGCAGGTCAGACCACAGGAAGAATTGTTTCTATTCCAGATACCATGATTTAAAAGGGATACAGGCAAACCACTGTGTATCAAAAGGAAGATGACCAGAATGTTGAAGGGATTTAGAAACCAATCACTAGTTACTTTTTGGTGGTTCAGGATCAAGGCTTGGAGTGGGTCAGGATGGCGGGTGGGATGCGGTGTCAGGTAGCATAGATAGCAGAACTGTCTTCAGATATGTGAATGCTGTCCTGTGAAAGAATGTTAGCTAATGCCAGAAGGCAGAACTGGGACCAGTGGGATTTAAGCCCACAATGAAGAATTTTTAACTGTGATAACTCTTCAAAAGTGGAATACACTTTGCAAGTAAGTGAGGTTTAGAATGTTCAAGTAAAGATCTGGTCACTGTCATAGATGTTTTAGCTGGAATTCCAGAACATTGAGTGGGAATTTAGATGAGAGGGTTTCTAAAGTCCTGTTCAAATCTAATGTTCTATGATCTCATCAATCTTAAAATTAGAAATATGCTACAGAACGTGAGGAAAGAAGATTATTACCTGAGATTATTTTGGAGTTACTACCTGAAGTGGATCTTCCCCTCAAAAAGAGCAGAACCCATGGATTATGTAATCTGCAATGCGTGAGAGGGGAAAAATAGAAGCTTAGTACCATTAGGAAGGGAAAGGAACTCCCTGAGGGGCATGAAAAAAGAAACGTTCAACAAATATCTCGGGAATTCCACGGAGTCTATACAGGCCTGAGGGAAAGGCAAGGGAGGAGTTTGGAAACTCTCTTTCCCAGTGACAAAAGAGTTGTGATGCTCCACGTCTGAAACTGCTCAAGGTGAGCGCACATCTATCGTGGAGGAAAGCACACTTGGTCTTTGCCTCCCTACCTCTGCGGGCCCTGTAGGCAAACAGAATCACATTCTTAGTAAGAACGGATTGTCCTTGAAATACTGTGAGTTTCCAGATGTCTATGTCTCTCTCTATATGTGTCTCTTGGGCTCCTCCTCTTTCTTTCAGACAGAAAGAAATAACATTCTTTTAATAATCTAGAGTCTCACGTGGGGTGAGGGGTCATCTGCAGAGAAAGTCAAGATAAGGTGGACTTGGATTTGAAAACATATTCTCACACTAGGAAATGGGGGTGGAGGTGGGGCGTGGTACCACGTGCTGGACAACCTGGGAGCAGGAGAGTAGGAAGAGAGGTCAAAGTATCTGTCCACAAAGGAATCCCATCCTTTACTTCCCGACCACCAAGAAGACCCCACAGTCGTTCTGTCCAAAACATAGCCCGCTCTCCAAGTGCGCCTTGGGTCCACGTGAGGCGTGCACCTGCGGCGGAACACAGGTAACGTCAAGTCCGGGTACAGCGCCTTTTGGCCGAGCTCCCCTCACCAGCGCGCACCTCTTGCGTTGCCGGCTTCCTCGGCCGCCGCCTCTAGCCCCACTCCTCGTGCGATGCTCGCCACTACAACTCCCGCCTCAGCTGCCGCAAACCCGAGAGCGCCAAGTGGGCGCGCGGGCTGCGCGCGGGCCGGCGCCCGGAGGTCTGGGCATGCTCAGTCGCGCGGGCAGGGCTCCGGGCGCGAGCCGGGCTCCCGCTGCACCACATTCATCTGCTGCCAAGGGGAGCCGCCGGGCGCTCGCAAGCTCGGCGCGCGCTGCCCGCGGAAGACCCGGCTGCCGCGCCCCCCGCCGCCTCCCCGAGTCATGGCCTCGCTCGGCCATCCCGCCGCCTTCGGCCGGGCCACCCACGTCGTCGTGCGGGGACTGCCCGAGTCCCTCGGCCAGCACGCGCTGAGGAGCACCAAGGGCGACGAGGTGGATTTCGCCCGCGCCGAGCGGCAGCACCAGCTGTACGTGGGCGTGCTGGGCAATAAGCTGGGGCTGCAGGTGGTGCAGCTGCCGGCCGACGAGAGCCTCCCGGACTGCGTGTTCGTGGAGGACGTGGCCGTGGTGTGCGAGGAGACGGCCCTCATCACCCGCCCCGGGGCGCCGAGCCGGAGGAAGGAGGTAACTGGCCGCCCGGAGACGCGAGGGGCGCGGCCGGGGACGCGCGCCGGGCCCTCCCGCGCCGCCCGAGCCGGACGTGCTGGGGGAAGCGCGGAAGTGGCCCCCGGGCTAGTTCCGAACTTCCCATTTGGGGGAGACGGTGTGTGTGCGAGAGAAGTTCATTGTTCACGCCTCCCGGCTGCCGGCGCAGCTTGGGTGCCTTCTAGAGGAGCCGACTGAGTGTGGTGGTGCGGACTCGGGCAGGTGGGTGGGGTGGGGAATCCGTCTCATAGGCATTTTTATTTGTAAAGATTAAAAAGCAGCGAAGACAGTGCAACTCTGCTCGTTTCCCAGGGAGCGGGGGCAGGGAGGGGTGCCGTTCCAAGCGGGCGGGCGGAGCCTGGGCGAGGGCTCCGGGGGGGCCGGTTGATGACCCTAAACCCTCAAGTCCTGCCAGGAGCTGGGAGCAGGGAGGGCCAGATGAATTAACGGTCGATGCCCGCAGACGTGGGTCGTCCCGAGTTACTTTTCGGTGCTGGAGAGTGAGTCCCGCAAAGGGGACTGGCAAGTGAATGAATGTAAGAAGACTGGCCTGTTGCTGAGCCGCGGTGTCTGGGTTTGAAAAGCAGAACTCGGTGTAGGGCGTTTGGTGTGTGTATGTGTCTGTGTGTTTAATTGGAAATGGTGGTTTCACAAATTCAATAATTTTTATTCTCTGTATTTTTAAGCTCATAGCAATTAGAGCTTTTTGTGTTCTCAGAGGATGGTGACTACTTTAAAATATTGCAGTTTGTGAAAATGTCTGTGATTGCTTTAAACACAAGGTAGGTTAGTGGGGAGAGACAAATAAGAGTGAGACTGGATTTTAAAATGACGTCCGGCCTGGGATTCTTCTCATTGCCTGCTGAGAGCCCAGGGTCAAGACTCTTGGTTGCTATTGGCATCAAGTGGCATTGCAAGAAGCTGGTGGTTTCTTTCATATCTGGAGGGTTAAGGATTTTCCCTCCCTATTTTTCCTTTATTCGATTCGCATTGGAAATGCCTCATAGAGCTTGTAGTTAAAATATGCTTCTTCTCCACATGCTTCACTACTTGGTTGATAGAACTTTGCTTGGTCTGAGAGAATAAGTATATTTGATTTATTTCCCACTAAGATAATCAGCTTTTTTTTTTTCACCCTGCCTTAGCAGAAAACCAAAAGAGTAACAGGTCTCATTCTCTTAGCTCTTTTATCTCCTTCGCCACCTCTCCATCTTTGAATCTGTGAGATGACCCACTCTGTTTTAAACTGATAAGCATGTAACCCCATTTGAATACTTTCTAATGTGTCCTAGGCCATATGACAAAGCTGTGGTTTGTGCTTAAAAGAGTAACATAGATTTTAAAAACCCTTTCAAAATGATACTCATTTGATGTGGCTGGTCCAGTTTCATGTTGAGACTGTCATATATTTAATCATCCATTTCATTTTATTCCTATAATAAAACCTTTCAAATTTTGGCCTTCCTGATACTAAAGTGGGCATTGATCTGTCTCCCTGTCAGATTTTGAGGCATACATTTTAGATGGGTTTCACTCTTCAGGCTGGTGGCCCACTGCCAGAGGCCACATAGTGTAATGGATAAGAACATCAGACTGGATCTAATTCTGTGACCTTAGCGAGTATCTCTTGCCTCAGTTTTCTCACCTGTAAAGTGGACATAATCATACCTATTTCATAGAATTGTGGTAATAAATTTATTAATCCATCAGAAATATAGAGGACAGGACATTTCATAAGTGTTGGTCGTTATTATTCACTTACCAATGGGTCGTGGAAGATTTACTCCTTGAGCAGTAAGAAGTCTCCTGTACACTGATGCAGTTACAGTGACATTTCCCTCTCCGAGGATGAAGGGGAGTCTTCTTCAAGCCTTAGGTTCCAGCCTAATCTGCTCATTAGCACTGCCTCCCAGCTCAAGTTTTCTGCAGGTGTGTGGTCCCGCCCCAAAACACCTTTGCCATTGCACCTGATCTGGGTTCCCAGGGTAATGGGCCTTCCAGCCAGAGAGGGGAATGCGGGCAGTCATGTTGGGTGGGGTGCTTCAGAGATTTCTTTGAAATCTCTCACAGTTTGCTGCCTACACTGAAGTTAATAAATTCTTGTTAACTGAATGAACAAATGAATTAATGAAATGCTAATTAGCTAATACCAGCAAGCTGATAATAATTACTTCAAGGATTTCTTGGATTGTTTTATATATATATATATATGTATGTGACACCTAACTCCCTAACTGAAACTCCACAACAGCTGAGGCATTATATTAAAATTATTAACACTGATCTCCTGTCTTCTCCCTCTGCATTCCATTTTCTACACTGTAGCCAAGTTGGTCCTTCTAAAACTCAGATCTGATCCTGTTCCTCCTCTGATTAAAATTCTAGAGGGGCCTCCACTGAGCCTGATAAACCCGTTGAGCTGGGTTCTGCTTGCCTTTCCAGCTTCAGTTGCATCTCTGACCCCACCCGAGGTGCCTCCCAATTCTTGGCTCAAGCCAGGTTCTTTTTTCAAGCTCACCATGCTGTTGCTTTTATGGGTGTACATTCCTCCTTTGCCCAGGACATTCTTCCTCCTTCCTCTCCTGCATTTTACCTGGCTGTTTCTACTCATGTTTCAGTTCTCAGTTTACTCTTACCATTAATATTATTAGCTAATCTTTATTGGGTGCTTACCATTGGCCAGACATTGTGCCGGATTTATGACATGCGTTTCATTGAATGCTCACGTCAAATCTTTGAGCTCATTGCTATCATTATTCCTGTTTAAAAGGTGATGAAACTGAGTCTTAGATTAAATTGCCCAAGGTTATAGAGTGGAACTAGTGAAACCAGGATTTGAACTCAGATTTGCAGGACTCTAAAGCTCTAGTCCCAACTGTTGTGATATTAGATCTCACCTTCTCAAGCATTAGATTGGTTGTCCTTTTATGAGCACCTCTGTACTCCCTGTTATGGTATTTATCATACCGTATGGTAATTGCCTGTTTATCTTTCTGTACCTCCCACTCTTATGAAAACTGTGAGAGCAAGGATCATGTCTGCGTTGTTCAACATTTTATCCCCTGGGCCCTGAACACAATAATCATGTAGCAAATAAATTTTGTTGAACAAATTTGTTCATGATTTTAGGTCAACCTTCGTGCTCCCTCATTATGACATATTTGGTGTTTTGCAAGCATTTCTAGTCAGCAGAGTCCCACAAGTTTCATTACAACTATAGGTGATTTATAACTGTTTTTCTCTCCCTTTCCCTTTCCGTGCCTCTGTCTCTTGTTGTTTTGTTTTAATTAAAATCCTGAGAAGTTTCTTCTTAATCAAAGCATCATGTTATATTTAATGACTTTTCTTCCTTGGAAGAAAGGACTGAGAACCAAACTAAAGAAAGTAACGCTTCTGTGAAAGCTCAGTGTTTGCGATAATGGGGCCTCCAAAGATTAATAAAACACAGACCCTGTCTGCAGCAAGCTTAAGTTTTAGTGAAGAAAACTGCATATAGAGAAAGTCAGCGAATAATATTACATGTCTAAGAACTTTGTGTCTTCCGGAATATGTATGTCTTAATATGCTTAATTTTTTTTTTTTTTTTTTTGCAGTACGTAGGCCTCTCACTGTTGTGGCCTCTCGCGTTGCGGAGCACAGGCTCCGGATGCGCAGGCTCAGCAGCCATGGCTCACGGGCCTAACCGCTCTGCGGCATGTGGGATCTTCCCGGCCCGGGTCACGAACCCGTGTCCCCTGCATCGGCAGGCGGACTCTCAACCACTGCGCCACCAGGGAAGCCCTATGCTTAATATTTTGAAGACAAATTAGCCTTAAGAAACCAATCATATTTTAAGTGAATCCAGCTTACATTTTAGAGGGGGAAAAAAAAAGAAAGTTAACTTCTAAATGTCAAAGTCCAGTAAGCAAATATCTAAAAGCTATGACAGTGTATGAGGATTGGGTTTTTAAAAAATAAAAATTTTGTTTCAATTGTACATGTCCGCAGTACCAAATTCAAAAGGTACAAGAGGATACACGGTGAAAGTAAGTCTTGGACTTCCCTGGTGGTGCAGTGGTTAAGAATCTGCCTGCCAATGAGGGGACATGGGTTCAAGCCCTGGTCCGGGAAGATCCCACATGCTGCGGAGCAACTAAGCCCATGTGCCACAACTACTGAGCCTGCACTCTAGAGCCTGCGAGCCACAACCACTGAAGCCCAAGCACCTAGAGCCTGTGCTCTGCAACAAGAGAAGCCACCACAAGGAGAAGTCTGCACACGCAATGAAGAGTAGCCCCCGCTCGCTGCAACTAGAGAAAGCCCGTGCACAGCAACAAAGACCCAACTCAGCCCTAAATAAATAAATAAATAAATTTATTTAAACAAAGAAAGAAAGTAAATCTTGCCACCCTTACCTCACCCTTGTACCTGACTACCCAGTTCCTTTCCTCAGAGGCAACTACTAATGCCATTTTCTTGAGTTTTTTTTTTTTTTTCCAGAAAGTTTTTAGTACTTAATAAATGATTAACTGACAGAGTTTACTCAGGAAAATTGTGAAATATATCCTGTGCCCTTTCACCCCTCTTTCAGGGCCATTCTGGGGTATTTGGTCTAAGAGAAAACCACACAAACTCATTCTCACAAAGTGATAATGGCTTTAATTATCCTTGCCTGGAGCATTTGCACTGTTGGGGACCTCTTTAGGAAGAAGGCGATACGCTTAGCACAAAGTCATAAATCTCCAAAGTGAAAATAAACATTGAGGGGGGGAAAGGAGGGCATAAACGGAAGAGGTAAGCAATACATATTTGCATAGTAATTCCCCTTCTATTGGGGCACTTAACTATTTGGACTTACGTATTTGGGTCCTGGTTTATTCTTTGGTTAGGAAAAAAGCATAATTATATTGATCCCAGAGGCAAGGTGAGCATTAAGACCATGTCTAATGACCAGCCAACTTATGTGTGTGTGTGAATCCCCAAAGATGGTGTTACTATTAGCTCTATTTAAAAGATAAGGAGACTGAGTCTCTGGTAACCAAGGTTAAGTAACTTGTCCAAAGTCACACACAGATAATAAGTGGCAGAACTGAGCTTCTCATGAAAGTATGAAGGTCTTTTTTGCTTGAAGTGCTTGTTGCCAGTTGTGCTTAATCATAATAGATCATTAAATCAATATAAAACTGCCACCTGAATATCATTTTACACACTAACGATATACAATATAACTTGGATATTAACTAAGTGAATCATTTTACTTCCCTCCTCTCCTAAATGAGAGTGGATTATTTTCATTTTAGTTAAAAAAATAATTCAGGCATTTACATGAAACCCACAAATTGCCCGGGCACACTTTACGCATAATTGTGCCTTATTTACCAGCCTACTGGATGATTGCTTTTTTAAATGCACACGTGTCCTCAAACTTCGGTTTAACTTCAGGTGAGTAAACTACCCTAAACCATAATTTAAAATTACCCTGATTCTCACCAAGCTGGAACGTGAAGGCGCTGGAGACTCTTCGCATGGTGTCAGATTAAATGGTTCTTGATAAATTGTCACCTCCAACTGGTTAGAACAACTGTTCTCTTTCAGGGTGTTTCTTTTCCACCTCTTCTACATGGCCTTGGCAATAAACGTTTGGAAATTGACGTGTTGTCTTGGGAACTGGGACGCATCCCATAATGTAATCTACTCCCATGCAGTTGACCTTGAAAGCCTTGAAAAGAAAGAACATAATGATGAGTAGGGAGTGACTTCTATTAGATGCTGTCAGCTGAAAATGAACTTTCTGCAGAGATTCCTAGAATCATTATAAGACTAAGAAGGCAGCGATGGATCCCTTATAATTCACATATGCTGGGAAATTGCTTTTGCATGTTTTTGAATTCTTATTGAGCTCAGATTTCTTCAAAATTAGGTATCCAGTCCATTAATATAAACCACAACACAGAAAAAATCTACTTAAGACTTTTGAAAAGATTTACCTTCTACTGTCTTTGCATCGTAAATAAATTATTCATGAACCTCAATATAAATTTGGAAATGCATGTTTAAAAAATGAGTGATGGTTATTATTTATTTTATGACATTTGCTGTTAAAATCTGTAACCACTTCAGAAAGCCTAGTTTTCTGACTGGAGATCTGGACACGTGGTAGAGTTCATTCCCCTAATCAAGAGGTGCCATAATAAAGGATAAAATAGCTGAAATCTTAATGAGAAAAGGTTTCATTTATATCTTATACAGAACACAGTGCATTGTTCACCCCAGGTAGTAGAAAAATATTTATTTACTGTAATGCAATCCCTGATGTTGCATCAAAATGCTCCCCTGACCTTTGAAGTTGACTTTCACTGCTGTCCTTAAACTGATATTAGGTATTTAATCTGTCAGAGTCCTCAGGTGCGTTTCATAAACAGACACTTTTCATCCAAATGGACAAGAGTAATCTCAAACAACAAATCCCATTTAAAAATGTGTGCGTGTAATGCCATCCCAGTTTACTTTGTCATTGTCAAATAATGTAATAATATACATTGTTTTCTTGAAACTGAGTGCTGAGGGGTAGTAGCACGTAGAAAGGAATAAATCACCAGACTTTAGACTGCTGTTTCTAAATGTCTAGGTCATCTAAGCAAGTATGACCAGAGAAGTGAGCACAGCAGACTACAAAGATAGAAGTACAAATTAGTATAGGGTTGGTTTAATTTTGCCCAACAAATCAAACTGAATTAGTTTAACATAGCAAATTAAAGTGAATACAACTTTTAGTCTGCTTTTGTAGCTAGATGGGCTTATGGGGTAAGCTGTCATTCTAATGAAGATGAATATATCAGTATTTTGCTTGATCTGAATGTAAGTAAATCTTTGACTTCATTAAAAATGTTTGCTTTGATTCCTTTGTTCTTTTGTTTAAGAAATATTGAAGTTTTCTAATTTGCTTCTGGCAGTAATGATGAGTGCCATGATTGCGTTAAAAATGACTGTGTTGGGCTTCCCTGGTGGTGCAGTGGTTGAGAGTCCGCCTGCCGATGCAGGGGACACAGGTTCGTTCCCCGGTCCGGGAAGATCCCACATGCCGCGGAGCGCTGCGCGTCCGGAGCCTGTGCTCCGCAACGGGAGAGGCCACAACAGTGAGAGGCCCGCGTACCACCAAAAAAAAAAAAAAACTTGTGTTTTTGAAGGCAAAGGCACAATAGTTGCGTCACTCATGTAGTATGTGCCTTCAGCAACTGTCTAGACCCAATGTTTGGTGGTGGGGAGATGTAGGTGAATTAGATACCACCGTTGCCCATAAGGACCTCACAGTCCAGCTAGGAAGGCAGACCAGTGGCAGACACTTGCAGAACAAGAGGACAGTGTTTTATGCCAGAGCTCTGTCTGGTGCTGTGGAACCTCCAGGGGGTGGGTCTGATCCATACCAGGACTTCTCAGAAGAAGTGACAATTGAGTTAGAAGTAACCAGGGGAACGCAGAGAGGGGCAGCCTTCAGAGATAGAGGGCACTGTGAGATTGGATGAGGGTGATGGTACAGTGAAAATTAATTTCACTCATGTCGGGAAGGATGCAGGATTGAGAAAAGCCCACCTGTGGTCCCCTGATCTCTGAGATTTCAATTCTTAGTTCCAGATTCACCAGGAGAACCACATCCTTAACCACGTTTCCTGGTTGGGGCCCAGAGGGAACTGGCTGCCTCGCACACTGCATTTCTAACTGCACTCCCATCTTTTCTCCTACCACGTGCTCCATCGAGCTCTGGCATTCCTTCCAGGATTCCTGAATAGCACAGTTTGGGAGCGATATAGTCTGCCCTGGAGTGGACTGAAGTCCACTCCAAATCTGAGATTCATTTCTTGAGGTTGCTAGAATGTCATTTGGCTGGGTAGTAATTTTTCCCCTTTGGCCCAAAATGTGCGCATTAGGGTGTTGTCAAGCAAACCCAGCATCTGCCATGTATAGGTATATAATATTATCCATGTCAGTGACAGGTAAGAGAAAACTTTCCTGCTTGCCGTTGAAATGTGTTATTCACAAATCTTTCCATCTTGGCAGTAGACACCATTGAGTCTCACATGAATATAAATCAAGTGCAACTGAAACTGAGCATGCATTTATAATCATAGGCTGAATTTTGTACAAGCTACAGAGGGCTGCACGGTTGGGATACAGCACTATTCTAGATATTAGGAGACACTGGTTTTTATTTTTGCAGTGATAATAAGATCTAATATACTTTCCAGCTTGGAAATGCTATACTTTCCTTTTGGAACTCAGGGTGTGTTAGGGTGGAAAGTGGAGGGTGGGAAAGTGATAGGGAGATGGGGACATTATAATAATTTACATTTGTGAGATGGGATTGGGGTTTGATGGATAAAAAAATACTGGATTTTATTCAACCCAAGGCATTATACTTGTTCTACTTAATTAACCAATCATTTAAACTCACGCCTTGCTAATGATAACCCATTATGAGATGAAGTTGAATTTGCTAACTCTATTTCAAAACCTCTGCTTACTCCACCATTTATATAGCACATTTGATAAGAAATTTTTCCCATAGAAAATGTTAAATAAAGGCCATTGAAAGAGCATGAGATTCCTAGACCCACATGATTTCTCCCGTCACACGTCACTGTTATCAGTGTCTACCAGCGGATGTTTCTGTGATGAGTGTGAATCAATGGCCCAAAGAAATGGATAGAAGTAGATACAAGATATGTGCTGTGAGTTGTAACTAAAAGTCTTGACGTGCCCATAGCACTTCTTTCTTATAAACCCTCCATACGTATGTACTGATTTCCATCTTGTGCTGAAAATTGACTTTTGTTTCCCAGATTTTTACTTCTGTCTTCCAAAAAATGCGTACAGTTATTTTTCTGAGTAAACATAAAAAAGTAAAAGATACTCATTTAAATGTAGCCTTTCTATAGTAAGCTGTGTACAGATTAAGACTGTGACACAGTAAGATATTGATGTAATGATTTTATTTAACTTGGAGATATGCTTGTTGGCAAACTTAGACATTTTTAGCCTGAAATGATTCAAAAAATTGAAGTTAGTTAAATAATCTTGGTACAGTTACAAGATAAAAATAGAAGAAAAATACATCCATTTTATTCTTTGAATTTTTTTTGAAGGGAACTTTCATTTTACAAGGAAAGAGTAAGGTAACTAAAGCTTGGCTTTGGGTCATATTTTAGGACATTTGTGATATAGAGGTATTATCCAATTCAAGAGTTTTATGTGGAGGAGTTTAAATCTAGTGCTGTATTTTGAGGTACTCAAATCATTTTTGCTCTTGCTTTTGGTATTTTCCTAACTTTCTGTGTGCCATCTTAGTCCTTTATCAAGGGTCCTGGTTTTCTGGCTCCCTTTTCTCTGAAAGATGCACTGTTGGGAGAGAGAGGGACCCTAGTCAAGAAGGGCACTGGGGGCTTCCCTTGTGGTGCAGTGGTTGGGGGGTCCGCCTGCCGATGCAGGGGACACCCGTTCGTGCCCCGGTCCTGGAGGATCCCACATGCCGCGGGGCGGCTGGGGCCGTGGGCCATGGCCATTGAGCCTGCGCGTCCGGAGCCTGTGCTCCACAACGGGAGAGGCCACAACAGTGAGAGGCCCGTGTACCGCAAAAAAAAAAAAAAAAAAAAAAAAAGGGCACTGATTTCTTCACTTTTCTCTGTTACTCTCAAATTAAACATCTCTAAAGCTTTAGGCCTCCCCTAATCTCCAAGCTTCCCCAAGCCACCCCAAATATATAAGTAGTTTAACTTGGAATAGAGCACAGCTTCAAGACAAGGCTTTTAGTACAGAGTGTGTGTGTGTGTGTGTATCTTCAAATTGCTGCTCTCCACACACTATCATGGGGTCATGAAATCAATTTAGTGAGTCATGTCCAGCTCTTTTATTTTTACTGTAATAGAATCAATAGAAAATGTCAAGAGTACATGACAACATAAGGTCAGTGTTTTTTCATGAAACCTTTCATTTTATACATTTGTGTTTGTATTAATTAGGAATATAAAATATGTTTCTTACTCTGAGTCATGGTAAGAAAAAAGTATAAAAACCCACTGTATCTCCTTTCAACCAGACTGCACCACTCAGCCTTTTGTAAAAATTCTAGAGGGCTATGCCCATTGGCCCCAAGGTTCTCAGAATCATGGCCCAAATCCCAAACGCTTCTCTATGCATATCAAAGAATACCGATTTCCACTTGCTTGGGTTGACTTCTTACAGTGATGATGTCCTGGCTGTTTGGATCCCTGTCCATCCAACACCAACAACAAAAAGCATAATTGGGGAACATGAGGAGGAAGAAGACTGTCAACTTGACTATTTGCTGGGAGCTGATTCTACTTCCCCTTCTTTGGTGACATTCTAAACCAGTTAAGGGATAGTTACATTGACCAAGACGGGAAAGCATAGTTTCCATCTGAACTTGCATCTTTTTCATGTTTTGGAGAGTAGATTTGGTGGCAGCATCAGACCCTGATCCCCTTGCATCAGGAGGGGTTGTGCTCCTGCATCTTCCCACCTGCAGCCCCCAGGTGGAAGCTGAGATCTGCACAGATGCCAGGAGACGTCAGGGACCAATGTCCGGATTTGTCCTCTTGGAATGAGGTCAGAAACTCAGAACACTTTGTTGTTCTTGTTGCTCAAAGAACCCTAGAATGTGTCAAAACACAGAAGGTGCTAAAACAATTATAATGTTCAAGTCATTCTCAGACGACTTCCTAAAAGGCCTAGAAGGGACCTTGAAAATCACTGCTTTCATCAATTTTTTCACACATCTGTGACACTAAATGGGTGTAAATCCAGCCTCTATGGAAGAATGCCCAAAGGAAATTTAGTTTTCTTCCCCAAGTAACTCATTTGGGGAGTTGGTGATGATGTCCATTAAATAGGAAACATCTGGATGGATGTATAGGTTGCAGTTCATTCTGAGAAAGTGTATTTGACTGGTGAGTAATGAGCTAGTTTGTGACTATAGGGAAACAGCATCAGTTTTTCAGTGGTAACCCCCTTTTCACAGCTGAGCAGCCTATTACTAAGGGTGGAGTGTGCTCCCTCACACATGCTCTTTCGTCCCTGCCCCACCCCCAAAAGGAGTGCTTTAAAAATTTTGATAAGAGACATTAATGATAGAGGCAAGCAGTGTGTGCCTATGACTGGACAAATCGTGTGTTTGTAGGGAAAGGGCTTAGAAATGTGCATCTTGGAGCTGTAATTACATGAGAAAAAATGGGTAGTGCGATTGTCACGTTTGTGTCTGCATGTTTCTTTGTGAGCACTCAAGTGGATAACTGAAGCCTCTGAGTGGTTTGCAAGAAAACTGAGGATTAATATTGCTTTTAAACTGGACCCCGGAGAGAAGCTTCTTGGTGAAGGGGAGGAATGATAGGGATTTAAGTTAGGACATTTTCTTGAAAGTAAATGCAGGAAAACATACAAGATATGAGGCCCACTGGCCTCAATGCAGCTGAGGGCTCAATTATGATTTGATACACGCTCCCTGAAACACTCACCTGTCCTGAGGTCAGCCTAATGACTGGAAATTCCGCAAATGTAACAGCTACTGTCCATTGGCCTGTTTAAAACACAAACACAAACGCGTGCGTGCGCGCACACACACACATTCTGAATCAGGTTTGGATAAAATCAGTTTTCTAACAGCGCCTTCCTTGTAAATAATGCTTCGTAGTAATGTGGGTCATCAAAAATGATTAGAGGGAATCTTGAGTCACATTATTTTGGTGGAACACTAGCCAGGAGAACTGGGTTTTTTTGTTTGTTTGTTTGTTTTTTTGCGGTGTGCGGGCCTCTCACTGTTGTGGCCTCTCCCGTTGCGGAGCACAGGCTCTGGACACGCAGGCTCAGCGGCCATGGCTCACGGGCCCAGCCGCTCCACGGCATGTGGGATCTTCCCGGACCGGGGCATGAACCCATGTCCCCTGCGTCGGCAGGTGAACTCTCAACCACTGCGCCACCAGGGAAGCCCGAGAACTGTTTTTTAAATGATTTCTACTTTTTCCCTGGGCTCTTTCAGTCTATGATCACCCATGTTGCCCTCCTTTCTTCTTGGTTTTACCCTTTTCTGGAGCTGTCAATGGAGAAGAAAGAGCGTGTGCAATTCCTGGAGCTTCCCCACCCTTCTTTACACCCCTCTGGTTGGGGAGTTCCTGCAACACCATGGATTTGTCCTCATATTCTGGGTCTGGCTAGTGACTGTCAAAGTACAAGTTTCAACTCATAAGTGGATCATAAAGTCAACCTAGTGCATCACTCTACTTTTTGTTTTTTGTAATGAACTGGAATCAGTATTTCTGATAGAAATATCAGAGTGTGTGCATAAGACAGCCATGTATTGTTTCATGTAACTTTTGTCTCCTTTATTCACATAGACACATATACATGTTCCTTTGTTTGTTGTGGATCCCAATGTAGTGTATTTCAATGACTGTGGGTCATTGACATCGAAATCTGCTTATCTAGCAGACCAACATGAAATGTAAATACTATCATTTTAGTTTTTGTTGACATTCTTCGCTGTTTGCAGCAACAATAGAATTTTGGTGTGTGTCAAAGGCACTTGACTTTCATTGAGCAAATGAGTAGCTTGATCTTAGGCACTCCTTTCATTACCTAATAGGAAGGTAAGGCCACTCATCTAAATGCAGCAAAGTGCTTGAGATGGAGAGGAAGAGAAGAAAAGCAAACAGTGGAAAGGTAGTGAAAAAAGAGTTGGAAATTCTTGGGCTTTTCTCAGTGAATAAGCATTTTCAGATATCAAGGACTCCCTCGCATAAATGCTATAGAGTATTTCTGTACACTTAGAAGTGATATGTTCATTTGTAAAACCAAGTATGATGTTATGCTGTTACAGCCCAGGACGGCAGGTGTTCAGAAAGCACACCTCTTATTAAAAGGGCCGCATTAGAGCCCTGTGCACTTTCATGTTTTGTGGACTCCAGCCTCGTTTCCACTGATCCTACTCTCCCCTGCTGCCCACTGATATGTCCACTTGCATCTCCAGCTTGCTCCACTCCCCAAATCCATCATCGCTTGAGGTGCCTAATTGTCTCGGGTACTTCAGTCATCATCCCGGCATGCTCACCAGTCACACAGAGCCCGGCGTGTAGAGACACATGCCTGTTTTTAAACTGACTCAAGAGGCAGACTGACTCCTGGGACATTCCTTGAGCTGTGCTCTCTCCTCCTTTCCATTTGCCCTTAGAAGGGGTGGAAGAGGACAGCTGTGAATTCAAACTATGGTTCTCCTGCTTATTAGCTGTGTGGCCTTGAGCAAGTTGATCTTCAGTTTCATCATTTGTGAAAACTGGAGTAGTTTTGATGACCCTATAACTTTGTTATGATGATTAGATCCATTTACATGTTCAAGTGTCTAGTAGCTCTTGCAAGAGTAGCTCTTCCATCAGTGATCAGTCCCTCCTCTTTCCGTGGTTATCCGCTTTCTGTCTTTCTAGAGAGCAGTCGTTCAAGCCCCTAAGGATGGAGGCTGTGCTTTTCTCTTGCTGCTTTCTCTCCCTGGAAATTGGAGACCTCTGTCCCTTTGGCTGTGGGCTTGCTGCCTGGGGCCTGCCCAGACGAGACTCTGCCTAGAGTTGGGATTCACGGCTCTTGTATTTTGGTCTCCTGTGCTGACTCCACCTGAAACCTGCCAGGAGGTTGCGAAAGCCATTAGAAATATCCACTTGAGCCTCAGTGGGGGGGCTGGGCCAGTCCCCCAAAGCTGGTGCTACCAAAAAAGGCAGGTGTAACGTGGGCCCTGGCTTTCTCTCCACCCCATTTTTTTAGGAGTAAGTCATCATATTCAACTGAATCAAAATATACTACCCTTTCTATAATTCCTCTTCATCCTCATCTTCTGAGTAAATGAATAGTTAGAGAATTTCTCCCTTTAAGCTTACCATTTGAACTGGTTGTGTACGGGTGTTTAGATTTGAATTCACATTTACAACTCCTTTACACATTTAATATCGTTTCCATTTTTAAGAACTTTTAAAATTCTTCTTACATTGCAAGGTGAAATTCCACCTGGAGTTGAGTCTAGGTTCCACTTCTCAGTTACATCATCTTGGGCAATTCACAAGTTTCAGTTTCCAGTAAAATATCTTTTTGCCTGTCTCCCAAGGATGTTGAAGATCAAAGTGTTCCGAATACTGTGATGCCCTCTACAAATGTGATTCCACTGGTAACACTGTTATGTTGAGTGATAGATTGTATCTAATGGTAGTAGTAACATCATTATTTAGCAACTGGAGATGTCCAGCTTATTCTTGATGATGTCTCTGACTGAATAGATTTGACCAATATCGCTATGACCACTGTGCTCTGATAACCCTTTGAGAGGGGGCCTGATAAAAAAGAGACTACCCTTAGCAAGCTCCAGGCAGCTCTAAAGATCTACTACTTGTTAGCAAGGCCACCTTGGGCAGATAACGTTTGGGCACAGTTTTGTCATCTGTCCAAAAGAGTACATGACTTTTGTTAGTTCAACAAGCAATTACTGTCATTGAGTGCCTGCTGTATGTAAAACTGAAGAAGTAAACAAATAGGACGCCTGCCCCGATGGAACCTGAAGTCTAACTGGGGATATAAACATAAAATAAATAATCACAAATATATGTGTACTTCACAACAGTGGTAAGGACCTACTGTATAGCACAGGGAACTATACTCAACATCTTGTAATAACCTATAATGGAAAAGAATCTGAAAAAGAATATATATATATGTATAACTGAATCACTTTGCTGTACACGTAAAACATTGTAAATTAACTATACTTCAATAAAAAATAATAAAAAATAAATTTTAAATTAAAATATTTTTTAAAAAGTGGTAGGTGCTGCAAAAGAAAAGGATGACTTTCCTCATAATGTTGTAAAAGGGTCATAAGAGACCTCAGCTGGAAAGGGCCTGAATATCAGTTCTTAGGTAAGACCTCTTATTAAATAGCAGGCAATAAATGTTTGTTGGTCAAATGATAAATAGCTGGCTGAATATGGTGTTACCAGAGAACCTCCCCCCGGCAGTAAAGAGGTAGGTTGTCATTGAGCAGGACCTGGACTAGAAGTCTTCAGACGTCTCTGCTTAAAAGCTGTGTAGCTGTGGGCTCATGGGCGATTGCTGTGGACTTCAGGATTCCCCCCGCTCCCTGTAAACTGGGGTGATGCTGCTGTCTGTCACCCTCTGTTGTGCTGAAGTGAAGAAACAAATGAAAGCACTCTGTAAGGATCATGGTTGTGGGTATTATGTAGTGACTGCCTCTGAACTCTAAACCCAGCGCCTGTAGGAACAGGCCATGGCCTGCCCTGTCACATCACCCGAAGACGGGTCCCCAGTCCCACAGTCCTCTGCAGAAGCCTTAGGACCAGCTCTTGGGGCCCCAGCCTGCCTGAGATGGCTCTCAGACCTTTGATAGCAAGATCTACAGCAGTGGCATGGAGTGTATCTGGCTTTTTACCCCATGTTAAGGGACTAGCTAGCTTATGGGACTCCTGGGAGAGCCCTCTAGCTATGAGAGACCAAGGAGACCAATCGTATCAGAATATGCACCCTCTAAGTAAAGTCTGGGCTCTAGGTAGGCTCCAAGCACATGGGTGACTACCACTTACCATGTGCTATGCTTGCTGCTTTGTTTACCCCACTTCATCCCACCCTTATAAATCCCCCCCATTTTACAGATGGGAAAACTGAGGAGAGGTTACTTGACTTACTTGTGGTCAAATGCTTACTAAATAGTGAGATAGGGAGCCAGGTCTTTCTGACTCCCAAGCCCAGGCATTAGGACCCCTGGTCCTAATACCAGAGAGACAGCAAACTACCATGCTGACCATTAGAGAATTTGGGTTAGCGAGACCCACAGCCATAGGCAGCTGCCCCATCCGTTAGTGAGGACATCAAGAAGAATGAGACAAAGGCTTCCTTTCTGAAGACAGAGTTTCCGCTCGGCAACTGCTTATGCCTCTATCCCTCATCCATGAGGCCAGCCCAGAAACCTTCCCCACCCAGCAGAATCACAGAGGGCCGGCCAGTGCCTCCAGCCATGCATTTAGTCTGGGCTTAATATTTGTTGACAGGGTTCCTCGCCAAATAATTAAGCAACCCATGGAGAACTTTGACCTTACCTTGTACGTGCGGGAGGGCATGCTGAGTAAGAGTCTGAACAGGAATCCTGGGAATGGCCCCAGCTCGAGGAAGGAACCCCCTCCACCCCCGGCTCTTTGGAGTAAAGAACAAGGGTTAATTTCATCCATACACCCTCACTGACTCTTGCTCAGTCTCCCCAGAGTCGATTCAAAGGGAAAATTTATATGAAAGGTAGGGGCACAGATTGTTACTATTCTGGAAATAGATGTTACCGTAACTCTGTGTGTCCCTGTTGGTAACACAGACCCCAGGTCAACAACACAAACAGTACAAGCCCCAGTGCAAGCGATAAGACAGGCAAGCTGCAACTTGTCTAATTCCTGTGCACCTGCGTTTTGGTTGAGGGGGCGGGGATGCACATAGAAGTACGCCAGGACATTGTTCTCCCTGTATCTTAGGGGAGGGAAGGTAGGCTTGGCATGCCTGGCTTTGGGTCTCAGCATCTCTTCACCCCACAACTAAGATGCTGAGCTTTTGTGATGGCTGGGTAAACCCTTGTCTCCTTACCCTCCCTCCCTCTTCAGTCTTGCTCTGGAGACCAGTGTTACCCATGTTCAGGCGAAACTAATGCATTACCCATGCCATTGCCCTGTTTGTACAGCTCTGGTTTTATTCTTATGAATATCCCCTCTCCCCTCTGTAGAGGACTAGAGTCTTGCCCCTGTACTCCAGCCCCCTGGGGACCTGCCTCTGGCCAGCTGTGACTTGCAGACCCTGCAGTCTGCCTATCTCTGCACCATCACACGTCCTCACACCTCTCATCCCCACCTCCCACTGGTTCCTGCCACCCTGCTGTCCAGAGATTCTGCCCCACCTGCTTGGACTTCCACCCACCAAACATGTGTCTCCATGTGCCCCCATCTAGTTTTCAGGTTCATAGACCTGTTCCAGTGTGACCCACCTTCTCCCAGTTAATCCGTTCACAAGAAACAACAGCAGTAATAATATCATTTATCGTGTATTTATTGTGTAACAGCAGTTTAAATCCGTCATTCTCACCAGCTGTCTTGGTCCTGTTACAAGCTCTTGGAGCAGTCTGGCTCTTAGCAGAGGAAATTAAAGGACCCCTTGGTCAGTGGGTCAGTGGGTCAGCCTCATCATTCCTGCTGTTGGCCTGTTCTGTCATTACCCTTGCTCATTTCCTATGGTGAAGTTGTGCCCTGGTTCTATTAACTAGGTTTATATCTTGACCCTCTTTGCTGATTTTCTGCCTGGATCCTCCACAAAAGACCTCAAGACTGACCTCTAGTCCTTGTGTGAGAGAATCCCTGAAACTTATTGCCAAGCCCTCTGGTGCCATATTGTGCTAGCCCTCTCATACACCTGCCTGGTAAATGTGTCAGGCCAAACATCAGCCTGCCTTATGCTGGGGTGAACCCACCACCCCGATCCCTTTTGCTGGAGCTTCTGATGCCCCTGTGACTCTAGAAGTTTAGGGTAAGCTGCCTTGACTAAGGCATATACTTATTTTTTCTTCTCCCTCCCCACCTCCTGTAATAATGAGCTATCAATTAAATGCTACTTTTCTGGCTCAGTTTACTAAGTAAATTTATTCTTTGAATTCTCACTAAAGTGACTTTA
Organism: Phocoena phocoena; assembly: GCF_963924675.1. Lineage (NCBI taxonomy): Eukaryota > Metazoa > Chordata > Mammalia > Artiodactyla > Phocoenidae > Phocoena > Phocoena phocoena. The sequence goes on along the minus strand of NC_089219.1, from coordinate 75,379,838 downwards.
GTATAATTTAGTTAACTGGCATTTTCGGGTAGAAAAGTAACCTTACTGTGTTTAATTGAACAGATTAAAATGTGATTATCTCAGTTGTCAAAAATATTTTCATAGATTTCCTAGTGGTTTTTTTAATAGAAGAAAAATTATTCACATTACTGTGATTCCATATAGTGCAAAACTAGAACAAAGTGATGCAAATCCTTGGACAGAAGGGTCATTTGAGTTACTGGAGTGTCCTGAACCACAGTGGGAACTTAGAGCTGTTATTGGTGCACAGCACATTTCTTCAGATTCTGACACCACTCACTTATTTATATAGATGTTTTTCATGTGAATATTTGCGCTGAAGGAGAGCAATAGACATTCACTTGTAAACAAAGGCGGGTGGTGGGAAGGGGAAATGAAGCCTTTGTAGAACTCTAAAATAAACCAGGTTCTCAGAACCTCTCACTCTTAATAATTCCTGCCATTCTTTATCTTAATAGAACAGAAGTCATTGAGAGAATTAGAGAGCAGGATTAGCAGTGATAAAAACATGAATTCTGACTGGTGATCCAGAATAACAACTTGAAACGAGTGCACCTTGATGTTCTTACCAGAAAGGATGATGAAGATTCCGACTCCTGATCATAATTGGCTGTTATGTACTGCTGAACACACAGCACTGTACAAGGCCTCCATGTCTTCCTTGGGTTAATTAGAATAAGTGATGAACACAGGGGCACAGCTGGCTTGTTTGGATGATTGAACGTGAAGGAAGAGGGTAGTTTCGCAGAGGAGAAATGTTTCCTGTGTTTTCACTGAGGGTTAGCCTGATGAGGAGGAAATTCAGAGAGCAAAGGCCAGGTAGCTTTTGGTTAACATTTTGCATAATTCAGACTGAATAATCCTACAGTTCCTGGTAACGAAATTTGAATCTTTGGCAAACTCTGGAACTAGATGGGGAGTTATCAGATCTGCCAGCAGGCTAAAACTAGCCATCAATTACTGGGTCAATGATTTTTGCATTCTAGTCGGATTGTTTTCGGTTTTTTGCAAACAGCAGAGACCTAAGGACAGTAAGAAAAGGGAGGAAAATTGCCAGGATATACATACTCAAATTGAAACCACAAAATCATTAGGAACATGAAGTCGCTCTTTTCCCTCAAGCTCATCCTTGTCTCTATGGATCTGCTTCATTCTGTTCTGTTTTCTCATAACTTCATTTCCCTGTGGTTCAGAGTTTACCTCATATTCCTTTAATTTAGCTGCCATGTCAATCTGACTCAGCAGTTTCTCAATTTTAAATTCCCAAATGGGGAGTCTCATGGGCTCATACTAATTTTTTGAGCCTGTCAACCAAGTCATAGGTGGTTGGCTAGCCTATGGATAGACTGGGTTTATGTCAGGTGCCTAATATTGGTTCAGTCAGCTGTGCTTCAGGGTCAAAGGCCAGAGTAGGTTTGAACAAAGCAGCAGAGTCTGTGGACAGGGCAGAGTCTTGCATATAAATAGACAGGCAATGGTTGGTGCCTCATGTATAGCTAGTTTCCTCCTGTTAAAAAGAGGTGAATCTGAACACTGAATTGTTGAGGAAAAAAATGCTCTGGGTAAGACCACCATCTTGGTCTTTTCTCTCTTTGAGTTTTGAAATTCAGTGATGATGACCTTCTTTTCTCTCCTGTTGAATGGTGTCCCCTGTACTACATCCCTTCAGTGAGAACACTTCTTTCCTGCCCCCACATAAAAATTGACATAATATAAAAAGCTACAGGAGAAGGGATTCTGAGAAGAAAATGGGCAAATGGGAAGAGAGGAGAAGAATGGGGGAAAAACTGGCTGGAAATGAGATCCTCAATTTCCACCTAGAAATTTGGTACATCCCACGATGCTAAGCCATAAATTAGATGATGAGGGGTGGTGATGGGAAGTTTGAGGAAGAGTAAGAGGGAAGCAGGTGGGGGTAAAACAAGGGACAAAAGAGCCTGAAGGAGAGGATTTGGGATATTGGGCCTCAGAAGGTGGGAATTCCACCTTGATGTCTTTGAAGTGATATTGCCAAAGGATAGGACAAAAGGTGAACTTGAAATGGAGATGAACAACAGAGTCAGGCTGGCTTTCAGCTTTCCCTCTTCTCAAAAGCACTCCAGTAGACAAATTGATGAGCAATCTCTGGGGTAGTACAGCTCAGCAGGAGTATCTCAACTTCTAACCAGCCCCAATTAGAGATGCTCCAGAAAACAAACATAGGCATGTTGCAGATATTTTTACTGGGCTGTTAAATTTTGGTTTGCCATTCTAGCAAATGGTCAGAGTTGCAGATGACGTTTAACTGTTGGGATAAATTTGTCTGGCTTTAAAACATAACGTGACGTTTTCATGGAGCACATAACCTTTAGGAAAAAGAGAAGGACCTATTTATTTTTTCATGTATCTTTATTTGGTTCTAATATTAACCATCCCTTCTGATCTGATGTCCTATAGTCTGGCCTGCAAAAGCCACCTATGTCAATCTTCCTAGATATTTGGTCTTGGGCACAGTGCTTACGTTGCATGAATCACTAATCTTTTACCCTTCTTTATTGTCAATTAAAGAAGGGCCTGCCTGTTGAACTCCTGAATTTACCCTACTAAACCTAGGTCAGGTGCCCCTCCTCCTTGAAGCGTTCCTAGAGTTATGTGTCCCCTGTGCGGTCAGCACAAACTACTCTGTATCGCAGTTACTTATTTGCATGATGGTCTCTCTTGCTAATCTGTGAACTCCTTTCCTGCATCACCTGTGGCTTTTTCACTTCTGAGCCTCCAGTACTGAGTACAGTGAGTGGCGCACTGTAGGTGCTCAATGAACGTTAGTTGAATTGAGTTGACAGTGCTTAATATGGTTTAGCATTCACAATGTTCTCAGGGCCCACTCTTCTAGGGGGCAATTTTGGTGAAGTGGGAAGAGCATGGGAGTTGGAGTCAGGACACTTCTGTTCAAGCCTTTGCCTTGTTCTGTTTGAATGTATGGATTTGGTCACAGTCTCCCTGAGCTTTAGTTTCCTCATGTGTAAAATAGAAATAAGGATTCTTGCTGCTCAAAGCTTTTGTGAAGATGAAATGAAAAAAAAAAGTCTTTGTAATGTTAAAGTGCTATATATAAGCAGGATTTCATCAAAATCATCCTTTTGGAAATTCAGAAAGTAATCCTCCTTAGTGCTTGCTCCAAGACAGATCTTTCTTCTGCAGCTCCATAGCAAACATCATAGAGTTGAAAGCTGTGCTGTTGTGAGAATAATAAATAGGAAACATGTAGTATAGTGCCTAGCATACAGTAGTCACTCAAAGAATGAGAGCTGCCATTACTGTTATTTCTACTACTGTTATTAGGATAATGTAGAATTTCCTCGGCTGGCTCAGAGGAAAGCAGTTGGGTGATCAGAGAAGGGTAGTGGATCTCCAGTCTTCACATGGTTCTGTAACCCTCCATCCTTAACAAGCAACTGATTTCTTGGCTCCGTTCTCCATACCCTAATCTTCACTTGTGTGCTGGGAGGATGACTTTGAGCTCAGAGAAGAGGAGCTATAAAAATCCAGGTGACTGCTGCTGTCCTCTTGAGCATGTACTTAATTCTCTTATTATCTGTGTCTGTCAGACAGTGGAGCCTCTATTGAGGATGGTGAGGCTGTAAAAATATCTGCATTTATCTGCAAGACTGATACACTACTTTATTTGGAAGTTAAGGTGGAGATAGAAACCTTTCAAGTTGATGCCATTGAGCCTTGTTAATTTGTGAAAGGGTTTTGTACTTGCCCTTTCTTTTTTTTTAACCATTCTTAATTTTCCAACCCTGCTTTTAGTTGGCTTCAAATGTGCTCACAAGAGTTCTGCCAGCTTTAGTTGGAAGGAATATATTTCCGAGCTTAGTTGGACATCAGTTGATTTTGGGCCTTGCCCAGACTTTTGACAGAGAAGGTAGTGTTAAGGGGGTTGATGGTGTCTAGACAGTAAAATCAGAAACTGTGTGATTTATGTTGTATTATAGACATTCAACTTCCCGGATTAGAAAAAGGAAACTGGTTTTTATCTAAGGAAGTTACATTAAAAATCAAAGCCCTTGGGTATTTCTGACCTATGAAAAGTTACAGCTTGCCTAGTTTTACATAACATTCTCCAACCCCTTCAAAGACAAGAATTATTGAGAGTGTTACTGTGTAGAGCCAGAGACGAGAATAGACTTCCAAGTTTCAGGAGGCAGTTCATAGAACTATATAGTGATCTTCCCAGCTACTCACCTCTGGTTAGACCCCTATAAGCTCACCACACAGTTTGGTTATTGCACACCAGTTTCAGAGGGATAATGGAAAGTTGGAGAGGAGAGTGGCTAATAGCAAAAAAGGATGGAGTTGTTTGGGACTATAAAGAAGATTGAAGATCTGACTCAGGGATCCAAAAAATTGGACTTTGCCTTAAAGAAAAAGCATGCTCTTGATTAGGAAAAAGTATAATAAAAATTTTTTAAATTCCTCAATCATACCACAGTATTTTATGTTTCTTTTTAGGTTGCTTAATGCTTGTAAACATCAGATATTCATTACTGTGGAAAATACTGGAAAGACAGAATCTTAATAAGCTAGGCAAATTTGTGTGGAATTAAAGATTTTTAAAGCCTATGATAGCTTTTGTTTTGCTTTGACTTGGATAATCATCCAGAGCTTCAACTAAAACTCTTCATTTCTTTCAGAAAAGTATAAATTCCTCTACGGAGAGCTATGAGACATCATATCAAAGGCTGCTCTCTGAACTGTTTTAGAACACATGCATTTAAAGTGCTGTAGTCTTATTAGTTTATGAATTAAACTGCTTTTCTATCATTCTTTTAAAAGTTAGTAATCGCTCTTAAAATAGGAAAATTAGTCACCAAAATTCATTCATTACCAAGGACTTGTTTTATGTCCTTATCAGATCCTAGGTTACTCTACTAGATTTAATTTCAATTTAATAGTTTTCTTCAGATTGTACCGGAGTCCTAACAGGGCACTCAACCAGTGTTAGTTGAACTGTATGTTGAGCTGTTTCTAAACCTTACATGGAAAGCACTTTTTTAGTGTGTAGTAGCTACATAATTAAAATTATTTTAAAGAGCAGTTTCAGAAATAGTCATTATTTGATATTAATATCAGATATAGAAAATAAAGAAGAGTTTAATGTATCAATATAATGTATTGATTGCTAAATACTCATGATATGTATGATATGCAGAACTCTTGTGTAGCAGCTGGGGATAGTGATAAAAGCCTTTTCCACAGCATTGTAGCCCTTTAGCAGGAAGACGTAGAGATCAGAACTCCATCAGACACCTGGGAAGCTGAAGACACTTGTTCAACATGTCACTCGAGTTCGTGATGTCTAGATTGTTGATTTCCTAGGGTGATAGTCTCCATCCTTCTGTAGTTGCCACAGGTTTAGCGCAATGCTGGGAATGTAAGGGATATACTGGGAGATTCTTGATTAATTGGCGAATTGTCTGTATAGAAGGAGGCTTTGGAAACTAGCATAAGCTGAAACATTAGTATTTCACCAGTGCTAATTATGGTAGAATGCAGCGATGGGAAAACTGCAGAAATAGCAATAATAATGGTCACCATTAATTAATGATAATAATAGTCACCATTAATTAAGCACTTATTATTAAGCACTTAATTCTTCTAACAGCTCTATGAATTTCATATAATTATCAGTCTTCCAGATGGGCAAATTGAAGTTCAGAGAAGCTAAGTAACTTGACTAAGATCACAAGCTTAGTAAATACTAGAGTTTTTAAGATTCAGATTTAGTCTGTCTTGAGTCCAAAAACCAACCTCATTTTTTATTGAAATATATTTGACATACAGTATCATGTTAGTTTGGGGTATACTACATAATGATTTGATGGTTGCATACATTATGAAATGATCACAACAATAAGTCTAGTAACCATCTGTCCCCACACAGAGTTATTACAATATTATTGACCATGTTGCTTGTGCTGTACATTACATCCCTGTGGCTTATTTTATATCTAGAGGTTTGTACCTCTTAATCTCCTTCACCTATATCACCCCCACCACACACACCCCTCCCCTCTGGCAACCACCCATTTGTTCTCTGTATCTTTGAATTAGTATTCATTTTGTTTTGTTTATTTGTTTTGTTTTTATATTCCACATATAAATGAGATCATATGGTATTTTTCTTTCTTTGTCTGACTTATTTCACTTAACATAATACCTTCTAGATCCACCCATGTTGTCGCATATGGCAAGATTTCTTTTTTTATATGGCTGACTAATATTCTATTATGAATATACACACACACATGTATATATATCACATCTTCTTTATCCATTCATCTATCAATGGATATTTAGGTTGCTTCTATATCTTGGCTATTATAAATAATGCTGCAGTGAATATTGGTGTGCATATATCTTTTTGATTAGCATTTTTGTTTTCTTCAGATAAACACCCAGAAGTGAAATTGCTGGATCATGTGGCAGTTCTATTTTTAATTTTTTGAGGAAAATCTGTACTGTTTTCCATACTGGCTGCACCAATTAACAATCCCACTAACAGTGCTCAAGAGTCCCCCTTTCTCCACATTCTCACCAACACTTGTTATTTTTTGTCTTTTTGATGATAGCCATTCTGACAGGTGTGAGGTGGTATCTCATTGTGGTTTTGATTTGCATTTCCCTGATGATTAGTGACGTTGAGCATCTTTTCATGTGCCTGTTGGCCATCTCTATTTCTTCTCTGGAAAAGTGTCTATTCAGGTCCTCTGCCCATTTTTAAATCAGGTTGTTTGGTGTTTTGATGTTGAGTTGTGTATGGGTTCTTCGTATATTTTGGATATTAACCCCTTATCGGATATATCATTTGCAGTTATCTTCTCCCATTCAGTAGGCTGTCTTCATTTTGTTGATAGTCTCCTTCACTGTGTAAAAGCTTTTTAGTTTGCTGTAGTCCCATTTGTTTATTTTTTATTTTGTTTCCCTTGCCGGGGGAGACAGATCCAGAAAAATATTGTTAAAACTGATAACAAAGAGCATACTGCCTATGTTTTCTTCTAGAATTTTGATGGTTTCAGGTCCTACATTTAAATCTTTAATCCATTTTGAGTTTATTTTTGTATACAGAATGAGGAAGTAGTCCAGTTTGATTCTTTTGCATATAGCTGTCTATTTTTCTCAACACCCACCACTTATTGTTTATTTAGTAGCATGTTGTTTACACTCCACACGTTTGTGGGTTTTGAAGTTTTTTCTTGTAGTTGATTTCTAGTCTCATACTGTTGTGGTTAGAAAAGATGCTTGATATGATTTCAATCTTCTTAAATTTACTGAGACTTGTTTTGTGGCCTAGCATGTGATCTGTCCTGGAGAATGGTACATGTGCACTTGAAAAGAATGTGTATTCTGCTGACTTTGGATGGAATATTATATATATTTTATATTTATCTATTAATTCCATCTGGCTAACATATTACTTAAGGTCAGTGTTTCCTTACTGGTTTTCTGTCTGGATGATCTGTCCATTGATGTGAGTGGGGTGTTAAAGTCCCCTACTATTACTGTATTACTGTAGATTTCTCCCTTTATGTTTGTTAATAGTTGCTTTATGTATTTAGGTGCTTCTATGTTAGGTGCATATATTTTTACACTTGTTGTATCTTCTTATTGGATTGATTCCTTTATCATTATGTAATATCCTTCTTTGTATCTTGTTACAGTCTTTGTTTTAAAGTCTATTTTGTCTGAAATAAGTGTTGCTAACCCAGCTTTCTTTTTGTTTTCATTTGCATGGAATACCTTTTTCTCTCCCCTCACTTTAAGCTTGTGTGTGTTTTTCTATCCAAAATGAGTCTCTCATAGGCAGCATATATTTGGGTCTTGTTTTTGTGTCTATTCAGCCACTCTATGTCTTTTGATTGGAGCATTTAGTTTGTTTACACTTATAGTAACTATTGATAGGTGTGTACTTATTTGCATTTTGTTAATTGGTTTCTGGTTGTTTTTGAAGTTCTTTTTTGTTCCTTTCTTCCCTTGTGATTTGATGACTATATTTAGTGTTATGTCTGGATTCCTTTCTCTTCTTTGTGTGTATTTATATAGGTTTTTGGACATTTGGTTTGTGGTTTCGGTGAGGTTCATATATAACAACATATATATGATTATTTTCAGTTGATGATCTTTTAAGTTTGAACACGTTATAACAACCTGATATTTTAACTCCCTGCACCATGTTTAATATTTTGATGTCATCTTTTTGTTTTGTGTGTTCCATAACTACTTATTGTGGATATAGATGATTTTGCTACCTTTTGTCTTTTAACTTTCCTACTAGCTTGTTAAGTGGTTGATCTACTACATTTATTGTATTTTTGCCCTTTCCAGTGAGATTTTTTTCCTTTTGTAATTTTCATATTTCTCATTGTGTCCTTTTCTTTTCCACTTAGAGAAGTCCCGTTAACATTTCTTATAAAGCTGGTTTAGTGGTGCTGAACTCTTTTAGCTTTTGCTTGTCTATAAAACTCTATCCCTCCTTCAAATCTGAATGATAGCCTTGCTGGGTAGAGTATTCTTGGTTGTAGGTTTTTTTCATTTCATCACTTTAAATATATCATGCCACTTCCTTCTGGCCCACAAAGTTTTTGCTGGAAAGTCAGCTTATTGTCTTATGGGAGTTCCCTTGTATATAACTTGTTGCTTTTCCCTTGCTGCTTTTAATATTCTCTCTTTATATTTCTGCCATTTTACGAAAAGACAACCTACAGAATGGGAGAAAATATTTGCAAATGATGCGACAGACAAGGGCTTAATCTCCAAAATATATAAACAACTCATACAACTCAAGAACAAAAAACAACCCAATTGAAAAATGGTCAGAAGACCTTAATAGACATTTCTCCAAAGAAGACATACACATGGCCAAGAGGCACATGAGAAGATGCTCAACACCACTAATTATAAGAGAAATGCAAATCAGAACTGCAATGAGGTATCACCTCACACCGGTTAGAAGGGGCATCATCAGAAAATCTACAAACAACAAATGCTGGAGAGGGTGTGGAGAAAAGGGAACCCTCTTGCACTGTTGGTGGGAATGTAAATTGATACAGCCCCTATGGAGAACAGTATGGAGGTTTCTTAAAAAACTAAAAATAGAATTACCATGTGACCCAGCAATCCCACTACTGGGCATATACCCAGGGAAAACCATAATTCAAAAAGACACATGCACCCCAGTGTTCATTGCAGCACTATTTACAATAGCCAGGTCATGGAAGCAACCTAAATGCCCATCAACAGATGAATGGATAAAGATGTGGTATATATATACAGTGGAATATTACTCAGCTGTAGAAAGGAACGCAGTTGGGTCATTTGTAGAGACATGGGTGGTCCTAGAGACTGTAATACAGAGTGAAGTAAGTCAGAAAGAGAAAAACAAATATCATATATTAACATATATGTGGAATCTAGAAAAATGGCACAGATGAACCAGTTTGCAAGGCAGAAACAGAGATACAGATGTAGAGAACAAACATATGGACACCTAGTGGGGAAAGCTGGTGGGGGGGCAGGGTGAGATGAATTGGGAGATTGGGGTTGACATATATACACTAATATGTGTAAAATAGGTAGCTAATAAGAACCTGCTGTATAAAAATAAATTATTTAAATTAAATTAAAAAAAAGAAAACATACAGATGGCCAATAGGTACATGAAAAGATGCTCAACATCACTAATTATAGAGAAATGCAAATCAGAACTACAGTGAGGTACCACCTAACACTGGTCAGAATGGCCATCATTAAAAAGTCTACAAATAACAAATGCTGGAGAGTGTGTGGAGAAAAGGGAACCCTCCTACACTGTTGGTGGGAATGTAAGTTGGTACAGCCACTATAGATAACAGTATGGAGGTTCCTCAGAAAACTAAAAATAGAATTACCATATGATCCAGAAACCCCACTTCTGGGAATATACCCGGGCAAAACTATAATTCAAAAAGGTACATGCACCCCTATGTTCATAGTTGCACTGTTCACAATAGCCAAAAGATGGAAAGAACCTAAATGTCCATCGACAGATGAATGGATAAAGAAGATGTGGTACATATATACAATGGAACACTACTCAGCCATAAAAAAGAATGAAATAATGCCATTTGCAGCAACATGGCTGCAGCTAGAGATTATCATACTAAATGAAGTAAGTCAGAAAAGAAAGAGAAAGACAAATACCATATGATATCACTTATATGTGGAATATAAAATGTGGCACAAATGAACCTATCTTAAAAACAGAAACAGACTCATAGACATAGAGAACAGATTTGTGGGTGCCACGGGGAGCGGGGGAGAGAGAGGCATGGACTGGGAGTTTGGGGTTAGTTGATGAAAACCATTACGTTTGGAATGGATAAGCAACAGGGTCCTAATGTATAGCACAGGGAACTATACTCAATATCCTGTGATAAGCCATAATGTAAAAGAATATAAAAAAGAATGTCTGTATGTGTATAACTGAGTCACTTTGCTGTACAGCAGAGATTAGCACAGCACTATGCATCAGCTATACTTCAATAAAAAATATATAACCAATATATCTGCCATTTTAATTACATGTGTCTTAGTGTGGTCCTCTTTGGGTTGATCCCGTTTGGGGCTCTGTGATTCTTGGCCTTGGATATCTATTTCCTTCCCTAGGTTAGGGAATTTTTCAGATATTATTTCTTCAAATAAGTTCTCTGCCCCTTTCTCTCCTCCTTCGGGGAGCCTTATAATACAAATGTTAATACACTTGATGTTGTCCCAGAGGTCTTTAAAACTCCATATCTTTTAAAATTCTTTTTTCTTTTTGTGTTCAGCTTGGTTGATTTCCACTACTTTTGTCTTTCAGGTTGCTGATCCTTTCTCTGTATCATCTGATCTACTATTGATTCCTTCTAATGTGTTTTTTTATTTCAGTTACTGTATTCTTCAGCTCTGTTTGGTTCTTTATATTTTCTCATTTTGTTTGTTGAGCATCTTTATGATCATTACCTTGAACTCTTTATCAGTTAGCTTGCTATCTCCATTTTGTTTAGTTCTTTTTCTGAGGTTTTTGTCTTGTTCCTTCATTTGGAACGTATTTTTCTGTCTCCTCATTTTTGTTCAATTCTCTTTGTTTATTTCTATGTATTAGATAGGTCAGTTGGGTTTTCCAGTCTTGGAGAAGTCGCCTTATGTAGGAGACATCCTGTGGGTCCCAGCAGCACACTCCCCTTTGATCGCCAGAGCTATATGCTCTAGGGGTGCCCCCTATATGGGCTGTGTGCAGCCCTCTGTTGTGGCAGGGCAGGCTACCATGGGTGCACTGGTAGGTAGGGCTGGCCCTGCCCGGGTTGGCTCTGAAGCCATGCCTTGTGTGGTGGTGGCAGACCCATTGCAGGACAATGCAGCCTTCTTGTGTGTTTGGCTGTGCATCCCAGGAGGGTGTGGGGCTGCTGTCAGCCTGCTGGTATGTGGGGTCATAGTCCCTACATGCCTGTCTGCATGGCCCGGGAAGGCTTGGGCCTGGTTGCTCACATGACTGTTGGCAAGGCCCCAGGGGGCAAAATGCATCCTCTTAATTATCATCCTGTTATAGAATTTTTATTCACCTTCACCACTAGTTTCTCATAAGAAGTTTTCTTTTGCCCTACCCTAGTCTGCTAAACAGAGCTCTCTGGGTATCCACATATCATATCCCAAAAGCTAAGGGCCCTTTGAAAATAGATCTTCCCCATTATCATCTTGATTTTTGTTCTGGTTATTTAATGCTGCCTAACAAATTATGCCAAAACTTAGTGGCTTAAAGCAATGACAGAATTTAACTTGCTCATGAATTTGCAACTTGGGCAGGACTTAGTAGGGATACCTCATCTCTGCTTTGCTTGCTGTCAGCTGGGGTGGCTCAAACAGGAATAGAATAATTATTTACATTTCTGGCAAGTGATGCTGGAAAGACTCAAACAACTGGGGACTGGTGTAGCTGAGGCTTCACAGGCCTCTCTCTCCCTCTCTATGTGGATTTGCCTGTGGTCTCTCCCGTATGGTGGTATCAGGGTTGTTGGGCTTCCTATATGTCAGCTCAGGGCACCTAAGAGACAGAGGCACAGAGAAAAAGGGAGAGGGGGTAAAGGAGAGAGAGAGAGAGAGAGAGAGAGAGAGAGAGAGAGAGAGAGAGCGCACACACATGTGCCAGGTGGAAGCTGTATTGCCTTTTCTAACCTAGTCTCGGAAATCTTGCATCATCACAGTTTTTTTTCATTAGAAGCAAGCCACTAAGGCAGACACATATTCAAAAGAAGGGGAGTTAACTCGTACCATTTGTTGGAAGAACGTCGAAGAATATGTGAACTTGTTTAAAAACTCCATGGTACCATGCATCTTGCTTGAGTAGCTCCTCTGCTGTCTCAACTTCAGGCGATAGGGCTGGCCCTGGGCAGAAATGTGAAAGAACTATGAGTTGTCAACAACATGCGTCACTCCCTAGTTGTGGCCCTCGCCTCTTCTGGGGCCTCTCTTCCCACTGGTAATGGTCCTGCGTGGCTGTGGAGCTTCTCTGCTCTCCCAAACTCAGAACTTTCCAGCTCTCCTGCCCCACACCCCTCCTTACCTCCATGGTAATACTCATCTAGATGATTGGACAGTGAAGCCCAGAGATACTGGGCACCATTACCAGTGCAGCCAGCAGAGCTCCTGCAGCACCAGCACCACCCAGTACCTGAGCCAGCTCTGACCAGGGCTCATGGTGTGCCAATATTGCCATAGTACACATTTTCATGAGCCATACATTATTGCTTTCTCAAATTTTTTTTTTTTTTTTTTTCGATACGCGGGCCTCTCACTGTTGTGGCCTCTCCCGTTGTGGAGCACAGGCTCCAGATGCGCAGGCTCAGCGGCCATGGCTCACGGGCCCAGCTGCTCCGCGGCATGTGGGATCTTCCCAGACCGGGGCACCAACCCGTGTCTCCTGCATCGGCAGGCGGACTCTCAACCACTGCGCCACCAGGGAAGCCCCCTCATATTTTTTATTAACGATAAGCCACAGCTTTCCCAGGATATTTCTACCAAAACCTTCATTGTCCACTTTAGTATATCACACTCTTGTGTTCTCTGAAATATTAAATCAACATGAGTGGCATAAATGGAAGACATTAGCTTTGGTATGGCAAACACCTGTTTGATGGCATAGAAAAGAGGTGGGTTTGCCTTCCTAGGAAGAAAACAGTGGCTGCAGGAACAGAGCAGGATTTTTCTTCTTTGGCTCCTTTGATGATTTTGATATGCTGGAAAATAAAATATAGCACCTCGGGATTTTCATAAGTCTTGCTGCATATTTTTCTCAAGTTTATGAAAATGCATTTTTAGAAAATAAAATACTAAAAACTTTTTGGAGCTTTGAGGAATAACAGGGAATACTTTTTTGTGTTAGTAAAAGAAATTATTGTCCAGTTGTCCCTTGGTATCCTTGAGGGATCCCTGCAGATACCAAAATCCACAGATGCTCAATGTCCCTTATATAAAATGGAATAGAATTTGCATATAACCTACCCACGCACATTTTCCCTTGTACTTTACATCATCTCTAGATTACTTACAATACCTAATACAAAGTTAAGTGCTATGAAAATAGTTGTAAATACAAGGTAAGTGCTATGTAAGTAGTTGCTGGTGCACAGCAGATTCAAGTTTTGATTTTTGAAACTTTCTGGAATTTTTAAAAAATATTTTTGACCCACAGTTAATTGAATCTGCAAATGCAAAACCCTCAGATACGGAGGGCCAACTGTTGTTCTGCCTGGAATTTCTTCTGTTGTATTTCCCAAACATCGTATTTTCATTGTGTCAGGAGTTACGTTGTAAGGGCCAGTGACTCTATACCTTGTTTTAATCATCTTATAAATTGCACAGTGGTCTATTAAGGCACGAATCAAGTCCATTTTCTGATTATAAAATATGGCACTTGATTTGGGGAGTGTAGACATGGTCCTTACGGCTTTGATTTAACTCCTGATTCTTAATCAACTTCATCATTCGTGAGCAGTGGGTCTTAGGCTATTTAAGCCCGCTTCCATAAGCAGCTGTCTTCAATCTTTGCTATTGAGGAGGATGCAATACGCTGTACCAGGGATTCTGGTACGTTACTGCAGTGCCAGATTTTAAGGCTGAGTTCAGACACAGTTGAGTGTCACCATCACTAGTGGCCATTTAGTGAGTATTTACTGTGTGACAGGATCTTGAGATTTTTATCTCATGAAATCCTCTAAGGTAGATGTTAATATCCACACTTTACAAGTAACAAAACTAAGGCTCCAAGAGATTAAATAATTTGCCCAAGATTACTTACCAGTACATGTTGCAAACTTGATTCTAAACTGGACTTTCTGGGCTTCCCTGGTGGCGCAGTGGTTGGGAGTCTGCCTGCTGATGCAGGGGACAAGGGTTCGTGCCCCGGTCTGGGAAGATCCCACATGCCGGGGAGCGCCTGGGCCCGTGAGCCATGGCCGCTGAGCCTGCGCATCCGGAGCCTGTGCTCCGCATCGGGAGAGGCCACAACAGTGAGAGGCCCGCGTACCGCAAAAAAAAAAAATAAAATAAAATAAAAAAATTAAAATAAAATAAACTGGACTTTCTGACTCGCCAGCCCTTGCTGTTAGCCTAATATACTCTACTACCACCATTAGTTGTAAAGAATTACTTTACTAATTCTCCATTCTTTTACCCCCCTCCCACTGCCTTATCATAATGCAGACAGCTCCCAGTTGCTAGAGGATGCTCTTTCTTTCCAGTGGTATTGCTATAAATAAATCCTTTTCCTCGTGCACTGTGAGGTAACATTCATGTAAGAAGAGAATCCAAATAAAATTCTGAGAGTTTGCAGAGTTTCTATTTGTATGAGAGACAAAGAAGCGTTATAGCGTTCAGTGACATTGTGTTGCCACATAATGAACTTTTTTTTTGCGGTACGCGGGCCTCTCACCGTTGTGGCCTCTCCCGTTGCGGAGCACAGGCTCCGGACGCGCAGGCCCAGCGGCCATGGCTCACGGGCCCAGCCGCTCCGCGGCATGTGGGATCCTCCCGGACCGGGGCACGAACCCGCGTCCCCTGCATCGGCAGGTGGACTCTCAACCACTGCGCTGCCAGGGAAGCCCATGAATATCTTTTTATAATTGAGTTGAACTCCTAGGAAGCACTGGAATTGATAGTCAGCCTTGGATTGAGACAGTGAAGCGAGGAGGAAGGACCTGGGCTGCTTCCCACTGCCCTGTGTTAATTGGACTATCATATGAGCAAGGCTGGGGGAGACTTATGCAGAGTTCAGTGAGATGATAAACTATGAGAAACTGAAAGAGTAACTCTAGTAAAAGGAATACTGCTAAGCAAGAAATACCTTTAAAAATTAGGAACCTGGGGGCTTCCCTGGTGGCGCAGTGGTTGGGAGTCCGCCTGCCGATGCAGGGGACATGGGTTCGTGCCCCGGTCCGGGAAGATCCCACATGCCGCGGCAGCGGCTGGGCCCGTGAGCCATGGCCGCTGAGCCTGCGCGTCCGGAGCCTGTGCTCCACAACGGGAGAGGCCACAGCAGTGAGAGGCCCGCGTATCGCAAAAAAAAAAAAAAAAAAAAAAAAAAAAAAAAAATTAGGAACCTGGAAAGTGTAGTGTGCTTCTTCCAACTCTTAGAAAACTTGCTGGAGAAAGAAAGGATGGAGCAGAGACTCCCAGATTGGTACCCACATTGAAGCAGTGAAAATCAGGATTCAAAGCCTCATCAGCTGACTCTAAAGTCGGTGACAATGAGATGAGTTTGCCCTACAAAAGTTCATGATAGTTGAGGGTCTGATGACAATTCCCTTTTAACTTCAGCTTGTGTTGTCATCTAGCCAAATGTTATGATAAAAGTCCTACATGAGGTCAATGTGCTAGGTACTGCACCATAGTCTACTAGGGTTGGGGTGGGAAGAAGAAAAAACAGACAACTGTAGCAGTGATAAGAACTATGATTAAGAGAAACACTGAGTACAGTGGTCTAAAATAGGTAGGTCTAGGAGGACTTACCGTAAGTGGTGTAATCTGAGATGAGATGAACATTTATTTGTTTTTAAGGGTATTTTTATTACTTTCAGATGTGTGTGTTTGTATACATTTATCGCAGAGAAATGAAAACTTTGAAAACTTATGTAGTACTATGTTGAATAAGAGTGAGTGGTGACATTGAATATCCCTGCTTTGTTCCTGATCTAAAAAAGAAGTATTTAGTCTATCACCACTAAGTTTAACGTCATCTGTAAGGTTTTTATAGGTAATGTTTACCAAGTTGAGGAAGTTCTCCTCTATTCTTATGTTTTTGAGTGTTTTTATCATGAGTGAGTGTTGAATTTTTAATGTTTTTCTGCATCTATTGATATGGTAATATGATTTTTGTTTTTTAACCTGTTATATGGTAGATTGTATTATTTATTCTTGAAATATTGAACCAGCCAACTTGATTATAGTATACAGTTTTTTATATATTTCTGAATTCTGTTTGCTAATATTCACTTTTGGATGTTTGTGTCTATGTTTATGAGGGATATTGGTCTGTAGTTTTCTGTGTGTGTGTGTGTGTGTGTGTGTGTGTGTGTGTGTACTGTCTTTGTCTGGTTTTGGTATTAGGATAATCCCAGCTTAATAAAATCAATTGGGAAATGTTCCATCATCTTCTTTTTTCTGGAAGACATTGTGTAAAATTGGTGTTAAATCTTCTTCAAAAATTTGGCAGAACTTTCCAGTGAAACCATCTGGGCCAGGAGAGTTCTTTTTTGAAGTTTTAAAATTATCAATTCAATTTCCTTAATAATTATAGCACTATTCAAATGATCAGTTTCATCTTGTGTAAGTTGTGGTGGTTCGTGTTTTCCAAGGGGTTGGTCTGTTTCAATCTAATTCGTCAAATTTATGAGTGTAGAGTTGTGGGTAGTATTCCCTTATTATTTCTTATATGTCTTCAGGGTCTGTAGTAATAGCCCCCATTTCATTCTTGATATTGGTAATCTGTGTCTTCTCTCTTTTTTTGTCAGTCTTGCTAGCGGACTGTCAATTTTATTGATCTTTTCAAAGAACCAGCGTCTTGTAACATTGATTTTCTCTATCGCTTTTTCTGTTTCGATGTCATTGATTTTTCTGCTCTTTTTTATTTTCTTCCTTCTACTTGCTGTGATCTCAGGGGGCTTTTGCTCTTATTCTGTGTTCTTGAGGTGAAAGCTTAGATTATATGTGACTTTTCCTCTTTTTCAATCTAGACCTTTAGTGCTCTAATTTTCCTTCTTAGCACTACTTTAGCTGTGTTCTACAAATTTTGATATTTTTATTTTCATTCATTTCACTGTATTTTTTAATTTCCCTGAGACTTTGTCTTTGACCCATTGACCACTTAGAAGTGTGTTGTTTAGTTTCCAGGTATTTGAAGCTTTTCCTGTTATCTTTCTGTTATTAATTTCAGGTTTGATTCCACTGTGGTCAGAGAACACACTGTATAAGTTCATTTTTTTTTAACTGATGAGGTTTGTTATATGGCCCAGGATATACTAAGTTAACCATGTCTTAGTATATGTTCTGTGGGCACTTGAAAAGAATGTGTATTCTGCTGTTGTTGGACGTTCTATAAATGTCGATTAGATGCTGTTGGTTGATGGTGCTGTTGAGTTCTTTTGTGTCCTTCCTGATTTTACATGTAGTTGTTCCATCAATTGCTGAAAGAAGGGTGTTGAAGTTTCCAGTCATATTTGTTGATTTGTCAGTTTCCCTTTTCTGTTCTATCAGTTTTGCTTAACATATTTTACAGCTCTATGGTTTGGTGGTTAGCTATTTAGGACTGCTAATGTCTAATGCTGATTGTTTATGTCTTCCGGACGGATTGTCTGTTTTAGCATTTTGTAATGTCTCACTCTCTCTGGTAGTTTTCTTTGCTCTGAAGTCTATTTGGCATTTATATAACTACTCCTGTTTTGTTTTGACTAAGGTTTCCATGCTACATTTTCTGTCTTTTTTTCAAACCTACCTATGTCATTATGTTTGAAGTGAGTTTTTTGTGGACAACTTATATTTCTGTTAGATTTTTTAACCACTTCAATCTCTGATTTTAACTGGTATATTTAGATCATTTGCAGTTAATGTAATTATTGATATTTTAGAGCTAAGTCAGCCATTTTATTTTTCGTTTTCTGTTCTATTTTTCACTTTTCTGCTTTCTTCTTCCTACCTTCCTGTGGATTATGAACAATCTTTAGAACTTTATTTTTATTTATCTATAGTGTTTTTGAGTATATCTCTTTGTATAGCTTTTTAAGTGATTGCTTTAGGTATATTACATATACGTAACTTATCAGTTTGAGACATTTTATCAGCTTGAGTGAAGTATCAAAGCCTTTCCTTCCTTTATTTCCCTTTACCTTCCTAATTTATAATATAATTGTCTTAAATATTTACCTATGTTTGGAATCACATCAGAAGTTATTATAATTCTTGCTTCAAATGTCAAGCATTATTTAGAAAACTCAAGAGGAGAATGGCATTGAATTATTCATATTTTTATTGTATGTTGCTTTTCTTCTTTCCTAATGTTCTAAGATCTCTTCTTTTATTATTTCCTGTCTGTTAAGAGAACTTTCTTTAGCTTTTTTTTTTTTTTTTTTTTTTTTAGGGTAGGCCTCCTTGTGACAAATTCTCATAGCTTTCATTCATCTGAGACTGTCTTGTATTTCATTCCTGAAGAATATTTTCGTTGATATAGGATGTTGGATTGACAATTCTTTTTTTTTCAGCAGGGACAGTTATTTGAAAAAATGTTCTGTTTCCTTCTAGTCTTCACAGTTTCTGGTGAAAATCCACTCTTATTTGAATTGTTTCCCTATATAGATAAGTTACTGTTTCTTGCTGCTTCTACAATTTTTGTGTGTTTTTAATTTTCAGAAGTTTGACCATGATGTGTCTTGGTGTGGATTTCTTTGAGTTTATTTTCTTCGGAATTTATTCAGCTTCTTGAATCTGTAGGTTTATGTCTTTTCCCAACTTTGGGAAGTTTTCAGCCATTATTTCTTTGAGTGCTTTTTCAGCTGTACCCTCTTTCTCCTCTCCATCTGGGATTCAATGACATGAATGTTAGAATGTTTTTGTAGTCCCACAGGTTCATTTGGTTCCTCTTTATATCTCTATTTCTTTGCTACAACCTTCTGTTATTCCCTTTGTTGCAGGCATTTTGTAATTGCTCATCAGAATATTTTTATGATGGCTGCTTTAAAATCTTTGTCATATAATTCTAACATCTCTGTCATCTTAGTATTGGTATCTGTTGATTCTTTTTAAAACTCAAATTGTGGTTTTCCTTGTCCTTGGGATAATGCATGACTTTTCAATTGAAACCTGAACATTTTAGGTGTTATAAGACTGTGGATTTTATTTAAACCTTTTGTTTTAATTAGCTTCCTCTGACACAGCTCTGGCAAGGGAAAAATGAGGGCACTGCTTCAGTACCTGTATCTGGCTTCTTTTGCTCAGTATAACCTCTTGAAATTCCTTTACCCATTGTGTTTATCTATTATGTTGAATCCAATCAATTTTGGGAGAAATGACATCTTAACAATATTGAATTATACAAAGAAGACCCAAATATTTATTTAGGTCTTATGTAGTGTCCCCCTGCAATGTTTTGTAATTTTGCACTTTCCTTAACTAGTTGATCTTTCTGGTGCTATTATATAGATGGTATTGTTTCTTAAAATTTATTTTCCAGTTGTTTATTGCTAGTATATAGAGATACAATTGTTTAAAGTGTGTATAGTGACTATATACACAACCTTGCTAAATATACTTATTAGTTCTATTAATTTTTTGTGGATTTTGTAGGATTTTTTATGTACATGATTATGTCATCCAAAAAAAAAAGCATAGTTTTACTTCTTCCTCTCTCAACAATATGTCTTTCCTTCCTCCCTCCCTCCCTTCTTTCCTTTCTTTTTCTTTTTGGACTTAATGCTCTAAGTAGGATGTTTAATACAACATTGAAAGAGATTGTGAGAGTGAACCATCCTAGCCTATTTCTGATCTTTAGAGAAAAAGCATTTAGTGTTTCACCGTTAAATATGATATTAGTTGTAAGTTTTTCATAGAAGCCCCTTGTTAGGTTGATACTCCTAATTTGCTAAGGATTTTTCTGAATTTCATGAGAGGTATTAAATATTTTCATATAACTTTTCTGTAGCCATTGAGATAATCATATAATTTGCTATTCTGTTAATAGCAGAAGTGTTCTGTGAATTGACATATTTTTAAGTGTAATAATAACTATTTAAATCAATGATCTTTTAAACATAAAAGTATTCTTATTAAAAATTATCACAAGTTAAGGAGACCCCTTTTCACCTCTATTTAATATTATTCCTGAATTTCTGGCCAATGCAATAAAATATAAAGCAGAAATAAGTGGCCTAGCACCATCACATATGCTATGCTCACTTCCATCTAACCACTGGACTTTGCACTGCCTGTTCTGTCTGCCTTGAACACTCCTCTCTTAGACATATGCATGGCCCACTTCCTCACTTTCATCAAGCCTTTCCTCAGGGAGGTCTACACAGACCACCTTATTTAAAATTGTGAAACCCTCCACCTCCTGCCTTCCTTGTCTCCCTTATTCTGCTCTGTTTTTCCATAGGATTAATCACCTTTTCACATACTGTATTTATTATGTTTATTTATTGTTTTTATCCTCCACTAGAATGTAAGCTCCACTAAAGTGGGAATTTTTGTGTTTATTACTCATATATGTTCTCCTATTGTCTAGTATCATGCCTAGTATAGTAGATGCTCATTAGATATGTATTGAATGAGTGAATAATTATTGGAAAGGAAGAGACTAAAATCATGATTATTTGCCTTGTTAAATTGTCTAATTAGAAATCCCAAGGCAATCAAATAGAGAACTATTAAAACTAATAGGCAACAACCTAAATGCCCATCGACACACAAATGGATAAAGAAAATGTGGTACATATATACAATGGAATATTACTCATAAAAAGGAACGCAGTTGGGTCATTTGTAGAGATGTGGATGGACCTAGAGACTGTCATACAGAGTGAAGTAAGTCAGAAAGAAAAAAACAAATATCGTATATTAACGCATATATGTGGAATCTAGAAAGATGGTACAGATGAACTGGTTTGCAGGGCAGAAATAGAGACACATGTAGAGAACAAACATATGGACACAAAGGGGGGGAAAGTGGGGTAGGGGTGGTGGTGGTGGTGGTGGGATGAATTGAGAGATTGGGATTGACATATATACACTAATATGTATAAAATAGGTAAGTAATAAGAACCTGCTGTATAAAAAAATAAATAAATATCACAATATATTATGAGGATATCCATTTTTTCTAAATGAATTTATAAATTTAATCATCTTTAATATTCATATTATTTAATATTATATATCCAGTCAAATCCCAGCAGGATTTTTTTGCTTTGAGAAATGAGTTAAAGCTTGTATAGATTCAAGAATAAGTGGGCAGAAGTAACCAAGAATACTTGTGAAGCAGGGGGGATTATATTGGGTTAGAGAATTTCCCTTATTATAAGGTATTGAAACATAATATTATACAATAATAATTCAAGTGGTACTGGTGCAAGAGTAGACATAAAAATTAATGAAACATAGTAGGTAGCCTAGGGCCTAGACTCGAATATACAGAAGGATTTAATAAATGTGTTAGGAGACATCACAAATCACTGAGGCTGGGCAATTTATTAATCATTTTTTAAAATTAAGGTGTCACGTGACACATCAAAATAAATTCTACATGGATCAAAATGCTAAATATAAAAACTAAAAAATAATGAACCATGAAGGAAAAGAGAAACAAGTCATGTTATGTGTTATTAGGATGGGCGGGGGGAGCAGTGTAACTGTAAAACAGGGAAAGGAATCACAATGGGAAAAATCAATCACTTTCACTACTTTTTACACCCTAATATCATCCATTAAGTTGATTTTTAATTAATAAAAAATACAGTATACAAAAATGTTGAGTTGTTTTCTTTGAATCCTACATTTGATCTAAATAACGGAAATAGATAATCTGAGGTTTATGTGTTTCTTTTCTATAAAGTAAAATATCAAAAGCACTGAACATGTTATACATGGATTTTGAATTAAGTAAATCAGAAATCATAAAATATTTATTTTTCTCTTAAATTTAAAGCTTTCCTAGCATTTCCCTCCATAATTAACATAGCATGGGCTATAAATAATACATCTATGTTGCATTACATGGTTGTTAGCTTGTTGAGATTGTTGTTTTTATGAAAGAACATGGATGATTTTAATGATTTTCTTATGAAAGAATGGTACAAAATATGGAAGCTTCAGGTTTTTAAAAATTTGCTCATTTTTTCCAACTTAAGAATTTAGTACAAAGAGAGTAGATCTTAAAAGTTTTCATCACAAGAAAAAATTTTATAGCAATGTATGGTGATGAATGTTAACTAGACTTATTGTGGTGATCATTTCACAGTATACAAATAACAAATAATTTTGTTGAAAACCTGAAACTAATATGTCAGTTGTATCTAAATAAAAAATAATAATTTGATACAAGTTTTATGTATATTACTGAATATTTGTTTGCCTGGTTGTTGGATTAACAATAGTACTTGTGAAATTCCTTGCAATTTTGTATATTAATTAACCTTCTTTAGAAAATTCTATTGATGTTCTCAGAGTGTGTGCTGGATTGTTTTTGCATTATTACAGTTGTCATTGTTGTTTAGTGTTGAGGATGGAAAATCTCTACAGATGTCAACCCAATACTTGATGCATTTTCCAGAAATCGTTGAGGGGAGGTAGATTTCATATGAAGAAGTGAAGAAGAAGGCCTCCTTCCTTCCCCACTCCAGGCAAGCTTAAACCCTACACTGCTTCGCTGCCACTCCCTTCCTCCAGGTCTGCCAACTCAGCTCCCTTGCCAGGTCCTTGATGTTTTACCTCCTAATTGCAACTCTTCTTGGCATCTCAGCCTTTCCACGAAAATTCTCTAAGTGGCACATAAAGGACCTTAAAAACAAAAACAAAAAAAAATGAGTACTGTGTGTATATGCATATATATATATATATATATATATATATATATATATATATATATATATATATATATACACACACACTCACACACACACACACACACACACACAGCCTGGCCCCAAACCAGTTTTGTTATGTGGATTGGTATCACACAATGTAGAGTGTCATAGAGTGGATTCTATGGTTTGGAGTCATCTTCTCTGAACCTAAAAGTTTAACCCAAATTTAAATGGAGAATTACAAGATATAGACTATTGTTTTGTTTTGTTGGTTTTGGTTTTTGGGAGTCAGTCCAAGTCCTGATCAGTTCACGCCCCTAATTTGCTTTCACCACATTATGCCTTCAAGATGCTAAAATACCAGAGTGAAAAGGAAAAAATTCTGTTGGATTTTTGGATGCCTTAAATACTAAACATTTGAATTAACTAATGGAAGGTGGAGTAGAGAAGCCAAATCATCAAGTAAACTAAAATGCACTTATATTTGTTTCTGGAGTATGTCTTGTGATATTTTCCTGAGAAGATTCACATTCTTAATTATGTTTGGTTTACAATAATATTAAAATAACCACATTTCCTGAATACAATTCAATTGTGCCATTAAGGGATGCGGTATTCTTTCATCATTCCAGGCAGGGTGGAATCCACTGGGAATAAAAACTGGCCATGAATAAACCACAGAAATAAAATAGATTTTACCATATGTAGAAGCATCTATAACAACAGATTTTTGCATTATCTCTGAGTTCTAGCATTGATTAGACGTCTCAGATCATAACTTTGGGAGGGATGTTTGGGAGTCTTCGCATTGATTTAGCATAGGTTAGCTGAGGGCCTGCTTTATATCATGCACTGTGTTAGTCCATGGAGATAGGAAAATGGTAGATGGAGAGGCCACACCCTCAACAAGTTCTCTGTTTGATGGTGCTCCATCTAGCTATCTTGAGCCTTTGTTCATCCATTCATGCTCCAGGGCAACCAAGCAGGGCTAGACCACTGCCCTCAAGGAGCTCACAGTCTAGGAAAGGATGTGGAGGGAGATGGACCTAAAAAATGGGGAAATGCCTCACAAAGTCCTTTCAAAACTTTCTAACGCTGCAAAGTCATCTCACATTTCCTGAGGCTCTTTCAGAAATACCTTTTATTGTACTTAGGAATGAACAACATATTTAACTATAAAGCTTATCATGTTTGAGTTAACATAGATAGTACCCACTGGGGATGTTAGCACAGATCCAGTGCCTCCGGTTGTGGGAAAGTATATCATCCTCTGAGGATCCTGCCTCTTGTATTGATTCCAAAAGAAACCTTGTGTGAGAAATGGAGGGGCACCTTGAGACCCTTCACCTCACCTAGCTGGACTCTTCTGCTCATTTTTTGAGGCTGTAATAAATAAGTCTATGTAAGGAAGGTTGCTTATGCCTCCAAGCATAAGCAGGTTGGAGGTTCTCACCCAGGAACAGATCAAGAGGTGCCCAATAGGACCAAATATGCTACTGCACAAGGAAAGACGTGTGTAAGTGTTTTTAAAACACTATCATAGAGTTTCATCTTAAAAAAAAGAAGGGGGCTTCCCCGGTGGTGCAGTGGTTGAGAGCCCGTCTGCCGATGCAGGGGACGCGGGTTCATGCCCCGCTCTGGGAAGATCCCACATGCCGTGGAGCGGCTGGGCCCGTGAGCCATGGCCGCCGAGCCTGCGCGTCCGGAGCCTGTGCTCCGCAACGGGAGAAGCCACAACAGTGAGAGGCCCGCGTACCGCAAAAAAAAAAAGAAAGGAAGGAGGGAGAGAAACGGTTCCCTGGTAGACACAGGAGGAGGATTCTAGCTTAAGGAATAGCGTCCGTAGTTACTGAAGTCCCTGGAACTTCAGTCTTTTCACTGTCAGGCAGGGAAAGTGAGGCATTTTCCCAGGGTCCTGCTCTGCAGACCTATCCTAGCTTATCCTCAGCAGGACTCGAAAGCCTCCTGTCCCTACAGCCCTCCCCATGTTCCCAGTCTTCTTGCCCACAGCTCTGGATTGTAGCAGTTGCCCTCTTTGCCTGTTTCACTTTCCTGTGCTGCTCTTTCTAGCCACGTGGCCACAAATTCTTGGGTTTTATCATATATAATAGGAGAAGCCTTTACTGGAAAATTGTAGCCCAACAAAGCTAAAATGCTTGATCATCCTGAATAAAGCACTGCTTTCTTTGCTGTCCAGGCAAACACGAGTAAACAGCAAGCTGCTGGTTGTTGGTGTTGTCTGGAATTACTTGTCTTGAGTCTGCTGCAGGAAGTCGGTGGGGAACAGACCATTCCCACTGACTTCTCAGGTATCTGTTCACTGACCTGGCAACAACCTTCCCCTTCTTAAGTGGTGTTTGTCTCCAAGCAAGCCTTTGCACATGCAATCATATCCCTCTCCTGAGCCTTGATTCTAAGAAGTCTGGAAAGGCAGATGGACAACTTGAAGGATCTTGGGTGACACAAACTACTTGGGTTCTGAATAGGGATAGACAACTTAGTGGCAATTAGCTGGGACTCAGCTAGTTAACTCCTGACTGCCACAGCAGTCTATGACTTTCCATAACCAGTGAGACCAGGATATGGGTTGGTGCCATGAATGTAAGGGTTGGGCTCAGTACCTCGGATTATTCTCTCACTCATGTTCAGAGCTCAGTGTTGGAGGAGATATTTGACACCTGAAAGACCAGAGCCTTTCTGCCCGCTCCTTCACCTAGGTTATTTGGGAGGACAGTTCATTAGGAAACACATAAATGTTTATGAGGTGGGAAGGACGTAAAAAGAAAAAAAAAACATGCTCAAATATCAGGAACTCCTGTTGTGACCTTTTCTAACCCTTCTGCTTTTTCTCACTCTTCCTTCTGTCACATCCTTAGAGAGAAACAAAATATTTTCACTATGTTTATTTGTTTGTTTTTCAAGAGCAGTTTACAACAGACAGTCATGGAAACACAGCCAGTTTAGTGATCATGGGAGGAGATAGATGACTATTCCAGTGTGTCCTCTGCGCTGGCCCTGCATGGACTGGCAAGACACGAGCATTTTGCACATGCCATTTCTATATAGAGATCTCACAGCTGTAAAAGTCTTGAATCCAAGTTAACATATGAACCAGTTGGAATAAAAACCCCAAACAAAAGTTCCATAACTAGCTTGTTTCTCCTGAGCAGGATCCTTGATGGCTAGAAATCTGAAACTTCACGTAAAAAATTTCAGAAAACAAACAGATTTTCTGACATGCCATAATACAGAGTGCCCTCTTCTCTAACTTGTTTTTCATTGTCTCTTCCACTGGAAAAAAATAATAAAACCCAAGAAACAAAAACAGAGCCACAAGAATGATGAGTTCTTTACACACTGTGGAACTGAGTAGAGTTTAAATGAGAATTGGAGACCTGTATTCCCTTTTATATGTCTCCTGTATTCTATTTTATATGTCATTGCCCAGCATGTACTTGTCTTTGGTTAAATTATAAAATGGAAACTGGAGCTGATGCTAACTGGCTCTGATCCTGAGGAAGTTACTTGCTTCACCTGTAAAATAAGAACTTGAACTAAGGTCACCCATAAGATAATAGGGAGGTTTAAAAGTTTTAGCCCGAGTGGGTGTGCAAAGAAAATGTAATGTTTTTTGACACCTTTGAGAGCTCAGATTATTTATTGATAGTCAATAATAAATCAGCAGTTGTTTGGGTAAACTGGTAGTGAGTTACCTACTTATAAGGGATTAGTGTCTTGAGTCTCAAGCACTTTCAAGACTGCTTGAGCAGTGGCTAGGCAATCGCTTATGCAGTAAATTAATGTTTAATTTGGTAAACATGTATTGAGGGACTTCTGAGTGCAAGGACTTATGCCAGAGGCTGCATAATGACATTTTTAATCTGTGTAGCACTTTCCTATGAATTTTTCATTTGATTTTTGTACCAACATTGTGGAATAGAGAGGGCCGGTATCACCATTTTACAGAGGATGAAATTGAGGCTCGGTGACGTCACATAGAATGCTAATTTCAATCTAGTTTCTGGTTCCAAGGAAACAGGAATGGGTAAAATATAAAAGAAAAGCTTTTTATGAAAATTAAATATTGGATGATGGTGATGGCTAACATTTAATGAGTACTCACTGCGTACCCGACACTATTCTGTGTTTCATATGTAATTAACTAATTTAATTTACATAACAATCCTATGAAGGAGGTACTGAAATTATCCCTACTAATGATGAATATAATTTAAGATCCACTAGGACGGATTTTTTATCTCTTTTGTTCACTGCTATATCCCCAGCAGTTAGAATAGAGTCTAACACAATATGGGTACTCCATAAATATTTTTTAAATGAATGAAAGTTTCAATACGTTTTGAATGAGTGAGTCTCTGTATTTCAGATGGTAAAACTGAGGGACAGGATAATTAAGTAACTGTCCTTGACCAAGATCACTCAGCTAATACAAGGTGGATGCAAGATTTGAATCTACATAGCGTAATACAGGATTCTTTAAGACCACAAGCTATCCTTGTATTAAAACAGCCCACCAACCAAGCTAAGCTTATGCTTTGGGGGGAAGTTTTAAACTACCTTGGAAAATCATAATAACTTTTCTTATCCTTTGATTTAATTTCTTGCAAAGAAACATTTAATTGATGTAAAATCCCAGACTTGATATGTAAGCCTTATGTACTGATGGGGATGAGGGTTGGAAAACAGTTGTTTAACTGAGTGTTCTGGTACTTCTGCTTGAGAATGCATTCTCTAATTAAATGTGTGATGTTTTATGTTTGTGTTGACTGAGGTGCTCATTACAAACTAGAAAAGTCTAGCTCTAATTTATCCATTATAGAAATACAACTGTCTGAGAGATGGCATGACTACCCATAGAAACTTGAGGTGGAGGGGTGCAGGGGGGAGGAATGCAAATTCCAGTCAGTCAAAATAAAATGCTTAAGAAAAACTGAGTTACCAGAAAATCGCAAGCTTGCAAAGATGAACCAGTGAAAATCTAGAAAGAAAAGAAGCAAAGTCTTTGCTTTTGAAAAGTAAAAATCTAAAACATACAATCTTGAAGTGAGATTTTGGTTTCAACGTGAAAGAACTGCCGTGTGAACTATAAAGCCTGACTTCATCCAGCAGTTAATATGACATGACAGCTCACCTGGAAATGAACTGTAAAGCAATGTTTAATTTAAAAACAATATCGTATGATCTCAGTAATTGAAATATTAAAAGCCTCTGAGCAGAGCTAAGTGTTTCAGTGAAAAGTATCTCTCCTGCACATAGCTTGTGACAATAGACTGGATGACTGTGATAATTTTCATTACTGTTTGTATAATGCATTTCTTACTTATTTCCTATATGTTTATACTTGCTTCTTGTTTTATACTGATAAACTAAAAAAGAAAGCCAAAGATGGATTCTTCCTTATTTTGCAATTTTTTTCTATATAAAACTAACTAGTACATATTCATTGGAGAAAATTGGGAAAATATAGAAAAATATTTAATATCTCAGAGTTTAGAAATTTCCTTTAGAGAGGTGATACATATGCCTATGTTAAGTTCTTTAGAAACTCAAAAAAATGTTATTTTGTTATTATATACCCATGTGAATTAAAGAGGAGGTAGATAACGGTACCCATTTTCACATTTGAGAAAATAGAGATACTGGCTAAGAAAAGAAAAAAAAAAAGAAATGGATTTTTAAAAAAAATCACGCTCACTAGACTATATCTGCATCTGCAAAGATCTTCTTTCCCATACTTATATCTGTACTTATATCATGTATTGACAGATATCCCCTTAGTTCATATTTGTGCAGAAAAACAAGTGTATGTCAGGTTGCATAATCCACATTATACCCTAGTTTACTAGTCCCACAGTCTCTTTACCATCTTGTCCCAATGTAATTAATAACCTTTAAAAACAAATCCCAAAAAACACAAAGCCCAGTTGGTTTCATTGGTCAATTCTACTCAACATATAAGGAAGAAATGACACCAGTTCTCCATAATCTCTTCCAGAAAATAGAAGCAGAGGAAACACTTCCTAACTCATTCTCTGAGGCCAGTATTACCCTAATACCAAAACCAGATAAAGACATTACAAAAAAGGAAAACTACATACAGGCCAATATCTCTTATGAACATAGACACAAGCGTCCTCAACAAAATATTAGCAAACTGAATCCAACTATGTATAAAAATAATTATATACCATGACCGAGTGACATTTATTTTAGGTATGCAAGGCTGATTCAGCATTTGAAAGTCTGTCAGTGTAAACTACCACATGCAAAGGTTAATGAAAGAAAATTATATGATTATATTAATAACGAAGAAAAATTTGACAAAATCCAACACTCACTCATGATAAAAAAAAAAAAAAAAGAAAGGCTTCCCTGGTGGTGCAGTGGTTGAAAATCTGCCTGCCAATGCAGGGGACACGGGTTCAAGCCCTGGTCCGGGAGGATCCCACATGCTGCAGAGCAACTAGGCCTGTGAGCCACAACTACTGAGCCTGCGTGTCTGGAGCCTGTGCTCCACAACAGGAGAGGCCGCTACAGTGAGAGGCCTGTGCACTGCAATGAAGAGCGGCCCCCACTCGCTGCAACTAGAGAAAACCCTCACACAGAAACGAAGACCCAACACAGCCAAAAATAAATAAATAAATAAATTTATTTTAAAAAAAAGAAAAAAACTCTCAACAAAAATCTAGGAATAGAGAGGAATTTCCTCAACTTAATAAAGAACATCTATGAGAAAAAAAAAACCCTACAGCTAACATATACTTGATAGTAACAACCTAGATGTTTTCCCCCTAAGATCAGGAATACTTGAGAACAAAGAAGTTCTCTCTCACCACTGCTGTTCAACATTGTTCTGAAAGTCCTAGATAGTGCAGTAAGACAAGAAAAGGAAATAAATATATACAGATTAGGAAGGAAGAAATAAAACTGTCCTTTATTTGCAGGTGACATAATTGTCTACATAGAAAAATCCAAAAGAATTAACCAAGAACCAAAAACAAAAACTTCTGGGAATTAATGGAACATAGTAAGGTCTCAGGGCACAGTGTTAATACAAAAAAGTTAATTGCTTGCCTATATACCAACAACAAACAATTTGAATTTGAAATTTAAAAAAGAATACCATTTACAACAGCATCAAAAAAGGAAAGAAAAAATGGAAGGAAGGAAGCAAACTGACAGCAATCAAGATGTCCCTACATAGGTTAACGGACCTTTATGTGGTACATCCATATAAAGGAATGTTAATCATCGATAAGAAGAAATGAGCGATAAAGCCATGAAAAGACATGGATGAATCTTGATGCATACTGGTAAGTGAAAGAAGCCAGACTAAAAAGGCTACGTACTGTATTATTCCAATTATATGATGTTCCGGAAAAGGCAAAACCGTAGTGACAGTGAAAAGATCAGTGGTTGCCAGGGGTTCAAGGAGAGAGGAGAAGAGTTAAATATGTGAAGCACAGGGGATTTTGTGGGGCAGTGAAACTATTCTGTATGATAGTCATTTTGGATCCATGACACTATGCATTTGTCAAAACCCATAGAGCCTTATAACACAAAAAGTAAACTTCAATGTATGCAGACTTAAAAAAAACATTTGAGGGCTTCCCTGATGGCGCAGTGGTTGGGAGTCCGCCTGCCGATGCAGGGGACGCGGGTTCATGCCCCGGTCCGGGAGGATCCCCCGTGCCGCGGAGCGGCTGGGCCTGTGGGCCGTGGCCCCGGGGCTGCGCGTCCGGAGCCTGAGCTCTGCAGCGGGAGAGGCCACAGCAGTGAGAGGCCCGCGTACCGCAAAAAAAAAAAACAAAAAAAACAAAAAAAAACAAACACTTGAGAGGTTGGGAGTCCCAGGGTGGAAAGCAGAATATGATTTTTAAAACCATTTTATCTATATTACAAGGTATGAAACAACCTCACTGAAGGGAGGTGGGGAGAGAGCTGCTGACCTAATAAGTAACTGGAAATGAGTGGAATCTCTAAGATTAAAAGCGAAAGAAAAGCATATAAGCACTGTACAATAGTAGTTGACATTTCTTTCCCCTTGGAGATACAGGGATTATTGCTATACATGTGTACTGGAATTGAACGATTAAGTAAATGGATGGCAGATGGTAGAAGCTAAGTTTCTCACTGTTGGAGTGGGAGTTTACAGATAAGCAAGAAAAGCTAGAATGATCCCTATGGTAATAGATTAGAGTTGGAAACATCAGTATGAAGTCATGTTTAGCTTAATATAAATACAGATGGTTACATTTAGAAATATTTATAGATATGTGTATATGGATTAGTATATGGAAATATATTTCCCACTCTATCAACTGAGCGGGCCTAGCGGTAGAAACAGCCCAGCAGCAATGATCATACCTAGCACCCAGATCTTGGTTTCTAACATCATCCTCCAATAAAAGGAACCAGGACTCCTTGGAGAAATAGCTGGTTCTAGGACCAGATCAGGAAATATACAAGATGAGCCTGGATCATCTTGTAGTGCCAGAAAGTTAGGAAGTACCAATACTTAAACACACACACACAATGATGGAGTATGGCAAAGGGACATAGGGGCCAGTCTGAGCTAAAGATCGAACGGTTGGAGCCACAAAGTGAATAAAGTACTATTGGATTATAGGCCAAAGTATAAAATAAGTATACTTGAGTTCAATACTGAGACAAATAAATGATTGAATAAATAAATACACGTGGGGAAAACACAAATATCCTATGCAGAAGAATTCCAAATAATGTACGTAGGTACTCTGCCCTCCAGGAAACAGCAAAATTCCCCACATCTTAAGTGTGGGCTGCACGTGGTGACTTCCTCCCAAAGGTACAGTATCGAAAACGGGAGAAAAAAAGTAATTTTTCAGGGGAGAAACCTGACAAACACTGTCTCAGCCAGGTGATCAAGGTCAACATCAACAGTGACAAGTCATGTTGACAGTATGTGCTCTTGATATAATGTGATGAAAAAGGCACTTTACCTCTGTGGTCTTCCTCCCCCCAGACCATATACCCAGTCTAATCATGAGAAAAGTATCAGGCAAGTTCAAACCAAGGTACATTCTACAAAACACCTGACCTTCAGTCCTCAAAACTGTCAAAGTCATCAAAAACAAGGAAAATCTGAAAAATTGTCACAGCCAAGAGAAGTAGGAAGACATGATGACTAAATGCAGTGTAGCATCCTGGATGGGATCCTGAAACAGAAAAAGGACATTTCGTTTAAAACTAAGGCAGTCCGAATAAAGTATGGACTTCAGTCAATAAGACAGTATCAGTATTAGTTCATTAACAACGGTTAGCTTCACAGTGTTTCTGTAGATCTAAAATTAACCTAAAAACAAAGTTTATTTTTAAAAAATGTTACCCAGATTTTCTCACCGCTGCTGTCCTTAGGGTCAGTACGTCGCACAACTCCAGGAAACACTATTTGTATAAAATTCATTGTGAATTGCAAGGCTGCAATACTTCCCGAATTTAAGTGGCTTTTTCCTAAGAAAAATGATTACATTTGCCACGCATCAGCTTATGTTTTCCCTGTGAAATTTGCCATCCATTTATTACAGATCCTACCTCACTTGGTTTTCTCAGGAGGGGAAGGTTGGGCTGGATCAGTAACAAACCTTTTTTAGACAGAGGTATGAAAGACACTTTCTCTCTTGTTAAGCAGGCATCAACCCAACTAACATACGAGTGGAGAGGGACGTGGAGCCAAGTTGGGGAGACCCGACTGCTTCTCCTGTCCTGGCCTATGATCCACACTCCACACTTGACCACCTCTGACCTTGGTTGTAGGGTAGGAACCACAGCCTGGCACAAATGGCGGTCTTAGTGTTTCAACCTCCTGAACCAGGAACCAACCCAAATGGGCCAAGAAAGCCAGGGAGAGTGGGAATTGTGTTGAAAGTTGCAGCGGCAGCATTTCTGAACACCAAGAAGGGCTTTTTCTAACAGCTGAAGAAATGCTACATTTTTTTAGCCTGCTCAAAAGAGAATGTGAAAGATGAAAACTTTTGTTGACTACTCTGAAAATTTGGCCATTTAACTGAAATATGTAAATGAATTATTAAATCCCCATGAAATGTGAGGCCTTCCCTGGTATTTGGTCCATAAATTGTATTCCTCCAGATTTGAGATCGTAAAGTTCCCCCATTTCAGACAAAATTAATGGCCTTAATCTTTCTGTTCCTATAAATTATAAACCCCAGATGTGTCAAATTATGTAATGAAAGCCATATAAAAAGAAATTTGTTTTTTAAAGAACTTCATAAATTTCTTGTTTTACTGAGGTTTATTGGTCTTATTTTAATGGGACAAAAGAGAAATTAACCTTTTGTATTTGTACTTTTTTCCATACTGAAGGGAGATCCCGAATTGTTAGGACAAAAAGGGAAAATGCTTTACTCGTGCCAGTTTTTTGAACCGAGTTGCTCCAGTTGCTGAGATAAGCCTCATGCTGAATCAAATGTATGTTTTTGTGTTTGGTCTTGGATCTTATCTGCCTGCAGCAGCAGCAAGCTTAATAACAAAGGAGGTTCAAAGAGATGAAGCTGTTTCAGCCTCTTATGCCAGTGTTTTCAAAAAGCTCTGTAGATTCGGTCATTATGCCCATCCTAATCAAACTCTTTGAAAGCTTATCTTCTGCCACCATTTCCTACAGTCTTTCCGCAAAGCAGCCATTATTTGTAATTATTAGTAGAATGGTATGTGGTGTGTAAATATACTTAATAGTTAAATTTCTAAGACATTGTTTAAGACCATCTTTTAAAGAATCTAATGAATTTTTGGTTTGTTTTTAGTTTT
This sequence comes from Phocoena phocoena, assembly GCF_963924675.1. Classification (NCBI taxonomy): domain Eukaryota; kingdom Metazoa; phylum Chordata; class Mammalia; order Artiodactyla; family Phocoenidae; genus Phocoena; species Phocoena phocoena. The sequence continues at coordinate 75,345,873 of NC_089219.1, read as the reverse complement.
CAAATTGGAACCTTTTGCGCACATTGCAGTTGATTTCCTAAATTTGTTCTTCAATTCATGAGAGAGATGGCTTTTATAGTGCAAATAAGTTGAATCGATGCCATTTGGGGTTATAGATGACAGTCGAGTTAGTTTTACTGTTTTTCTGTTAGATAATTCTACAGGAAGATGCTGCTGATCATAGGGAAGTTATGTATTGGTACATGAAGATTGGTAAAGGGGAATATTTTAAGGCTTTAAGATTTCCCTAGAATGAGATGGAATTCACAGTCTAAGCTTGGTTTTCTTCAAAGGACCCTGTTTGTTTAAATTACCAGAAAATAAGATTGGAGTCCTCAGCCAACTAAGTTGTAAGAGTGGTCAGGAGCCCTGTGTGGAGGAGGGGGCCTGTCAACATTTGAGAGACCTGGGGGTGGTGATGGTGGAAATGAGAGTGGTATGATGGGAGGGGTGGGGACCAAAATTCCTAGAACGCAAGCACATTGAGCCACTTGCCTCTCTGTGAATGGGGCTCGACCACAGGCTGGCTTGCCTCTCCTCCCTCCCACTCACCCAGCAGAGGTCTGACCCAGCCCTGCCAGGGGGCAGCTGTTCTTGGCTGGAGCCAGCTCCTGGCTGCACACTGCGCTCCACACCGCCATCCAGCCCCAGCCAGCTTGGCTAAGGAGGCCTCGGATTTCACCTCCAAGTGCCGACAGAGTCCCTTCACGAATGTCAGATTTTTTCTCCTGGTAATTCCATCACTCCACAGTTGGTGGGTTTCATCCACAAAAATTGCCTTCTGGAAAATAAAATCCAGTGTTGTCTTGCATGGTGTTAATGTAGGAGCACTACCCAGTAAAAGCTACGGAGAGAACCTTGGTTAAAAATCCCAGTCCTGGGCTCCCCTGGTGGCGCAGTGGTTGAGAGTCTGCCTGCCGATGCAGGGGACACAGGTTCGTGCCCCGGTCCGGGAGGATCCCACATGCCGCAGAGCAGCTGGGCCCGTGAGCCATGGCCGCTGGGCCTGCGCGTCGGGAGAGGCCGCAACAGTGAGAGGCTCGCGTACCGCAAAAAAAAAAAAAAGAAAAGAAAAGAAAAGGAGAAAAAGTAAAAAATTCAAAAAAGATCTATTGTTTCCTCATACTTTGAAGGAAATTTTATGCAAATACGTCCTAAAGCAAGCAAACTCAAAAGTATGAATAGCAACATAGATAAATTAGGAGATTATTTTAGTTGCTTTACTAAGGCTTTCATGATATAATTTATGTAAGTAGATAACTATGGTAGGATTCAGGTAGAACTTGATTTATTTAAAAATGCAGCTCACATATGATTTTTTTAATTATTGAAAAATATACATTCAGAAAGTGTTATAAAACATAACTGAACAGCTTAAAGAAAAATAATAAAATGAACACGTGTATTTATTACACAGATTAAGCAATCAAAACTTAGAAGGCCCCTGAATACTCCTCCTCACTCACAGTCCTCCCCACAGGGATAACTACTCATCTGAATTTGATATTAACTTATTTCCTTGTTTTTCTTATAATTTAATCATCTATATACTTTTCCTCCAAAATAATATAGTGTTTAGTTTTGTCTATTTTTGAACTTTATATATAAACAGAATGCTACTTTATATTTTTGTGTGACTTCTTAGCTTAACATTACTGTGTACTGTATTCTAGAGTATAAATACATTCAACTTGTTCATCCATTTTGCTGCTGACTTACATTTGAGTTGTTTCTGGTTTCTTGATGTTATGAGCAGTGTTGCAGTTAATGGTCTTAAAATGTGTCTTCTAGATCGCATGCACAAGAGATCCTCTTGTGCAGATACCTGGGAGTAGATCTGGGTTATAAGGTGTATATATTTTCAGGTGTACTAAGTGATGCCAAAATGTTTTCCAAAGTGGTTGTTCCTGTTTATGTTCCCACAGCGGTAGATCAAAGTGCCCATTGCATCACATCACCTCCGGCACTTGATATTATTTGATTTTAGTTCTTTCCAGCTTAGTGAGTATGAAATGCTACCCCATTGTGATTTTCAGTTTTGTTTGCCTGATTACCAGTGAGGTTGAATATCTTTTTATATGTTTATGAGCCATTTGTGTTTTCATTCATTCAACAAATACTGCTTGAGTACCTCTCATATGCTAGGCACTGTTTGGGTCTCTTCCACTTCTTTGAAATACCTGTACATAACCATTGGCCATCTTTCTATTGGGTTGTTTTCCTTTTTCAGAGGAGTTCTTTATAAGTTCTGGAAACATCCTATGTTGGCTGTATGTTTTACAAATATCGTTTCCAAGTTTGTGGCTTGTCTTTTTACTCTACGGTATTTTTTGATGAAAGGAAGCTCTTAATTTTAATGTGGTCAGATCCCTTTATTTTGTATTGTCTTTTTAAAGCTTTAATGATTTGCTTTCAAATTAAGACCTTACTTCCATTTGAAATGTATTCTTATATATTGTATGAGGAAGAGATCCAATTTCTTTTTATTTTATTCCCCATATGGAGAACTAACTCTTCTGGCATCATTATTGAATGGGGTTGCCTTTACCTGCTAACCTACAGTGTCCTCTTGGTAATGAGTCATGACCCTGTGTATATGTATGGATATATGTGCGGATCTGTTTCTGGGTTCCCCCTTCTATTTCATTGTTCTACTTGCCTCTCTCTGTGCCAGTTCCACTGTACCACTGTAGTAATTATTCATCATAAAAAAGAAAAGGATACAAATTACTTTGGAAGTCAAATGCACAGTGCCTGACACACGTTAAACACTCATTAGATATCCTCTATTATCAATTTAGTAGAGAACACATTTTAATATATTGTTTTAAACAACATCTAAACTCTGAAGAGAATTAGTAAACATTCAGGAGAAATAACCACTTATATTTGCATTTGATCCGAGTTACCCAGCTGTCCAGAGACTTAAGACACACACGTCCGCAGTCATTGTCTTTGCCTTCTTCTTAAGCATGTGGGAAAGGTGAAAGACGAATTCTATAGATTCTTTACTCATCCTCACTCAACAGTCCCTTAGAAGGGCTAAATGAAGAAGGCTTGATTTGGATAATTTGTTTCTTTTCCAGAATTGAGTTTTGGAAGAAGAAGATGATATGAAAGAACAAAGAAGCATAATTGGGAGAGACTTACGGTGATAAATATCTAGAGCATCCAGTTTTCTACTCCTCGCTTCTCTTCCATATTTTATTATAAACCACCTCACAATCATTATAAAATAAACCCATTCATTTGATGAAGAGGGGGAAGTGCCACATTTTAACTGTTACTGAAAGAAATGTTCTTTATTCTGTTGGTCTTGGACTTCCACACAATACTTGATTCCAGATGTTAAATTGTTTTTTCAGAAGCCTTGTTAAAGTGCCAGAGCATGAGATTTTTGAAGGCATTTCCAAACCCCAGCTGATTATCACAACATACAGGAATCCAAACTTTGAAAGCTCGGCTTTGGCTCTGAAGTGTATCAGCAGCTGCAAAAAATATGTGCAAAGGCACAGGTTCACAGCACTGGGATCCAGTGTCCTTATATGGTCAAACTATAAGTAAATTTCCTTTAGTTCCTGGTTATGAGAGATTCAGTTTCTTAACTGAATTCAGTTATCAAATTCAGTTTCTTAAAGGGCACTAAATTTCCTTGGTTCCATGAAAAATCTGTAGCTCAGTAATGGTAATAATCATGTAGCAAGACGATATATAGGTTCTATTATGTGACATTATAGATTTAAAAAAATAACTTTATTAATTCTTCTACCAAAGTATTCACAATAATGAACTTATTTTACATTTTACTCGAGCTGTACATTCCAGAATCCATTAACAAAGTAAGTTTCTCTCAAATTATTTTATACATAGTCACTACTTTTTTCTTGAGAGGCTTCATCATTCCCTAGGGAACCAACCTCATGCTTTCCACCCGCCTCATCTCCCTACAGCTGATGGCACAGGGGTCATCTACAGATGCCCTGGACATAATGAGGGCAGGAAGATGTGGATTAGGAAAGAATCAAAGAGGGACTTTTGAGCTACAGCTCACCAATTGATAGTGAAGAAGAAGGGAAGACTTTTTAGATAGGGAAAATGACTAAACAAATACACAGAGGCTGTAATGACCAAGAGACTGTAGTCATAGGAAAGCAGTCTTGCCTTGAGTGAAGGGGATATTTTGTTTTCTTAAGGGGAGAAACAATTGGTAGAAGATCTTAAAAGGTAAAAATTCAGTGTGTTCCAACAGCAAATTGATTATTTTTGTGTTGGTCTGTATCATCTGACAAATAGCATTAGAGAATCTAGCATGGTATAGTAGACTCCACAATCAATAAGTTCTCGATGTCAGGTAGAGTTGAATTATAAAGCCAATTTATTGTAAATGAGAAACTATCCCAGGCCTTAAAATAAAATGTTTTAAATTAATTTTTTAAAGTATATTCTATTTCCTACCACTGGCATTATGCCTGGAATTTGGTACATGTAGGAATTTAAAAATCAGTCTAATGCCTCTTTCTCTCCTAAATTCTACAAGTACATCCTACATTGGCAGGGTAATTTAGAAGACACCATGATGATATCAGTGTAGAAAATTCCTCCAGGCCTGGGTGGGGTAGAAGTTCTGCTTTTATCCATTTCTAATTTCTTTTCTAGCTATTGATTAGCCTCTGTGGTGCTGAGGCAGAGGTTGAAGCTGATATTTCTCTGGTTTCTTAAGATTTCTCGTTTTAGGGCAGAAGCCAGCATGACCAGAATACTTCTAAGAAGTCCACAGCAGTAGTCTCCACGGGGAACCTCAGAATGATGGTGAAATATAACGTTTACCCTCAAATGGCTCAGCAGTTGTCATCATGGCAGCGCTCAGAAATGCAGATGTCTCTTTCACAGTCTTTATATTTGGACCCAGTAGGATTAATTGTCTGCTGTCCTGGCATCTGGATCTAGACAGATGTACCGAGCAGCCATTTTGCTAAGGGCTGGGATCTAGAAACGAAAGACACAGTGACAGCACATGATGATAAGCAACACTGCTTCAGTCCCCCCATCAGGGTCAGCATTTACTTTGTCAGGCAAAGGAGCCTCTTACTTTTGGCAGGTCTGTTATTGTTCTAATTGTTTCTCCAGCTGTGTGAAGTCTTTTCTTTGTCCTACTTGACCTTAACACTTGTAGGGTTTTTTTTTTTTTTTTGTCTTATTCTAAGCTACTTATTGGAATTGTTCCAGATATTTAATTTATAATTCTTCTAGCTCCTCTACCTATTTTGTGAAAATAACTTCTAAAAACCAAGCCCTAAAAAGCCAAAAAACAAAAAATTTAAGACTTCCTTTCTTTAGGAAATAATTCTAAAAAACTGTGTGAAAATTTAATTCAGACAATTCATAACAATTTATTGCTATTTCTTAGACTACTCCTTCTCTGTCAAACTATTGTTGGTCTGTTTCATGGATGACAATGGCTGAATATTTTCACATGCCCTGCAGTGGTTTTTGTGATGCTGTGTTAACTTGTGGGCTAGAACAAGACTGGCTGGTCTGGGTCCCTGCCAGGCACACAGTAGGAGGACCTATGAAGAATATAATTGGATAGAGTCGGGTCTCAAGACATTATCTCAGATCAATGGATGGACAATACTGTCTATAGCTGACTCTATGCTTTTATGGCACCTTCCTGCTTCATCAGAGTGCCTGCTCCTTATTGGTCCATATTTCCCAAGATCGTTGCACCAGAAGCAAGGGGTAATTTTTCTTTGCTTTATTTGCTTTGATGATCCACCAAGGAAGCAAAGATTTAATTATTTATGAGATAAAGGTAAGTAAAATTGAGAATCAAAATATTCATGGGAGTAGGTCATGTCTACCACTGCTATATTATCTTTAAGGATATATTCAAATTATGCATTCTAAACTAAATCATATTCAGTATCCAAGCCTAAAAATATTCAAATATTAATCTCATTTTTTCTTTTCTCAAAAGGAGATAAATGTTCAATTTTAAGGAAATTTCTTTAGTTGTATCTTTTCATAATCTATGTTGGCATGGACATAAAGAGAATTGTTATGATTATAATAGACATTGGATCTACCTAGTTAACTTTTAGCCCAACAACTCAAGCAGGGATGAAGACTAGTGAAGCTGTGAGTCATGGCTGATAGCTTAAGTTTTGATAAAGACTTTAGCATAGAGCCCTCAACATTGGTTTTTAACTAATAAATAGCATTTCCTATAAAAAGAGTTGAAAGCTCATATATGCATTACAAATAATGCTGAAACAGCATGAAATGCCATTATAGAGGTGAATGCAAACTACTTTGGGAGCACAGAAGTAAATATCTACTGTGTAGGAGTCGGGTAGCCCATCACAAAAGAGGCAATGTTTGAGCTGGGTCTAGAATGTTAAGTAGAAGTTCCAGATGGAGAAGGGTGAACAATATTTTAGGCTGTATGTGAAACAGCATAGAGATTTGACAGAGAATCTCTATAGAACAGTAGAAAGTTTGATGTGACTAGAACTTAAAGTAATAGGAAAAAAAAATTGGAAAGTTAGACTATGAATGCCAAGCTGAGATGATTATGCTTTGTCCCGTATCGTAGTTTAATGGAAAATGATGAAGGTGTTTCATTAGGCAGTGATGTGCTTAGATCTTGTTGTTCAGGGATACGTCTGCTGTATAATAGAAGATCAAAGCACTGAACTCAGAGAAACCACTTAGGGGCTCCTGCAACAGTTTATGCCAGAAACTGAGAGTCTAGACTAACAGTGACTATGGGAATAGAGAGGAGGAGATGAAGTTGGAGGTTATTTAGAGTTAGGCTGTTAGCTCTGTGAGATCAGGGACCATGTGTGTTTTATTCAGTTTTGCCCCATGAAATTCTCTACACCTGATGTGATCCCCAAGTTGGTATGGCCCCTTTCTTCCAAGAGCCCCATCCTTTCCACATCACTACTCAGATTTTTACTCATTGATCCACATTTTCCAATGGGACAAACCCATTCATTGTTTCTGCTGCTGTCAGATACATAGAATTGTCATCAGCAAAGTAAATAAAAATTACAGTAAATATTCTCACTCGTCTGTACTTTTTTGTACATTTTGTTTTATTCCATTTATCCATTGAACTTATGCTGGAAGAACAGCTACGTTTTTAGTGGATGTATGTAATTTGCCCATTTCAGAAAGTAAAATACATATTGTGAAATGATTTTTAGCAATCACTTAAATAGACTTGTATGTACAGATATGGAAAGATTGCCAAGAAGTGCTTTTTTAAAAAAGTAATTTGTAGAACAATACATGACAATATATTAAATGGAGAAAAATCAAAATTATATGGTTTATATGTATTGATATAATTACATAAATGCCCAGAAAACAGTATGAAAAAAAATACTCCAGTTTGATAATAGTGGTTACTTCTGAGGGAAAGACCAGAAGAGGACGGAGGACCTTTCAGTTAATCTTTTTTTTTTTTAACATCTTTATTGGAGTATAATTGCTTTACAATGGTGTGTTAGTTTCTGCTTTATAACAAAGTGAATCAGTTATACATACATATATGTTCCCATATCTCTTCCTTCTTCCGTCTCCCTCCCTCCCACCCTCCCTGTCCCACCCCTCTAGGTGGTCACAGAGCACCCAGCTGATCTCCCTGTGCTATGCGGCTGCTTCCCACTAGCTATCTATTTTATATTTGGTAGTTTATACATGTCCATTCTCTAGTAGGTCTGTGTGTTTATTCCTGTCTTATCCCTAGGTTCTTCATGACCTTTTTTTTTTCTTCTTAGATTCCATATATATGTGTTAGCATATGACATTTGTTTTTCTCTGACTTACTTCACTCTGTATGACAGACTCTGGGTCCATCCACCTCACTACAAATATCTCAATTTGGTTTCTTTTTATGGCTGAGTAATATTCCATTGTATATATGTGCCACATCTTCTTTATCCGATGATGGACACTTAGGTTGCTTCCGTGTCCTGGCTATTGTAAATAGAGCTGCAATGAACATTTTGGTACATGACTATTTTTGAATTATGGTTTTCTCAGGGTATATGCCCAGTAGTGGGATTGCTGGGTCGTATGGTAGCTCTATTTTTAGATTTTTAAGGAACCTCCATATTGTTCTCCATAGTGGCTGTATCAATTTACATTCCCACCAACAGTGCAAGAGGGTTCCCTTTTCTCCACACCCTCTCCAGCATTTATTGTTTCTAGATTTTTTGATGATAGCCATTCTGACCGGTGTGAGATGATATCTCATTGTAGTTTTGATTTGCATTTCTCTAATGATTAATGATGTTGAGCATTCTTTCATGTGTTTGTTGGTAATCTGTATATCTTCTTTGGAGAAATGTCTATTTAGGCCTTCTGCCCATTTTTGTATTAGGTTGTTTGTTTTTTTGTTACTGAGCTACTTGTAAATCTTGGAGATTAATCCGTTGTCAGTTGCTTCATTTGCAAATATTTTCTCCCATTCTGAGGGTTGTCTTTTGGTCTTGTTTATGGTTTCCTTTGCTGTGCAAAAGCTTTTAAGTTTCATTAGGTCCCATTTGTTTATTTTTGTTTTTATTTCCATTTCTCTAGGAGGTGGGTCAAAAAGAATCTTGCTGTGATTTATGTCATAGAGTGTTCTTCCTATGTTTTCCTCTAAGAGTTGAATAGTGTCTGGCCTTACATTTAGGTCTTGAATCCATTTTAAGCTTATTTTTGTGTATGGTGTTAGGGAGTGTTCTAATTTCATACTTTTACATGTACCTCTCCAGTTTTCCCAGCACCACTTATTGAAAAGACTGTCTTTTCTCCACTGTATATTCTTGCCTCCTTTATCAAGGATAAGGTGACCACCTGTGTGTGGGTTTATCTCTGGGCTTTTTATCCTGTTCCATTGATCTATATCTCTGTTTTTGTGCCAGTACCATACTGTCTTACTTAGCTTTGTAGTATAGTCTGAAGTCAGGGAGCCTGCTTCCTCCAGCTCCATTTTTCATTCTCAAGATTGCTTTGGCTATTTGGGGTCTTTTGTGTTTCCATACAAATTGTGAAATCTTTTGTTCTAGTTCTGTGAAAAATACCAGTGGTAGTTTGATAGGGATTGCATTGAATCTGTAGGTTGCTTTGCATAGTAGAGTCACTTTCACAATGTTGATTCTTCCAATCCAAGAACATGGTATATCTCTCCATCTGTTTGTATCATCTTTAATTTCTTTCATCAATGTCTTATAATTTTCTGCATACAGGTCTTTTGTCTCCTTAGGTAGGTTTATTCCTAGATATTTTATTCCTTTTGTTGCAATGGTAAATGGGAGTGTTTTCTTAATTTCACTTTCAGATTTCTTATCATTAGTGTATAGGAATGCCAGAGACTTCTGTGCATTAATTTTGTATCCTGCTACTTTACCAAATTCATTGATTAGCTCTAGTAGTCTTCTGGTAGCATCTTTAGGATTCTCTATGTAGAGTATCATGTCATCTGCAGTGACAGCTTTACTTCTTCTTTTCTGATTTGGATTCCTTTTATTTCTTTTTCTTCTCTGATTGCTGTGGCTAAAACTTCCAAAACTATGTTGAATAATAGTGGTGAGAGTGGGCGACCTAGTCCTGTTCCTGATCTTAGTGGAAATGGTTTCAGTTTTTCACCACTGAGGACGATGTTGGCTGTGGGTGTGTCATATGGCCTTTATTATGTTGAGGAAAGTTCCCTCTATGCCTACTTTCTGCAGGGTTTTTATCATAAATGGGTGTTGAATTTTTTCAAAAGCTTTCTCTGCATCTATTGAGATGATCATATGGTTTTTCTCCTTCAATTTGTTAATATGGTGTATCACGGTGATTGATTTGCATATATTGAAGAATCCTTGCATTCCTGGAATAAACTCCACTTGATCATGGTGTATGATCCTTTTAATGTGCTGTTGGATTCTGTTTGCTAGTATGTTGTTGAGGATTTTTGCATCTATGTTCATCAGTGATATTCGCCTGTAGTTTTCTTTGTGACATCTTTGTCTGGTTTTGGTATCAGGGTAATGGTGGCCTCGTAGAATGAGTTTGGGAGTGTTCCTCCCTCTGCTATATTTTGGAAGAGTTTGAGAAGGATGGGCAGTTAGCTCTTCTCTAAATGTTTGATAGAATTCGCTTGTGAAGCCATGTGGTCCTGGGCTTTTGTTTGTTGGAAGATTTTTAATCACAGCTTCAATTTCAGTGCTTGTGATTGGTCTGTTCATATTTTCTATTTCTTCCTGATTCAGTCTCGGAAGGTTGTGCAGTTCTAAGAATTTGTCCATTTCTTCCAGGTTGTCCATTTTATTGGCATATAGTTGATTGTAGTAATCTCTCATGACCCTTTGTATTTCTGCAGTGTCAGTTGTTACTTCTTTTTCATTTCTAATTCTATTGATTTCAGTCTTCTCCCATTTTTTTCTTGATGAGTCTGGCTAATGGTTTATCAATTTTGTTTATCTTCTCAAAGAACCAGGTTTTAGTTTTATTGATCTTTGCTATCATTTCCTTCATTTCTTTTTCATTTATTTTTGATCTGATCTTTATGATTTCTTTCCTTCTGCTAATTTTGGGGGTTTTTTGTTCTTCTTTCTCTAATTGCTTAGGTGCAAGGTTAGATTGTTTATTTGAGACGTATCCTGTTTCTTAAGGTAGGATTGTATTGCTATAAACTTCCCTCTTAGAAGTGCTTTTGCTGCATCCCATAGGTTTTGGGTCATCATGTCTCCATTGTCACTTGTTTCTAGGTATTTTTTGATTTCCTCTTTGATTTCTTCAGTGATCACTTGGTTATTAAGTAGTGTATTGTTTAGCCTCCATATGTTTGTATTTTTTACAGATCTTTTCCTGTAATTGATATCTAGTCTCATAGCATTGTGGTCAGAAAAGATACTTGATATGATTTCAGTTTTCTTAAATTTACCAAGGCTTGATTTGTGACCCAAGATATGATCTCTCCTGGAGAATGTTCCATGAGCACTTGAGAAAAATGTGTATTCTGTTGTTTTGGGATGGAATGTCCTGTAAATATCAATTAAGTCCATCTCGTTTAATGTATCATTTAAAGCTTGTGGCTCCTTATTTATTTTCATTTTGGATGATCTGTCCATTGGTGAAAGTGTGGTGTTAAAGTCCTCTACTATGATTGTGTTACTGTCAATTTCCCCTTTTATGGCTGTTAGTATTTGTCTTATGCATTGAGGTGCTCCTATGTTGGGTGCATAAATATTTACAATTGTTATATCTTCTTCTTGGATCGATCCCTTGATCATTATGTAGTGTCCTTCTTGGTCTCTTGTAATCGTCCTTACTTTAAAGTCTATTTTGTCTGATATGAGAATTGCTACTTCATCTGTCTTTTGATTTCCGTTTGCATGGAATATCTTTTTCCATCCCCTCACTTTCAGTCTGTATGTGTCCCTACATCTGAAGTGGGTCTCTTGTAGACAGCATATATATGGGTCTTGTTTTTGTATCCATTCAGCCAGTCTCTGTCTTTTGGTGGGAGCATTTAGTCCATTTACATTTAAGGTAATTATCGATATGTATGTTCCTATTACCATTTTCTTAATTGTTTTGGGTTTCTTATTGTAGGTCTTTTCCTTCTCTTGTGTTTCTTGCCTAGAGAAGTTCCTTTAGCATTTGTTGTAAAGCTGGTTTGGTGGTGCTGAACTCGCTCAGCTTTTGCTTGTCTGTAAAGGTTTTAATTTCTCCATCAAATCTGAATGAGATCCTTGCTGGGTAGAGTAATCTTGGTTGTAGGTTTTTCTCCTTCATCACTTTAAATATGTCCTGCCACTCCCTTCTGGCTTGCAGAGTTTCCACTGAAAGATCAGCTGTTAACCTTATGGGGATTCCCTTGTGTGTTATTTGTTGTTTTTCCCTTGCTGCTTTTAATATATTTTCTTTGTATTTAATTTTTGATAGTTTGATTAATATGTGTCTTGGCGTGTTTCTCCTTGGATTTATCCTGTATGGGACTCTCTTTGCTTCCTGGACTTGATTAACTATTTCCTTTCCCATATTAGGGAAGTTTTCAACTATAATCTCTTCAAATATTTTCTTAGTCCCTTTCTTTTTCTCTTCTTCTTCTGGGACCCCTATAATTCGAATGTTGGTGCGTTTAATGTTGTCCCAGAGGTCTCTGAGACGGTCCTCCATTCTTTCATTCGTTTTTCTTTATTCTGCTCTGCAGTACTTATTTCCACTATTTTATCTTCCAGGTCACTTATCCGTTCTTCTGCCTCAGTTATTCTGCTATTGATTCCTTCTAGAGTATTTTTAATTTCATTTACTGTGTTGTTCATTGTTGCTTGTTTCCTCTTTAGTTCTTCTAGGTCCTTGTTAAATGTTTCTTGCATTTTCTATATTCTATTTCCAAGATTTTGGATCATCTTTACTATCATTATTATGAATTCTTTTTCAGGTAGACTGCCTGTTTCCTCTTCATTTGTTAGGTCTGGTGGGTTTTTACCTTGCTCATTCAACTGCTGTGTGTTTTTCTGTCTTCTCATTTTGCTTACTTACTGTGTTTGGCGTCTCCTTTTTGCAGGCTGCAGGTTCATAGTTCCCGTTGTTTTTGGTGTCTGTCCCCCGTGGCTTAGGTTGGTTCAGTGGATTGTGTAGGCTTCCTGGTGGAGGGGACTAGTGCCTGTGTTCTGGTGGATGAGGCTGGATCTTGTCTTTCTGGTGGGCAGGACCACATCTGGTGGTGTGTTTGGGGGTGTCTGCGGCCTTATTATGATTTTAGGCAGCCTCTCTGCTAATGGTTGGGGTTGTGTTCCTGTCTTGCTTGTTGTTTGACATAGGGTGTCCAGCACTGTAGCCTGCTGGTCGTTGAGTGGACCTGGGTCTTAGTGTTGAGTTGGAGATCTCTGGGAGATTTTTGCCATTTGATATTACGTGGAGCTGGGAGGTCTCTTGTGGACCAGTGTTCTGAAGTTGGCTCTCCCACCTCAGAGGCACAGCTCTGACTCCTGGCTGGAGTTCCAAGAGCCTTTCATCCACATGGCTCAGAATAAAAGGGAGAAAAACTAAGAAGGAAGGAAGGAAGGAAGGAAGGAAAGAAAGAAAGAAAGAAAGAAAGAAAGAAAGAGAGAGAGAAAGAGAGAGAGAGAGAAAGAAAGAAGATAAGATAAAAAATAAAATAAAGTTATTAAAATGAAAAATAAATATTAAGAAAAAAAAATTTTTTAAGTTAAAAAAAAACCCCAAACAAACAACAACAAAAAAAATGGACGGACAGAACCCTAGGACAAATGTTGAAAGCAAAGCTATACAGACAAAATCTCACACTGAAGCATACACATACACACTCAGAAAAAGAGGAAAAGGGGAAAAAATAATATATCTTGCTCTCAAAGTCCACCTCCTCAATTTGGGATGATTCGTTGTTTATTCAGGTATTCCTCAGATGCAGGGTACATCAAGTTGATTGTGGAGATTTAATCCGCTGCTTCTGAGGCTGCTGGGAGAGATTTCCCTTTCTGTTCTTTGTTCACACGGCTCGCGGGGTTCAGCTTCCGATTTGGCCCCGCCTTTTCGTGTAGGTCGCCTAGGGCGTCTCTTCTTCGCACAGACAGGACGGGGTTAAAGGAGCAGCTGTTTCGGGGGCTCTGGCTCACTCAGGCTGGGGGGAGGGAGGGGTACGGATGCGGGGCGAGCCTGTGGCGGCAGAGGCCAGCGTGACGTTGCACCAGCCTGAGGCGCGCCGTGTGTTCTCCCTGGGAAGTTGTCCCTGGATCCTGGGACCCTGGCAGTGGCGGGCTGCACAGGCTCCCGGGAGGGGCGGTGTGGATAGTGACCTGTGCTTGCACACAGGCTTCTTGGTGGCTGCAGCAGCAGCCTTAGCGTCTCATGCCCGTCTCTGGGGTCCGCGCTTTTAGCCGCGGCTCGCGCCCGTCTCTGGAGCTCCTTTAAGCGGTGCTCTTAATCCCCTCTCCTCGTGCACCAGGAAACAAAGAGGCAAGAAAAAGTGACTTGCCTCTTTGGCAGCTCCAGACTTTTCCCCGGACTCCCTCCCGGCTAGCTGTGGCGCACTAGCTCCCTTCAGGCTGTGTTCACACAGCCAACCCCAGTCCTCTCCCTGGGATCCGACCTCCGGAGCCTCAGCTCCCAGCCCCGCCCGCCCCAGCGGGTGAGCAGACAAGCCTCTCGGGCTGGTGAGGGCCGGTCGGCACCGATCCTCTGTGCGGGAATCTCTCCGCTTTGCCCTCCGCAGCCCTGTTGCTGTGCTCTCTTCCGTGGCTCTGAAGCTTTCCCCCTCCGCCGTCCGCAGTCTCAGTCCAAGAAGGGGCCTCCTAGTGTGTGGACACCTTTCCTCCTTCACAGCTCTCTCCCACTGGTGCAGGTCCCATCCCTATTCTTTTGTCTCTGTTTTTTCTTTATACTTTTGCCCCACCCAGGTATGTGGGGAGTTTCTTGCCTTTTGGGAGGTCTGAGGTCTGCCAGCGTTCAGCAGGTGTTCTGTAGGAGCAGTTCCACGTGTAGATGTATTTCTGATGTATCTGTGGGGAGGAAGGTGATCTCCGCGTCTTACTTTTATGCCATCTTCCTCAACTCCCCAGTTAATCTTTATTGTTTGAACCTTTTACTGAAAAAAACGATGCAAGAGAGGAAGAAGGAGAAGAGGAAGAGGAGAAGGAGGAGGAAGTAAAGCAGCCAAAAGCAGAGCTCTTTCAAGGCAGAAGGTTTCTTGTTCAGTGCTTCTGTTTTTCAAGAGCAAAGAAATTGGGAAGTATGTCTTTGTTCAAAAAGAAAATGAAAGAAGTATTTGGTTTCATGAATTGTTTTTATTATTGCTGCCAAATTTGTGATTGGTGAAGCAGTGCAATGGATCTAATACCTAATTTTAAACTAGAAAATCTGTATGTAAACCTGGACCTGCCTTTGAATATCTAGGAGCTCAAGCAGACATTTAAATTCCATGTCCCTCGTCTTCCAGTTCTAAAGCAGGAGAAATAATACTTACCCCTAAAAAGGATATTGGAGGAGACAAAGGACAGATGTGAGCAAAACAACTGAACTCTTTTAAATTTTATGTAAACATCAGATAGGATGTTCTGGTATAATCTCTACATATATGCATGTACTGACAGATACCAGTATCTGTTTCATAATATTTACCAATTTTGAATGTGCAAGTTCCTGTTTAGGGTACTCTTGCATAATCCTTGGGTCAATATTACCAAAAAAACCTAACAATCAGTTCTTTCAGTTTCAGATTTCAAAAAGCCTCCTTTCAGATTTAAATTGGATGGGCCACCATTATTTTTAGTGCTTAAAAACACAGTGGTGTCCCTTGGAAATCTCCAATTAGTAGCAGCTATTGTCTAATTAGGTGAAAGTGATAACCTAAGAAAGTCTATCGATTATTATAAAAGCAAGATATTATAATTCAAGCGTATTTCCAGATCCCAGTGAATTGCTGGAAAGCTACAAGTTTAACTTTCCACTCTGATAGGGTTTTAAAAGAGGTCAGAGTACATTTTACCAAAGTGTCTAGCAATGTGAGTTTATTCAGACCTTTTGGCAGTCATTCCTGCACACTCAAGCTAAATCAATGAATCATCCATTGTTGGCCAGCTCCACTCTTAGTTGCTAAGAGATTTTTCAAGCACACTGAGGCTTCATTCTACATGGTCTATAAAAATGGCAAAATGTATTAAATTTTAAAATGTGTCATCGTTCCTAAATTAGTAATTAAAACTTTGCCCAGAACTTTATAATGTTGGGGCAATGGGAAAGTCAATGTGCAGCTGGAGGAGTTTCTACTTGGGAAGATACAAGAGAAAAGTTCCTGTTCCTAGCTCTTCAGAAATATGTGTGTGAAGGAAATGGAAACGTTTAAAAAGTGGACAAAGGGCTTCCCTGGTGGCGCAGTGGTTGACAGTCTGCCTGCTGATGCAGGGGACACGGGTTCGTGCCCCGGTCCGGGAAGATACCACATGCCGCGGAGCAGCTGGGCCCATGAGCCATGGCCGCTGGGCCTGCGCGTCCGTAGCCTGTGCTCCGCAACGGGATGAGGCCACAACAGTGACAGGCCCGCGTACCGCAAAAAAAAAAAAAAAAAAAAAAAAAAAAAGTGGACAGAAACACCAAAAACAAAAACTCAGCGAAACAGGTCTAAACTCTTTTACAGAAATATGTGTTTGTTCTTATATGTTTCAAATGAAGAAGATTGTCTTTCATTTTTATTAAATGTACTCTAATTTTCATCATTTCTCTTTGAGTCATAAAGACTTTCTTTGTAATTCAGCGTGTTATTTTAAAGCTTTGATATAATAGTTTTTAACATAAAAATTAAAAACTACCATAAAAATGGAATGTAATTTTTTTCAGCTTGCTATTTATGAATGTGTGAAGTACATTATGTTCCGTATGTGTCCTTCCTGAATATTTCAAGTTGTAAAATATAGAATCCCATAATTTATCACAGAGGTTAATGTTTCATTTTAATGAGAGGAAAAGGATAATTTGGACTAAAAATTTTTAAAGAAGAAAGAGAGCATAATGAATCTTAACTTAAAAGCAAGATTTTTCAAAAGTTATTGGATTTGGGTCTGTTCCTTAGTTTCTCAGGATGAAATTCTATTCCATAAACTTCTCATAAGGATGAAACTTATGAGATAGAATGTGGGCTTTGAAGTTGAACAGGCCTGAGTTACACTCCCGGGTGCCCCAGGTTCTAGATGGTGTGACCTTGAGCAAGTTACTCACCTTTTTTGGGCCTCAACTTCCACATCTGTACCATCATAATGCACATCACAACAGGTTGCTCTCGGATTTAAATGAGGAAACATCATAGTCCTGGCACATAGTGGGTCTGGATAAATGTCCATCCTCGACTTCTCTAAACCTCTTGGAGGCCGATATCAACATGCTCTTAAATGCTCATAACCAAACCCTGTTTGTTTTTTTGTTTGTTTGTTTGTTTTAATTTATTTATTTTTGGCTATGTTGGGTCTTTGTTTCCATGCCAGGGATTTCTCTAGTTGCGGCGAGCAGGGGCCACTCTTCATCACGGTGCTCGGGCTTCTCTTGTTGCGGAGCACAGGCTCCAAACGCACAGGCTCAGCAGTTGTGGCTCACGGGCCTAGTTGCTCCGCGGCATGTGGGATCTTCCCAGACCAGGGCTCGAACCCGTGTCCCCTGAGTTGGCAGGCAGATTCAAAACTACTGCGCCACCAGGGAAGCCCCAACCCTGTTTGTTTTAAGCTGGCAACGTTAGTGCTTGTTTTACTTCTGATTTCGACAGAGCTGTATTCAGATGAGTGGGGGAGAACATTCGTCTCACGTTGGAGAATTTTGGGATAAGAGCACATGGAAGAGTCTTGCACCTTGGCCTTCTTTCTTGCAGAGGAGCAAAACATTTGTAATTCTTGGCATCTTACATCCCCTCTTTTGATGAGGTCCTCTCCTTCTCATTGTGGACCCCAGCTGCTTTCAAGACCTCTGTTCCAAAGTGCCATCTTCAGTTCACTATTCACTGCTATAAAGCAGGATTTCATTGAGGGCATTTTAGTTTTAGCCAACAACCAAGTATTTCTTCAGCCAGTGTGGAGCAGGGAATGAGCCACACCTTAGTACTGGCCCTATTCTGTTGATCCAGAACATTACCTTTTAAGACTTTAAAACAAACTTACAGAAAAATAAGGAGTGACCTGTTTACATGCTTAAGCTTCCTAACAGCTGTGTTTGTTTAGAGGAGATATCTCCATGTCTGTACTAACATTTGATGACACCCACCCTTTATAGTAGCAAGTACATTATTTTTACAGTAAGTTGTTTAATGTCAGGGAGAAACAAGATCTTTTCCTCAGGTGTTTGACTATTTCCCTCTGTAATCTTAGATACGGTTTAACCCCTATTTCTTTTAGGTAATCTTTGTTATGCTAGAGTGTCGACCAAATGGAATCAAACCCATTTGGCCTATCTGTTTAATTAAACTGAAGAGAATTGCTAGCATCTCTGCTCTCAGAATAATATGAAGTGGCAGCTGTGTAGAACTGATAGAGAATCTAGTAGCCCCTGCCTAAAAAAGAGAAGGCCTCATGTAGCTTCACAGTGGTATCAGCAAAAATACACGTCTCTCCTTGCCAAGAGAAGATAAAGCAGTTGACAATGACAGAGGATTTAATGTGCAGGCTCTCGGAGGGCAGACTGTAGAGCCAGTCATTCCCTGGCAAAAATGAAGCAAAACAAAACCCAAAAGAAAGAAGTTTAGGTTTAATGCCTAAAGAAATGTTCCCCCCAAATAAAGAAGGTCAGCATAGACTGACTTAAATCATAGTGATAGTATTCAAGAGCTCTAAATGGAACAACTCTTGGGGCTTTCTGGTAAAGTTTCACTTTGCAATTTTAATTTTTGTATAATTCAACTTTAGAGAGAGGGGGAAGGAGAGAGAGAGAGAGAGAATTTGCCTCACTTTCTAAATCATGGCTCAGTCGTGTGTTATAAAACACCAAGAACGGAAAAGCCATTACGTGGAATATAAAGAAATACTTGAGTCTACAATATCATTGAACCCTTGGATTCAGTTTCAGCAGACATGCTCTGTATTCCCACAAGAGTCTGGAAAATTAACTTCTATTTTTTTCTGTCTGGAGTTGCAGTTAGTGTTATTATTTGCTCCATGGCTCAATCCGGGTCATACTGTTCTGCAGTAACACAGGTGGATGTTAAAACAGGGAATCTGTTGAAAAGATTGCGGAGGAACTGCTTCCCTAAAGCAGTTTTGGATGGCAGTTTGATGGCAGTCAGCTATGGTAAGGACAGATGAAGCTTAGCAGTGCCTTCTAGAATGGGATCTTGCAGGGTTTGTCACCTGCGATCCTATAGGGAGAAGTTTCGGGTATAATGGGTCGTTGTGACCTGGTGGCATCCTCTAAGACATGGATCCTAGAAATGAAGGTCATTGATTTTAAATACTTGTGAATTGTTATGTTGCTCTGAATTTTGCTGATTAGTTTTATTTGTGAAATACAATAATGCAGTTCTTAAAGGAAAGTTCCATAAACCTTTTATTCTTTTGTGTGGGCTTTAAAATTTTCTATAAATTTACTGTTAAAAACTAATTATAGAAAGATTTCTTATCCTATTAACAGTAGCTAGAGAAATATAGTTATGATTTAAGATATAAAAATTGTTTTGTATTAACTAGTGTTTTATTGTCAGCAGTTACATTGTTAAAATGTAACGTGTAAGTTTTGCCAAGAGTACAGCATGTATCCGTTTGTAAGCAATCACACAAGGGAAACTATTTTATGATTCTACCCATTGAATGATTTTCCTAGTAAACAACTTGACATAAAATAGACAGAAACATCTATTTATTTTAACAATTATGTTAAATACAGATTAATGTTCTAAAATAAAATTGGAACTGATTTAATACATAATTGAGCAGTAGGAGGAAAATAGATCTTTGTCCAACTGAGGACAGGCATATTTTTTCTTTTCTGAAGAACTTATTTTCTCCTTAATAGGTTTAGGACTTGCCTGAACCACAGCCAGCCTTATGAATCCCTTTGTTCAGAAATGGTCGATGTTATATTGACGAGGAGCAACTTACGTGCGGGTTGAAAAATAGATCAGTATTTTCAGTTTCTGACTTTAGACTATTTTTAAATTAAAGGGCTGAGAGTTCCAATTGAAAATTGCAAATGCTCCAGGACACTGTTCCTGGAAATAAGATTCCTAAATTCTAGAGCTTGGGGATGTTTAGGCTTTGCTTATAGAAATGAGCCTTCAAGTACATTTTAAGGACAGTGTGTCTCGCACGTTTTGAATGGTTCTTCTCAGATTTTTCTTGGAGGTAACTGTTCTATCTTGTTTTACTTCTTTTCTGTAATTCTCTCTGGTAAATCTGGGAGTTTACATGTCCAAGGAAAAAATTCCCTCAAACTTGCTATCATTAGTCTCCAGCTCAAACCCTAGGAGGCCCTGAGGGAGGGTCCCAGCCCTCTGCCAAAACACACAGCTTCCTTCTTATCACAGGGAGCAGACACTCCTCCATGGGTGCATACACAGCTTCCTTAAGAGAGCAGGTATCTGTTGAGGTTAAACTAATATTTTGGGAGCAGAAACAAGAATTCTGAGAAGAACTTTATTAGTTAATTGTGTTTTCTAGAAATGAAACTTTAGGTCAGCTTTATTTACCAGAAAATTCAGAAAGCACTTTTATATCTTAATCTGTGTAACTGAAACTATAAATTTCAGAAGAAATTATCAAATAAATCCAAGTCTAAAACAGTGTGGGAAATTCACATATACCATCTTTTAAAAATATTTTGTCTATACAAATTTGGAAAGTAATCTCATTTGCTATTAGGTGAAAGATTGATTGAGGGAAAAAAATTTCACACTTAGACTCTGGCTGGAAGAGAGAAATAAGTAAATTTTTAAAAGACTAAACTTTCAGAACACATTAAAAAAAGAACTAGGTACAAAACAGTTTATGAAAATGTCTTCTTTCAAATAAGATAGTAACGGTGCTTCTTTTTTTAAATGCATACAGAGCAATATCTGATTCTACAGTTGAATGAGGAATTTTGAAATATCTCAAACGATGCTTCTCTTAAAATTCAAAGTAAAATTATATTCACCCTTATTGCAACCTTTTTTCCTTGAGGTAATTATTAACCGTGCTATTCTATGTATGCTGTTGGAACTATCTTTAGTAGTTCTGATTTATTTAGTCATTCCGTTGTGCTCCCAGAAAGTGAATGAATCTGGGTAAAAAGAAGGTCAATAATGGAAGATTTCAGTTTTAATGAAGTTCAAGTTTTCATAGTAGTCTCCCTTCTCTCTTTGGAGCTCTAGACTCTTGGAAAAATAAAACGTTTCTGTCATTTTATTGTTAGACTGTGTCAACTCGGTGTATTATCGTAGCTGCTTTTAAGTACTCAAAGGCAGTTTCTACACAGCACCAGAATTTACTAACGAGAGTGTCAGTCTAGCGTACTTGCAATGTTCGCTTGCAGCCCAGTGTTCTGGCACTGTATAAATAAAACTTTAGAAACTTCAGACATTTACCTACGCTGTCCCAAGTCCCATTTGTGTAACCACATCGTGAGCATGGATCGTATCTCTGCTTACATTGTCATGTTTCTCATTTATGCTGCAGAAGGGATATAAGATAGCTTAGAAGGATATGTAAAATACAGGGTAGAATCAATCAAAATATGGATAGAGGAAGAAAATAAGAATAATTACCATAAGGTAGAGCAGGGAACACAGTTAGTGATATGCATTATCTACCCTCTCTTCTGGGTAATGAATTGCAGTAGTGTTAAGAAATGAACCTTGCAGGTGTTTCAGCTGAGAGGACTGGAAGATACAGGCAAATCAGTTACTGATTTGAAAAGAAGTGAAAGTATTCTTACTACTAAGCTCAAAGAGGGATTTCCTCTTGGGGACCCCATGTGGACAGTGTGTGATAATGTAAATAGTATCATCTACTACATTTCTAGAGTAGGCACATCTCATTGAATTCAGCATTACAGTGGGGGAACTCTCTTAATTCAGATGTGCATTTTAGAATTTCTGGAAGAGTAGACTGTGTTCTTCTGGAAGTCCCCCCTGATTGTTTTTGACAAACAGTGCGAATGAGCCCAAGATTTTATTATGAAAAAGTGGCTGGGATACAGCAAAACAAGGCCAGGTTTTTACAAAGGAAAAAAATCTTTGGGTCTACTCGGGCACATAGACCAAAAAAACGAAAAACAAAACAAACAAACAGAAAAGGCTTTTACAACCCCACAGTTCTGTTCCTTTAAGAGGGCTGACATAAATTCAATCTAAAAAGTATGTAAGGTCCTAAATCTGGACTCCCCATGACCAAAATAAAATCTCAATAAAACATGTATTGAATTTGGGCAATATTGTTTCCTTGCCTTGTCTCCAAGGTGAACTATTTAAGAACTGCCCACCTAGGCAACTAAATAATTTAATTTCCTCCATATTATTATGTATAAGACAAACAGTAAAATAACTTTGGTTGCAGGGTAGTTGAGTCCCTTGCTTTGGTTATTACCATCTAGTAAATTTATCTTATCAGGCCATTCTTAGTTAGAAATAAATCAGAACACTTGGCTTTCTGCTATCTGTAGCAGAAGAACAAGCATCTATTTTATCCAAAAACAGTGTAACATCCTCTCTCTCCTAAATTAAAAGTTTCACGTGGCCTGTGAGAGTCAGGGACCCTTTATTTATTTTCCTCATGTTTCCTTAAAGGAAACCATTGCAGTAAACCATTCTGGTCCTTTGATCCAGGGCAAGAAATAGCTAATCCTATTGGCTAGCCACATTTTTGAGTGGATTGGCAGGTCACTTTGCCTCAAAAGTAGGGAACAGGTTCCACCTTTTTCTCTTTGCTCAGCAGAGCACACCCTCCCCTCTGTTTCCTGTTTCCTTGTGGAATGTTTTGGGACAGGTGGGTGGAGTGGGTTTTTTAATCAGATTCACCCTGCTTGTAGGCTGTGTTCGGTTCTGACTGGAAGGTAGGAGGCCCCGCCAGTTCTTCAATTTGGCCATTGGATAAAGCTGATATCTGATCCCCATTTATCCTGGGTCTCTTCCTGATTAGCTACAGGGTGGAAGAGAGGAGGAAGTAGTGATTGGCACTCCTAACCACTGGCAAATTGGGCAAGGACACTGGGGCAGGATTGGGTTTGACCTAACAAACAAGACTATAGAACAGTATGTTCCTTTCTCTCCTTTGACTTCAGATATAAAATTTGAAGTTTCTTTTTTCTATGATAAGTGATAAGGATACTTCTGTTTCTTGTTAGAAATTAAGAAGTCTTCTAAAAATATTTGATTTTTTTTTTTTTTTTTGCCTTTATCACCAAACTATGTTAGCACAACTGTAACAGAAATCTTTGTTATTTTACTCATGGTGATCCCACTACCTGAAATTCCCTCCCTAATCCACCCTGCTTCCATTCCCCCTTTTGGGATTTAATTCCAACTCCAGCTAGAACATGAGTTCCCTGAGGTCAAGGACTTCATCTTAATTATCCATGTATTATACTCATTAATTCATTCCTTACTCATTTGTCAAAAAACCCCCACAAAACCTCATCAGCATCTCCTATCTGGTAGGCACCATGCCAGGCCCCATAGTGATGTAGCCATCGACATGAGAGCAGAGATACTGCCCTCCCAAGAACTCACCGTCTCTGGTGAAGATCCTCATGACTAGAGGACTTCAACTAAGTAACGAAAGCATTGATCACAGACTTGGCACAGCATCAGCCACTCTGCACAGGTCTGTTTAGTGGATGATGAATCAGTATTGATGGAAGTGGCACATAGTCGCTGTTCTGTGTTTTTTGTATGGATTACCTGGACTCTCAGGTTAGAATGTAATAGATTGTAAGTATATAATGTTTATTAAATATTCACTGTGGATAGAGTGCCATGCTAAGTGCTTTATATATATATATATATATATATATATATATATATATATATATACCACTTTATTCATTACAACAACCTTATCAGATAAAAACATTTATAGCTGAGGAAACTGAGGCTCAGAGTAAGTAAAGTAATTTGCCCAATCAACTAGCAACTGTCAGAACAAGGATTGGAACCAAGTTGTTCAATTCTAAAGCTTGTGAACTTAAGCACTTTGCTATACAGCCTCTCGGGGGTTGTCTGTTTGAATTCCTTTTAGTGAATCCTGGGCCAGTGGGACCTTAACAAAGAAGCCATCCATCTGTCAGGAAACAGAATATTCTATATTGAAAGTAGATGAAAATAGCTTCATCAGGAGCACAGTGGAGGTGACACTTTCTTCTTTTTTTGTCATTTTTCAGAGAGCCATTGATTGTCCTAAAATGGTAAAATATCCTAGGATTTTCCTGAGTGTTACTTTCAGATAAGTTAAAGAGGAGATGCCTATGGTTCTTTTGATGAAGTTGTCATCCTTTTTTTAATATAAAGTGTAATTTTATACTTTATTAATGGACCTAGTGATTCTGGACAACACATTTAGAAATGGAACAAGGGGGAAAATGAGGCAAATTATATATATTGTTTTCCCTTTATGCTTCCAGTTTCATTTTTAAGGAAAAACAATGAATATGGTTAAAATTATTTTTATATAATTACCTTTCATTCAATCATTCAGATTATTTCTATAATCTCATAGTTTGTAACATTTACTGTCTCTCTCTCTCTCTCTCTCTCTCTTTATATATATATATATATATATATATATATATATATATATATATATATATATATAACTTGTATTTACAAAGCTAGTGTTCCATGGCAACAATAGTAGTAACAGTAACAATCGCTAAAATTGAGAGTTTGCTCTGGGCCAGGCATTATATTAAGGCTTTTGCATGCATTTTCTCACTTAATCATCACAGCAACCCTATGAAACAGTTATTATTATAATCTCCACTTTAAAAATAAGGACCCAAAAGATGGAGAGGTTGA
Source organism: Phocoena phocoena (assembly GCF_963924675.1). Classification (NCBI taxonomy): domain Eukaryota; kingdom Metazoa; phylum Chordata; class Mammalia; order Artiodactyla; family Phocoenidae; genus Phocoena; species Phocoena phocoena. Next base: position 75,321,410 of record NC_089219.1, on the reverse strand, counting down.
GTAATATCTCAAGGTCACACAACCAGTAAGTGGCTGCTTGTCTATCCAAAATGAGGTCTGGCTGATTCCATGAACTCACTCTTCTAGACGGCCTCCTTGCAAGACTGACAAAACTGACAAAACTGACATTAGGTTAGGTCTTCCTTGCAGTTGAAACAAACATTCCCAGTAACAAAATGATTTGAGGGGGAGGCTGGTACATTTTCCAATTTGGTAATATTATTTTTAAATGTGTTTCTAAATGAGACAGCTCTCCTAAAAGCAAGTTATTAAAGAACACAGTCATTAGGATAAAATTTAGTACCTACTTTATGACTCCTTTATTTTCTTTTAAGATGTTCCTGGTTTTCCTCACCAGGCCTAAATGGAATGTTTTTTCTCAAGCCATTCTGAATTTGTTTTTGCTTCAAGTTAGGAAAGTTCCCTGGGTGTAGCTATGGTTTTATGTTTTTAGCTGCTTTGCTCTGTGTGGATGGCTCTGACTCCACCAAAGTTATTCTGGCATGCTAAGTCTCTCTTTTCAGGGGCTTAAATAGACATTGCAGAGGAGAAGAAGAAAAGAGCCAGCAGCCATTATTAATTATGCTTCTTGGTCTCTGTTAATTTTAATATAATGGTTACGTTTGCTTATTAATCCCTTTGTCACAGGTCCATTTCCCAAACACAGTCTAGACACAGACTGCTGTGTAGTTACAAATGGCCTCCTTAATTAACTGCCAAGCTCTGTTAGAGTTAGCAGCTATATTAGAGCATAGCATTTTAAGTAAAATTTGCATAAACACTAAGGGAGTTTTATCACTGTCTGCTGCCTCTCTTGCAACATCACTAATATCATCAATAATCACTCTGCTTATTCTTAGAGAACTAATTTCTAGACCATCCATTTATTTATTAAAGGCGAAAATGTTGGTCCTCATTGTTTTAATGAGAAAAAAAGGGTTACTTGAGTTATAATATAATTATGCAGTGTTGCCGTGGAGGTTGTCAGGGAAGCAGAGTAACAATGTTTAAGTTTACAGACTGAGCTTTCCACTTCTATCCAGGAAAACCTACAAGAATTTCCTCTTTTCTGTACACAGTTAGAAAACTGAACTGATTATATGAAACAATGGTTTTTAAACAGTGCACAACAGGAAGTGTAGGACTGTGATCCCTGAGGGAAGGGAAACAAATGAAATGAGATCTACAGTTGCCCCAACTTACTCTCTGAAGGCAGTTTCCAGGCCACAGAGGAGAGACGAGGAACAGAAAAGAGCTCAGTGATCTTACTGAGTTGAGAGAACAAAGATCAGCGTTTGGGGAGACCAAGATGGTAAAATTTGCAGGACAGAGTACAGGAGATGAGGGAGCTTCATAGAGAGAGCATTCCAGAGATCTGCAGAATTGTTCCTTTAGTCTTTGACTAAGAGTTTGTCTGTGCGTACATAAGAGGAAGTGCATAAGGCTGGAGAAAGAACCAACAGAAAAAAGGCCAAACAATTCTCAGAATGCACACAAAGATGGAAAAAGTTCATATTCCCACCAGCCAGAATGGAGAGATATCAAAATACAGGACATTAGGTAGAGCCTCAGAAGAGCCATGCCTTATAGTGAGGAGAGATCTCTACCGGAATAAACACTGCCCTGAAATCACCATAACAAAGCCTAAAAGTAATACTCAAAAGGATCAAAATGATCTCAAAGTTATTTAACTACATGTCAAAACAAAAGCCAACATTCTTCAAAGAAATACAGTAAAATCTAGCACCCAAGAATGTAAAAGTTTACAATGTCCAGAATCTAATAAACAGTCATGCAAAGAAGCAGGAAAATATGACCCATATTCAGGAGAAAAATCAATTCAATAGAAAGACACATGTAAATGATAGAGATGGTGGAAGTAATTGGAAAGGACCTTAAAACAACTATCATAAAAAATCTCATAAGCATGGTTAAGGATGTAAAGGAAAACTCAGCAAGACATGAAAGATATATTTTTTAATAGACTGGAATGAAATTTCAAGAAATGAAAAAAAATCTTAAATGGAAAACAAACTGGATGGAGATTAACAACAGATGAGACACTGTAGATCAGTGAACTTGAATATATTGCATTAGAAACTTTCCAAAATGAAACACACAGAGAAAAAAGAGTTAAAAAAAATAAAGAACAGTTGGAGGTGAGGAGAGGACAGAAAAAATACTTGAAGGAATAAAGGCTGAACATTTTTCAAATTTGATGAAAACTGTAAGCACACAGACTTAAAATGCTGAATGAATACCAAGCAGAAGAAACATAGAGAAAGCCAAACCAAGACACATTATAATCAAATTGCTGAAAACCAGTGATGAAGAGGAAATCTGAAAAGCAGTCAGAGGAAAAAAATGTGTCTCATATAGAGGAACAAAGAAAAGAATGACAGCAGAATTTTCATTAGAAACATTGCAGGCCACAAGACAATATAATAACAATTGTTGAAGTGCTGAAAAAGAAAAAAAAAAAAAAAAACTCAACCTAGAATTCTATATCCAGAGAAAATATCTTTCTAGTTCACATTTCCTTCCCTGAAACTCATGAGGCCAGATGTGTTTAAAAATTCAGAATTTTTCAGATTTTGAAAAGAAATAGGGTATGTAAACTCTGTATTTCAAAATATATCCAGACAAATCTGAGACAGCACCTATAATCCAACACATTAATATATAAGCTGCAATCCGGCTTCCCTGGTGGCTCAGTGGTTGAGAGTTCGCCTGCCGATTCAGGGGACACGGGTTCGTGTCCCGGTCCGGGAGGATCCCACATGCCGCGGAGCGGCTGGGCCCGTGAGCCATGGCCGCTGAGCCTGCACGTCCGGAGCCTGTGCTCTGCAGCGGGAAAGGCCACAACAGTGAGAGGCCTGCGTACCACAAAAAAAAAAAAAAAAATATATATATATATATATATAAGCAGCAACGCATATCTTATTCATTCATAGAATAAACATTTATAAAATGACTATGTATTATATTCATTCTAGGTGAGATAAATAAAGTCTATATATACCTTCACATCAATTCAGATTACATTTTGCCACCAAATTTTTGAAAAAAGATTCTTGGTTTTCAAATTTGATATTTCAGAATTTTAGATAAGAGATTTTGTGCCAGTTACATTTTTATATGTTGTAGCTCTAATCTTTACAAAACATATATTATTATTTGAGTTTTACTCAAATGGAGGCTTAGAGTAAGTAAGTGATGGAGTTACTCCCAAGCAAGAAGAACCCCTGCCCACTCTTCGATGTGATTGAGGAAATCAAGAGGAGGGATCCTCTAGGCTCCTCCAATCAAAGACATCCACTGCCATCATGTAAACCAGGGGTCCCCAACCCCCGGGCCATGGACCAGTACCGGTCTTGTGGCCTGTTAGGAACCGGGCCACATGGCAGGAAGTGAGTGGCGGGTGAGTGAACGAAGTTTCATTTGTATTTACAGCTGCTCCCGATCACTCGCATTACCTCCTGAGCTCCGCCTCTTGTCAGATCAGTGATGGCATTAGATTCCCATAGGAACATGAACCCTACTATGAACTGCATATGCAAGGGATCTAGGCTGTGCGCCCCTTATGAGAATCTAATGCCTGATGATCTGACGTGGAGCTGAGGCAGTGATGCTAGTGCTGGGAAGCAGCTGCAAATACCGATTATCATTAGCAGAGAGGTTTGCCTGCACAGAGACCATAATAAATCAGTTGCTTGCAGACATATCGAAACCCTATCAGTGAATGGCAGGTGAAAATTAAGCTGCATCTTACAAAGTAGACTGGATATAAGCAACACACTTCGGGTGTCGCTGTCTCCCATTACCCCTAGATGGGACCATCTAGTTGCAGGAAAACAAGCTCATGGCTCCCACTGATTCTGCATTATGGTGAGTTGTATAATTATTTCATTATATATTGCAATGTAATAAGAATAGAAATAAAGTACATAATAAATGTAATGTGCTTGAAACATCCTTAAACCATCCCATCCCTGGTCTGTGAAAAAATTGTCTTCCATGAAACCGGTCCCTGGTGCCAAAAAGGTTGGGGACCAATGATGTAAACTAAGGGCTCCATTTGCAAAGCCCAGAGATACTTCAAACCTCATGGAATCCAAGTGTTAACATGCGAAATCTTGAGTGGAATAGAAATAACTAACATCTTATCCTGGATTCTGGGTTGCAGGAGTGTGACACATATACTCTTGTGGCCTTGATTTTCATGTAACCATCCCTAGTTTACTGTCCCTTCACCATGTGTAAGCAGAGAAGAAAGATGTGTGTGTGTGTGTGACAGAGACAGAGACAGAAGGAGAGACAGAGACAGAGAGAGAGAAAGACAGAGAGACAAAGGAGGGAGCCAACAGTGCAAAGGGATCTTACAGTTGGAATCAGGTTATATGACTGTAGAAGGCAGCAGGAACAATGTAACTGGAGACCAGAGCAAGTGTGACCATTTCAGCTACGATTATTCCAGGGACCAAGAATCTAGGAGTATGGTGGGATGATTGTACATCCTGAAAGAGCCAGCCCAGAGTTCTGTGTAAATGCTCAGTGCGAATAATACTTACAAAAAAAGCAGTGGAGAGGAAGGGGGAAGGATCTGAATTTAACTGAGTTTAAATTTTAAATGATTGAGAAATTACTGGATATGACTGTATTTACCTGGATTGTTTTCTCTCTCTAGAAAATACGTGCAGTTTTAAGAAAATAAAGTTACATTTTTATATAACAGAACTTGTGGTTTTTAAAATTATCTATTACATATCACTTAATGTCATGGGACCTGGTTCTTCATCTTTGAGATAGACCAACTTCACACAATTGTATAAGATTTCAAAGAGTACTTTGTGGAAATAAAAAAGATTTAAACATTTAAAAGACACTTTCCAATGTTAATGTTAGGTAAGCTTAGATTTTTAAACTAATGAAATTTCTGTTGTTTTAGGAAAATTACTCTGGCTACAGTGTGTATGATGAATTGGAGAAGAGAAGGCCATTATGAGGAGACCAGTTAGGAGGCTTTCTAATTGTTCAGGCAGTGGGGAATGAGGCCATATTTAGGACATTTCAGTGCACATGGGTTCAAGAGCCTTTCCAGTGATGGAAATGTGGAGAAGGGTGAGGAATTACGTAGGAGTCAAAGATGACTCTAAGGTTCCAAGCTTGGTGACAGAAAGGACAGTGATGACATTAACCGAGTTGGAGAGTGAGGATGCCAGCAAGTTTGGGGGAAAGATGAGTTCCATTAGAGCACGCTGAATGTAGGGAACAAGGAAAAAGGAAAGTCAGCAGTAGTGTAATAGTTAAAGAGTGTGGTGTGGCTCTGGAGGCAGACTCTTTCAGGAGGTGCTTAAGCTCTCAGTGCCTCGGTTTCCTTTTCTGTAGAATGGTCTTGTAGCACATACTTCTTGGATTTTTATGATGCTTGCATATAAAGTCATCTAAGAGGAGTGCTTAGAAGGGCACCATCCTTGAATGTAGCTACAGTGCTAAGGACATGATGGAAAGAGCACTGCCCACTGCTCTGGGTGACAGAAGATACAGCTCTGAACTATAACTAGCTGGTGACTCTGAACAAGGGATTCAGCTGGACCCCAGTCTGTTCATCTGGGAAAACAAGGGATTGGATAATTCTCTATAAGGTCCTTTATAGCCGTTACCATTGTATGATTGTTTTGAGGCTGAAAGCAAAATTTGCTACAGATAAACCATATTGGAAATAATTCATTCACAGATAGTGGAGCAATCAATGCCATTTAACACATTTTTTAATACGTGTGTGTCCAGGCTAAGGCATGTTTTTGCATTTAAAGCACATGAGGAAATGTAAACATGGTAAAGGTAAAAAAGCTTTGTGGGGCTTCCCTTGTGGCGCAGTGGTTGGGAGTCCGCCTGCCGATGCAGGGGACACAGGTTCGTGCCCCGGTCCGGGAGGATCCCACATGCTGCGGAGTGGCTGGGCCCGTGAGCCGTGGCCGCTGAGCCTGCGCGTCCGGAGCCTGTGCTCCGCAACGGGAGAGGCCACAACAGTGAGAGGCCCACGTACCGCAAAAAAAAAAAAAAAGCTTTTTGAAATTCGCCTCTGGAGATTTTTTTAAATTTAGAATTTCAACCGTGCATTATTCTAGTGGCTCTTTCTGTTTACTTGTCACTGTAAATTTTCTTCAGAGTCTCAGATAAATGTATGGAGTCTTTTCCTTGTATGCTTGGCTTAGCGATTCACAAAATAGCTGTCTAGGTGTATACTTCATTTGCAAGAATAAGGTGTTTCATTTGACAGAGTTTTCACTTGTTAAGAAATCCCTTGTAAAAAATTCCAGGGCTTCCCTGGTGGTGCAGTGGTTGAGAGTCCGCCTGCCGATGCAGGGGACACAGGTTTGTTCCCCAGTCCAGGAAGATCCCACATGCCGCGGAGCGGCTCGGCCCGTGAGCCATGGCCGCTGGGCCTGTGTGTCCGGAGCCTGTGCTCCGCAGCGGGAGAGGCCACAACAGTGAGAGGCCCGCGTACCAAAAAATAAATAAATAAATAAATTCCATAGACAGGGTACTAATTTACTGTTTTTTGATAATCCGTCTAGAACAGGGTGCAATCCTCTTCCCATTAGGTTACTAAAAATTTTTATTAAAATGAACATTCTAAGTACATAAACAAAGCTAAGATTACACTTGGCATATTTGGAGAGAAGGTTATGAGAAAGCAGCCTTTAAGGAGAAGAGAAGATACCAAAGCACTCCCTCTTAAAAGCTTACACTTGCTCTATCACTTTGCCTTTAGTAAGGGAAAGTTCGTTCACCCTCATTAACTTCTTTTATCCCTTTTTGGTTTTCAGAATTTGACAGCCATCCGTATGTATTAAACAAGCTCACTTTTCACTTATGCTTTTTGTAAATTGCAATATGCAGGATATGTTTGAAATAACAGGATGCAGTCCAGTAAGTCACCTATAAAAATCAGTCTAAGGGCTTCCCTGGTGGTGCAGTGGTTGAGAGTCCGCCTGCTGATGCAGGGAACGCGGGTTCGTGCCCCGGTCCGGGAAGATCCCACATGCCGCGGAGCGGCTGGGCCTGTGACCCGTGGCCACTGAGCCTGCACGTCCGGAGCCTGTGCTCCGCAACGGGAGAGGCCACAACAGTGAGAGGCCCGCGTACCACAAAAAAAAAAAAAAAAAAAAATCAGTCTAATTACTTTATTACCTCATATTCATGCTGAAAGCTTTCTTCTTATGCCACATGTTTTGTATTCCTTTAGATACATTTTCAAAATATTCAGCTATCAGAAATTAGAAATCAAATACATAAACTGTGTCAGTTTATATTTTGTATTTTCCAGTTTTTTATGTAGGCAGGCTTCAAATATTAATGAAGAGGAAAAGAGGTTGTCAACCCAGGAAAGCGAATCTCCAGTCCTCAAACGGATTACTCGAAAGTCTTACTAAATATGTGTGTGTTGGGGGAGGGACGGGGATGGCGGGGAGGGAGACAGAGAGATTTTACCTCATGAAAGAAACTTTTAGGGAAATCTGGCAGACATTGTGAAGAGCTTTGATTTTCAATTTTTTCTTATCAGTTGAAAAAATTGAAAAACACCTGGACCATTAACTCCACATTGTGTGGAAACCTCTAAAAATATGCCTGCCTGCATAGTGTCACAGAGAACCATCGTCCTCATCCTTGTCTTCCAACACCAAGCCACATTTATTCTGTGGTCTTTGGTTTCGTCAGATAGCAAATGCTTCCTCATTTGATGCCACGCAAAGTGAAATCCCAGCCAGTAGGAAAACTTTAGATGAAATCTGGTAATCTGTACTTGAGTTTAAGAAGACAGTTTAAATGTCTATAAACACATAATCAATCATGTGTTTATTCTCAAACTGTTTAAGTGGAAACAACTTTTATTAATAGTCTTAACATTGACTTTTTGTCTCAAAAACATTTCTACTGCGTCAGGAATTTTTTTACACTATAAATAAGGGGCCTTGCGTTCTAGTCCTGCTTTGGCCCCTGTGATTGGGTAAAGTTACTTAAACCTAGTGGGACTTGGTCCTCTGATCTATATGACAGCTAAGATCTCTTCTGATCTTAATATTCCATGATTCTGTGAGTTATATATCCTGTTCTAGTTTCTTTTGATTTAATTCTCCAGTCCAGAAATTTACCACACGTATATCTGCATCTAGCTTTGACATCTATAAGATGATGAAAAAATATTTGTTAAAGTAATGGTGTATTTTGCTATTTCTGATGGATTGTGAAATTACTGTAATTTCAAAGCTTTTTATATTGGGCTATTACTCATTTTTATTTTTGTTGAATGATATTATTGTTGCTTTAACATTTATTTCCTCTCTACTATGGCTTTGTGCATGATTTAGAGTTGTTTTTATGTGTTCTCACTAAGGTATTTCAGAGGGGAAGCTGCAGGAAAAATTCTTTCACTACACCTAATCTCAATTCCTCTAAAAAGATAGACACAAATATTTTCATAATCATAAAGTAATCCAGAAAGTGAATTTTGCTTTTATTCAGCTTGACTTTGCTGGTGGAAAGAAAAAGAAGAAAACATTCTGAGTACATTGGCAGGTTATTTTAAAACAGTTGCTCTGTGGAAAGAAATGCTACCCCAACTCTACCCATTGGAAAACTGGCTGGTTAGAGACAACTATTTGGTACCCTGAGTTTGGGGAGACCTGTCCTTTCTTCTAAGGCTTTTAGATGGATATACCAAATAGAAAAAAAATACACCTAAACCATTGCTTCCTCTTGGATGAAAGAGTTTTAAAATTAAGGCATTTGTTCCCCTAACGTTAGATTTTTCCATCATACATTTTCAATTAATCTTTAAATAAGGGATAAACTATTTAACTAAGTCATTCATCAGGTAGATAGTATAGATAGTGATAGTATAGATAGTGTATTAGTTCTTTAAAATGCCTAATTCTATAGGATATATATTCAGGCTCACATATTTTCAGTATTTAACACTAATACAGCAGTGGCTTAATATACCATTTGTAATGGAGAGACAGTTAATCACTTATGTTAGTAAAAAGCGAGCTTTAAAGCATTTAATCCATTATATATTATTATTTGTTCTGAGAGACTAACTCAAGATTTATAGGGTTTAATTTTGAACCCCTGAATAAATGAAGGGAAAGGAAGCCAAAACTTCCCTGGTGTTGAGGAAAAACCCTTGCTTACTAGCTTCCTATGAATGGCAGTATTGTTCACCACCATTAGCACAGGGGAACCAGGACCTCTCCATTCCATACTTAGGCTTGTTTTTATTTTTAAGGAATGTCGGAAAATTGTGGAAATGAATGTTCTTTCTTTTCCTTTTCCTTAATACCTCATGGATCCTGACCTTTTCCTTTAAACTGGTTTAGTATGTGTTTCCTTTAAAATTGGTCATTGATCCAAAAATAAGTTTGATTTTCTTTTTCCATGATCTTCTCTAACGAATTGTATTAACAGCGTACTAAACTGGATTACAAACTTACTGAATAAGTGCTTTGAATTCTGGGCAACCTTGGAATAAAGGGCACAGAAAGAGTAATACTGCATAGAATGAAACTGAGCAAGTTAGTATAAAGGAAAGGAATGCAACTGTATGGCTGATGTGATCAACATCTTCTAGTAGGTTTATTAGCAATTTAATGGAATATGGTTATCCAAGCACAATAATGGCTTCAGTTGAAATGTCTGCTCTGCTCTTTTTCCCATACACTTTGGAATGAGTTGAATGTGACAGTTGAGCTTTCAACAAGCTTCATGAATTTTAAATCCTGTTTAGTCATAAAATGGGGTACATGGCATGTAGTCAGTGCAGACAAGGAGTTGGCAGCCTCGTCAGATATTATGGGATATCAGGTATCTTCAAGATAATGAGGTCTTGGATTACCAGGTGCATTCTGGGTCTGCTGTACATACCCACAAGGAACAGAGGACTTCTCTCTGTCCAACATTTAATAATTAATCATTTTGCAGTCTGGAATTCTTGAACCAGCAGATGGTTTAAGACTTAAACTTCATATCATCACAGAAGAAAATCTTTACTGATGTCTCAGAACAAATTATTTTTTGGCAGGTAAATATTTCTATTTTTTAAATTTCTCTTATCTGATTCATATATATACAGAGAAGGACTGCTCTCTGAATTGTGACATAGCTTTGTATCCTCAGATCTTAGCACATATCCTAATTGATCCTGAAGCATGTCTTCGAATGTTTAAATGTTTGATAAAGTTGCTCTCAAATTTTCTTACCATGATAAAAATCTTAATCTTTGCTTAGGGTTAAGTCTTGAAGTATTCTGAAATTCAATACAAGGAGCTTCATTTATTGTATTTGGGATTACCTAACAACAAAAGACTGTTTTCAGAAGATAGTTTTTCAGTAAGTCTACTTTTAAGCAATCTCAAGTTAAAGTGTGGATGTATTTTTAAATCGCCCTATAATAATGCCCCATGTTTTATTTAAATATGGGACGTGTGTGCTTATAGTATACTTTTATAATAGTATGAGCAAAAAAAAAAAAAAAATGTTCTCGTCAACATACTTAACAGGAAATTCTGGGAGTTTATGTGCCAGATTATTAACAGTGGTATCTATGCATGGTATTAGGATTAATGGTTTTATTTTTACTAACTATACTTTCTAATTGTTCTACTTTGAATGTGTGGGATGGGGATACGCTACCTTTTTCATCTCAAGTCTGGAGAGAGTAGGCTTTAAAGAGACCCCTCAGAGAGTTGATATATATTCCCTGCAGGTGGGAAACACCATGAACCAGAGTCTAGGAGATCTTGAGGGCAAGAAACTGGGTGACTGTTTAGATAGGGAGCCTGAAGAGTGCTACTGTGTTGGGCATAACAGCACTGCCAGAGTTCGTGGAAGTGTTTGCATGGACTAGAAATGGGTCATGCAGAGCAAAAGCTGAGCCGGGGATGTTTCAAGTCCAGTCCAGGGGGAATCCCAGGGAAACAAGGAGACCCCAAAAGTGAAAGCCTGGATGGAGTGACCAACAGATAAACCAGGGGCTGATAACCCAAGCCAAAATACTCCTGCAGTACAGCTACAAGCGGTCCACTCTTTCTTACCCAGAGTCACATTAATATTTGGATGTTTAGAATAGAAGGCATGCATTGACAAGCTGTGTCCTGTATGCATCCATCTGCCTTGGGAGCCAGAATGGGCAGTGGTTACTGTAGTTGTTGGGAGCTTATGAAGTTTTAAACGTTCAGGTATTTCTCAACTTCCACCAGTGACACAACAACAATTATCCACCAACCAACCATAGCTTTTTCATTTTTGTATGCTTCCTTTTAATCTTTATTAAAAATCACACTTTTAAAAAATTGTTGTAATCTAGTTTTTTGCCTAGTCTTTTAACTGCTAAATTTATCTACATTCTCCTTATTCTTAGAGATATCTCTCAGTTTTTCCCTGGGTATTTATAAAGATACTCTTCAGTTCGTTGCACAAATACTAAATAACATTAATCACTAAAGAGGCAGTATGTTAAATTGTGCTCTGAAGACCTGAAAGAGTTAATCTACTTTTCAAGGTTCTGAGGTACTATCGGGGAGAAACTGAAGCAACGAGAAGATCTGGCTAACTATACAATGTCAATAAGAAACACTGAGGGAGTATATTTGCATCATACTAAAATGCATTTAGTTTAGTTTTGACAGCATAAACATTACTGTGTTTACAGGGATTTATTTCAAGATTTGAGTGTCTACTTCTGTGATATTAAATTTAGTTCAGATACATCTGAACACTTTGCAAGCTATTCCCACTGTTAAAGTGGTTTTTTGCTAACAAATCATATGCTTTGTTAGACTATAAGCTTCGTACATATAATAAGCACATTCCTGTTGTGAAACAGAATGCATCTGATCCATAATAAATCTGGTTGAGAGACAATGGAACCTAGCCAGCTCAGCCCTGGTTCAAGGAAAAAACAATAAATAGGGGCAATGACATTTATGAGAATCTAATTTCATCATGCTCTGCCTCATAAGAAGAGAATCTAGATAGCATTAAGGTTATTGTACCTTGAGAATTACTCAAAACCAGATACGAAGTCCCTTCTGTATTATAGAAGGGACTAGTAGCTATTCCTCAAATGAATGTTTTATTTAAAAGTTATTTAATACTTAGTGATGAATTGGAAGCAGAAATAAACTTTGTGGGGAAAAAAGGGAGAAAAACCGTAAGAGCAAGAAGGTTGCCATATTTTTCTAAAGCAATTTGGAAAAGGCAAAACTCCTTAGCTAGACAATTATTTTTCCTTGGTAAAACATTGACTGGAATGTTTCTATTAGGAAAATATTATCAAACTGTTCCAGTCTTGGTCTAGCTGAGGATGCCCAGATTTGATAACCAAAAAGAGAAATTACTCAATATTTTTATTACCATCATGTTAGAATGTGGACAACTGTCCAAAACAAGGACAATTTCTTGAAGCTAGCCATTTCGTACAGCTATTGTTGGAAATAGCCTTTACTCAATAGCCGTGAGCATACAAGTATTCAGCTGATGGCTTTTTACTAACATGTTTTAAATAGGCTCCAAAAGAAGCAAATGTTTGAACATATGACAGGGGGTGAATATTTACAAAATTATTTGCCATGCTACAGCCCGTAGGAATCAGAAGGCAACTTCTCAGAATGAATTACTATCTCCTTACTAGCCCCGACTGGAGCCTGTCACAGCCATCTTTAATGAAGGCTTCAATCACAACACACAAAAAAGCCCAGGGCTCGGAAGGAAAAAACAAAAAACTAGCATTCCAAAAACCATCCTGAATATTGTGTTCACAAACACTGGGCAATATGGTACAGTCAAAAGAGCACCAACTTGCACCAGTTGTGAAGAAAGCTTGTTACAAGTGGTAAAAAGTTAGTAATTATGGTATTTTTTAAAGAAATGCAGCCTTACTGATTTTTAGCACATACAGCAGTCATTTAGGCTCTGCTAATGAAGGGTTTCTCAATCAAGACCTTTAGTGAACCTACTTGAATAAGGGAATAAAAATGTCTGTGTTTTTTTGGGTTTATTTTGCTGTACACGGGCCTCTCGCTGTTGCGGCCTCTCCTGTTGTGGAGCACAGGCTCCGGACGCGCAGGCTCAGCGGCCATGGCTCACGGGCCCAACCACTCCGTGGCATGTGGGCTCCTTCCGGACCGGGGCACGAACCCGCATCCCCTGCATCGGCAGGTGGACTCTTAACACTGCGCCACCAGGGAAGCCCGAAGCCCTAAAAATGTGTTTTAATTGGCACAGCAGCATTCATTCAGTCCATGGTGCTATAGTGCAAATGTAGTTTGGACTGACTCATCTAAAACGTGTTAGAAACTTGTTCTTCCTATAGCTTTGTGTTCAAGTGATCATAATTTCAAAACTGAAGGTTTCTGAAAGAATGAAATCTTATATTACCGCTATGTTGTATAGCTTCCACAAAACTGAATTTAACAAGAAAACGGACAGGCAATTGACAACAAGTAGCACTTGGAGACTTCACATCCCTACCACATCTGGAAAGCTCATTACAATCCATTTATGTGTTTCCAGACCTTTTATCCCGGTGGTATCTGTGCAATCATAACGAATGTGCATAAAGCAGGGCTTTGCTGCCAAAGGGAGATTTTTCTAACTATTGCTGCAAATAGCTACCATACCTTGCAGCAGCAATGGATCAAAAATATCTCTTGGAATCTCTTTCTTGGAATACTGTTGTTAGGACGAATTGTCACATCACTTCCAGAAGGACAGAGTTTGAGATAGTTCTAATGTCCCTTGGTTGTAGCTACTGTTTTTATGTCATTGACTCCAAATCTTATTTCCAGTTCTGACTACTCCCCAGAAGTCTAGATTAATATACTCAAATGTGTTGACCTCTCCATTTGAATATCTAGAAGGCATTTCAAACTCAACATGGCCAAAACAGAACTCTTGGATTTTCTCCCAAACTTGCCCCTTTCTTCCTGCAGTTTCCTCCATATAAAAATTGCTACCACCATTCACCCAACTGATCAAGACTAAAATCTGAGTCATTCTTGATTCTTTTCTTTCCTTCACCCCCACATCTAATCCACCAACAAGTCCTGTCAGCTCTCCAAAACACATCCCAAATTCAGCCACTATTCTTCTTCTCCACTGTCATCACCCTTGTTCAAGCGAGCATTATCTTTCACTTGGACTACTGAACCTGCCTCTTAGCTATCCCTGCTTCATTGCTTGCCTTCCCATCCATTTTCCACAAAGCAGCTAGCCAGAATTATCTTTGTAAATGAGACTATGTCACTCCCCTCCCTCAAATTTCCAGTGGCTTCTGATAACACTTAAAATTCCAACCCTTTATGCTGGTTTACTAAGTTCTGTGTGATCTGTCCCCATCCTATATCCCCAGCTTTATCTAATACCTTGCTGCATTTGTTTTCTAGAGATGCCATAACAAGGTACCATAGTCCAGGTGGTTTAAATAACAGAAATTAATTTTTTCACAAAGCTGGAGGCTAGAATTCTGAGATCGCAATGGTAGCAGGGTTGACTTCTGAGGCCTCTCCTTGGCTTGCAAATGGCCACTTTCTCACTGTCTTCATAGCGTCTTCCCTCTGTACCTGTCTGTGCCATGATTTCCTCTTCACATAAGGACGCCAGTCATATTGGATTAGGGCTCACCCTAGTGACTTCATTTTAACTTAATTACCTCTTTAAAGGCCCTATCTTCAAATGCAGTCATATTCTGGGTTTAGGACTTCAACACGTAAATTTGGGGGTGGGGGGAGACAGTTCAGCACATAATACTTGCCCTTTTCATTTTAGTCCCACACAGGCTATCTTTCTGTTCCTTAAACAAGTTAAGCTTGCTCCCACCTAAGGGCCTTTGCACTGGCCTTTGTTGAAACATTCTTCTCCCTCTTGGTCCTTTAGGTTGTTTAGGTCTCAGTATACATGTCACATTTTCAGAAAGGTGTTCCTAGCCTCCCAATCTACAGTAACCACCACTCATTTTATATCACATTCCCTGAATTAAATCTCTGCATGGTACCTACCTCTACTTAATATTTTTTCTGTTTATTATTTATTGTCTATCCCTCCATATCCCCACCAGAATATAAACAGGGATCTTCTCTCTTCAGTAATATATTTCCAGGGCCTAGAATAGTGCCAGATATGCTGAAAATGTTGAATAGGTACTTGTTTAATGACTAGGTAAATGAATGAAATTATTGAAGAAGGTAAAGAAAGAGTGGCAGTTAATGATTATTGTGACAAATAGACCAAGGGTAGTCCCCTCACTCGGAGGTCTTTAGAAATAAAAATCAATCTGCTTACCCTTGAAAGAGTGAGAGTTGTCCAGAAGAGGTCACCACATCTGTGACTGTGCCTTGGCTAAACAAAGTGGCTATTTTTTACTTATGCATAACTTTGTTATAACATTTCTAGAAGTTATGTCTACTGTAACTTGCAAGGTTATTCAGCTGCTCATTCAGCGAACATATAGAAGAGTCTGTTGGGGCCAGATCTTTTGTTAGTAGAATGCCATGGAGGACACGGGAGCAGACAGAAGGCATATCTAATGCAGCCAGAGCATGCAGTAGCGGTGGTGGGAGCAGGGGTCTGCTGGAAGGCTTCTGAGGCAGCTTACTGCCTACAATGTATTAATTGTGTACTGGACATACAAAATATTTCTCATACTTTCAGTCTGTTTACCTTTATAAATGGCAGCTGGCAACTTCTCTGAATTTATAGAAAATTATGGGCACTTCAAGCTCTATGTCTGGTGCTTATTTTGGACAGCATGCACAGCAAAATTTTATACTTCTCAACTTTCGGGAAAATTAGTTTAAAATTTAAGAAACTTGTCAGTTCCATAGTTTTTAACATACGAAATCTGGCAGGCCTTTTGGCGGCTGACACTTATTTTCATTTGGTATTTGGTGATAAATCATATTTTTATTTGTTCTCTGCAGACAGAGTGTCAATGGCTCTTAGACACTTAATACGCGTACTGTGTCATTATCATCAACAAGGAAATGGACCTCTTGAATGAGTATGTTATACCCAGACAGCAACAAGACCAGCAAGAGCTCCTGCTTGTTTTCATTTAAAAAGCTACATGTTGGGCTTCCCTGGTGGCACAGTGGTTGGGAGTCCACCTGCCGATGCGGGGGACACGGGATCGTGCCCCAGCCCGGGAGGATCCCACATGCCGCGGAGCAGCTAGGCCCGTGAGCCATGGCCACTGAGCCTGCACGTCCAGAGCCTGTGCTCTGCAACGGGAGAGGCCACAACAGTGAGAGGCCCGCAAAAAAAAAAAAAAAGCTACATGTTGCTTCCAGCCTTCTTCCTGGAAACTGTCTTGCTGTGACATCTTAATGGAGGGGCCTTTGAACATCTAGAACTTTGCTGTTATGTCCTCATGTTCTCTCCAGATAATGAAAGGGTCTTGCCCAGTTTTCTTCAAAGCTGTTTTTATTTCTCCTGTGTACTATGACCCTACTGGTTTTCCTTCTGCATTTCTGTCTAACCTTTCTATTCACATTCCTCCAGACCTAAGCCCTGGATCAGAGATGAGAGTGTTGGAACATTAACTTCCAACTCTGCCATATGGAGCTATAACAATTGCGCTTTATCTACAGAATTGAGACAGTGTAATACTTCCTGGGGTGCTTTTCACTTTACAAATTATTATTTATAATCTGCTGTTTTCTACAAGCAGTATGGTCTTCATGTGACAAGTGACATTTGATCAACATTCTTATCAGCCAAGATAGCAGGTATTATCAGTTAAAATAACATCTTACATATTGTGTAATTTGTTGAATGGCAAGTCATGGTGTAGTCCTAGAGGAAGAAAAGTCCTCCATTAATAGTTGTTTCTACATCAGAATTTAATGAGTTTTAGTAACGTGGTCTTGTTATGCACTCTTTAGCTACTGCTTGTCAATTTTGTTATATAAGCAAATGAGTTGCTTTTAGCTGTAGCTAACAGAAAACTCAAATCTAATTGATTAAGGAAATGAAAAATCTCATATATCAGAACTCCAGGGCTCAAGGTTGGTCAATTTGTCAGCTCACAATGTCACCAAGGACCCAGACCCTTTCTGTCTCTCTGTCCTGTCTTGCTTGGTGGTGCTGTGTTCTCAGACCAGTCTAGTTCCAGGTGCCATATCCAGACAGGACAATGTCCAAAGGAAGAAGTGGGATTATGTTTCTTTCCAGAAACCTCTCAATAGACTTCTCCTCAGTGGCCAAAATTAGGTCATTTGTACCAGTCCTTGCCAAGAGAGATGGAACTGCCACGACTGACTTAGACTAGGAGATACCTGAAGGGGTATGGCATTATTAAATGAGATAATCCATGAAGAACCACCAACCACAATGCTTGGCACTTAGAAAGAGCTTAGTAAATTTTACTAAATGATGACAAATTAAGTCTGTGGCATTTAAATTGTAAAAGAGAGCCAGAGTTATGAGTAGTTAAGAGGTAGATTCCTCAGACCTTGGTGATACTGATCCTATGTTGAGGAGATGGCACCTGGAAAGCCCATCTGCAGTGCTGGGTTGTAGGACAAAGCCTCAAATTTTTAGGAAGAGCACAGAGAAGGACCCTACTCATAGGAAGAGACGGGGATAAGTTACTACAACAGGACTCTAGGGAAAAGAATTCAAGCAGCACCCAGGTGTATGGTTTAAAATGGGACAAAGCATAAAGAATGACTTAATGCTAAGTCCCAGAGCATTGGCCTGTAGCTTGTTAGATCCTCCTTTTTTCAGGTCATGATTGATCCTGGTTATTGGTTAGGGATGAACCCAAAGTTGATAAAATCTCCTATACTTTATATGGACATGAGAAAGCATGCAGAGGTTAGCAGCAAAGCAGACCTGACATCTGTCTTTACATAGGAATGGCATTATCGAAGTTCTACATAGTATAATTTTTCTCACTGCTGGCAGGTAAAAAGCAGTACCTTGGGTTACTCAAAAATAAAATAAAATAAAATGTAAGTATCATAAGTTAGCATTAACACACACACACCTTGTTTTCTAGATACAGTTTTTCCCACTGCAGCAGAATCCTTCTGCTCATCTCTGAGGTTCCCATTCTTCTTGGATTTTTTAAAAATTAATTTATTATTTACTTATTTTTGGCTGCGTTGGGTCTTCATTGCTGCATGCAGCCTTTCTCTAGTTGCAGAACAGGAGCTCCTCTTCGTTGTGGTACACGGGCTTCTCATTGCAGGGCTTCTCTTTGTTACAGAGCATGGGCTCTAGGCACGGGGGCTTCAGTAGTTGTAGCACACAGGCTTAGTTGCTCCGAGGCATGTGGGATCTTCCCGGACCAGGGCTCGAACCCATGTCCCCTGCATTGGCAGGCAGATTCTTAACCACTGAACCACCAGGGAAGTCCCCTTGGATTTTTTAATCCACTTTTGGACCAGTCTTCTCTTTCCCCAGCATCCATATACCCAGCCTCTCGCTGCTTCTTTTTTTTTTTTTTTTTTTTTTTGCCTCTCAGCTTGCAGGATCTTAGTTCCCCCACCAAGGATAGAACCCACATCCCCTGCAGTGGAAGCGTGGAGTCCTAACCACTGGACTATCAGGGAATTCCCCAGCCTCTTGCTTCTTATTGAATTGGGTAAATACCAGAATACTTTACTCATGAATAACCATCTGGGGTGTTTTCAGTAAACTCTCTGGGGGCTGAATAGAATTACAGTTAGAGTCATATTTATGAATGCCAAAAATTGTTTTGCGACTACAACTCTTAGAAATCTAGAGCTGGAAATGACCTCATTCTTAAGCTCTGCCTCTTCATTTTACAAATATGGAAACCAAGATGCTAGATATCCTGGTTAATTTTTAGAACTTGTCACTGGAAATAAATGAGTAAGTTTAGAAATCCAAGAAATCAATGGGAAAAAATGCAATGGATATTTAATAATCTGTGGGAAAAGAGATCAGTTTGTACAATAACTGTTTGTAACAGTTATTATTACAAAAGTTCAGTAAGAGGGACATGAACTAGGTGGTTACAAAACTTTCATACATGTTGACCATCCTATAAATATCATGAGTTCCCAGAATAATCACAGAATTAATGACATTTACTTAAATGATAACTTTTAAAGATTTTAATGTATTAAATAATTTCCAGGGCTTCCCTGGTGGCGCAGTGGTTGGGAGTCCGCCTGCCGATGCGGGGGACGCGGGTTCCTGCCCTGGTGTGGGAGGATCCCACACGCCGCGGAGCGGCTGGGCCCGTGAGCCATGGCCGCTGAGCCTGCGCATCCGGAGCCTGTGCTCCACAACGGGAGAAGCCACAACAGTGAGAGGCCCGCGTACAGCAAAAAAAAAATAAAAAATAAACTAATTTCCAGTTCTATTGACCATTTTCCTAATACAGTAAGCCTTCCTTAATTTTTCATAGACTAAGTTGAGCTGTTTATAATCTGAGGATCATCCAGAAACCCTTTTTGTTTCTAAGAATTCCAAATGACCCACCAGCAGGAACAGATAACTACTATTATCATTTTGATTCCTGAGCTTAAATGTTACTTCCTCAGAGTGACCTTCCTTGACCCACTGAATCATGTACCCCTCCTATTTCTCAAAGCACACTACTGTTTTCCTTCATAGCCCTTATCATAACATATAACTGTATACTGACTTGTGTGACTCTTTAATGTCTGTTGCCCTGAGGGACTATATAGTAGGGGTCATGTCTGTTTTTCGATGGCCACTGACCACTGTCTATCATGGTGTCTAGCTCACAACATACACTCAATATCTACTGAATGAATGAAACAAAATAAGATTGGAATGGCCCAAGGAGCAGTTTTGTTTTGTATTACTATTTACACATATAGGGTATTTTTTACATATATACTTTAATCATTTTAATTTTTATGAGCATGTATTAGATTTGTAACAGAATTGCAACTTGTTTTTTTTCATTTTAAAATTTAGTTGTACAAACATTTCAGTAAATAATGGATTAAGGAAGTTGGTGGGTCTGTAACCCTAAACTTATATAAAACATTGTTTTCTTGGAAATTTCTTAGGAACATTTTAAGGAATAGTGCCCCATATTCTGAACAAACAACTTGGAAATGAACATTTAGTTCAATATTTGCTTCTGATCAAAGGCCTTTTTAAATACATTTTTTAAAAATCTGTTTAAATTTGGGGGTTTCTCTATTAGTTTTCTACTGCTACCATAAACATAGCATTAAAAGAACACCCATTTATTATCTCACAGTGTTTGTAGGTTGGAGGTCTGGGCATAGTGTACCTGGTTGTCAGCTGGACTGTTTTCGCATCTGGAGCTTAGGTCCTCTTCCAAGCTCATTCAGGTTGTTGGCTGAATCCAGTTCCTTGGGGTTGTAGGACTAAATTCCCTGGGTTTTTGCTGGCTGTCAACTGGGAGTTGCTCTCAGTTCCTAGAGACCACCCTGTAGACCCGCTCCATAGGCAGTTCCCAACATGGCTGTTTGCTTTCTTCCAGAACGGTAAGAGAACATCTTTCTGACTTCCTCCATCTCTGACCTTTAAACCCTCTTTTAAGGGCTTATCTGACTAGATCAGGCCCACCCAAGATACTCTCTCTTTTGAGTAACTCAAGTCAACTGATTAGGGACCTTAATTACATCTGCAAAATATCTTTACCTGTGCCATGAAATGTAACCTAATCACAGGAGTGATATCTCATCATATTTACAAGTCCTTTTGACACTCAAAGGGAGAGATTTGTACATAGCACGTACATCAGGAGGTAGCCATCTTGGGTACCATCTTAGAATTCTGCCTACCATACTTCCCAATGTGGCAGAAACCCTTCTCAGAATCTCTCCAGAGTGATTGAATTGGTTTGGAATGTGTATGGTGTCTTGGTTTGAAGTGTGTCTACACGTCCATATGCTTTTGTAGTCTCACTATAATTAAAATACATTGTTGGGGCTTCCCTGGTGGCGCAGTGGTTGAGAGTCTGCCTGCTGATGCAGGGGACACCGGTTCGTGCCCTGGTCTGGGAAGATCCCACATGCCGTGGAGCGGCTGGGCCCGTGAGCCGTGGCCACTGAGCCTGCGCGTCCGGAGCCTGTGCTCCACAACGGGAGAGGCCACAACAGTGAGAGGCCCACGTACCACAAAAAAAACCCAAAAGCAAAAAAACATTGTTGACTATTTAAAGAGTTGTTTTTGCAAATAACTCCTGATCTAGAAATTGGAAGGATGAAGTAATGGCTCCTCAAATTCAGTAGCCTTAGTTTGTGTATGCTTAGGAAAACAAAATTTAGGATCTTTAGAAACCAAACCTAAGTTAACATTGCTGAAAATTTGTAGCTCTGTCCCTGCCTTCCTCCAGAATATCTTAGTTCACATTTTTGTTTAAACAAATAGATTAAAGTGAAAATACTATGTTTTTAAGAGTATTGTAGATTCTCACAGTCATTTCTAACATTAATTTTCATTTTAATGCACAGTAGATAGCTAAATTATCTTTTTGTTAGTGACAAATTGTGTAGGAAAGAACAACACAAACTTCAGAGTAAAGCTAAGTTCAAAACTCATCTCTGTTGCTATAAGACTGTGGACAAGTCACTACCCTGCCTCAGCTCCCTCATCTGGAAAACAGAAATAATGTTTGTACTTGTTTCATTAGATTATGAAGGTTAGATAAGTTGAATATGAGTTCTTAGTAGAGTATCTGGCACATAGGAGGACTATATGGATGTTTGCTATTATATTGCTAACTAAATCCCTCCTAAGAGCTTTTTCCTAAAATTATAATATAGAAGAGAATTTCAATATGTTTTTATTTAGGAATTTTTAAGTTTGAGTCATTTAGTATGTTAAACCTCTCTTTGATCTTTTTTTTTTTTTAGTAGCTTTGGTTAATTTTAGTAATTTCATTACCACATGTAGAAAAGTTAAGGAATAAACCAGTGAACAAATCTAAGGCATCCCAAAGTTGAAGGGTGGTTATTAAAATGCAGGCTATCCTTGGTGAACATTCTTGATGGGGCTTATACATCCTGTTCATATTACTTAGCGTTTTTTATTATACCACACCTTAGCATCCTAGGGCCCTAATGTACAGAAATTTCATCCATCTCTGATATGAAGAGATCATGGAATCCAGAGTCACCTTAGCATAGGGCCGTCTAACACCCAGTAGACTTAAATATGCAGAGTTGGAAAAGAGAAGACATGAGCTTCAATTCTGACGTGGGCTGTGCTCTATGATATGACCTCAGGAGAATCATGATCACAGACTGCAGTGAGATGAACATGAACATGGGAATGGGCTCAGGAGGCTTAACTCAAGTCAGTCAGCCTCCCTTAGCCTCAGTTTACTCATATGTAAAATAGGTATACCAGTGCATACCCTTCCTACCTTTTGGAGTTATTCTGAGCATCCCAACAAATATTCTATTTTATTGTCACTATATATTCATAAGATATATCTGCCCTACTACATCGTTAACTTCTCAGGGACAAGGGCTCTGGTTTGGTGGGGTTTTTTTTAAATCTTGGCAGCTTGGTTTTTTAAAAAGTTGACATCCACTAAATGTTTATTGAACTTGAAATGTTTGGGTTTTTTTTTTAAGTTTCTGTTTCCCATTTTAATTACTGAAATCTCTAACAATGACAAAACTGTCACATAGGACAGTAAACGTATACATTAATTCAATCAAACTTCTTGGAAAGAATACATTTAGCAATCTGTGATAATGCAGAATGACAGGAGATATAACATAATTCAACGCTGGTTCTTTTAGTCATTTTACACAGACATCATGTTAATATTAGACCAAAGCACAAAACATTTAGTGCATAAACCAGTTTCTTTGTTAAAATCTATCATTTTTATCTTGTTTTTGCTTTCTAATCAGCATTTTATTTTGGAATAACTTAAATTTACAGGAAAGTTACAAAGATAGCCCAAAGAGTCCTATATACCTTTTACTCAGCTTGCCCTAAAGTTGACATCTTGTATAACCATTTGTCAGAACTAGGAAATTAATGTTGCTACAATACTCTTAACCAAGCTATAGACTTTTCTGATCTCACTAGTTTTTTTTGTTTTTTTTTTATACAGCAAGTTCTATTAGTCATCCATTTTATACACATCAGTGTATACATGTCAATCCCAATCTCCCAGTTCATCACACCACCATGCCACCACCTGCCGCTTCCCCCTCCCTTGGTGACCATACATTTGTTCTCTACATCTGTGTCTCAATTTCTGCCCTGCAAACTGGTTCATCTGTACCATTTTTCTAGTTTCCACATATATGCGTTAATATACGATATTTGTTTTTCTCTTTCTGACTTACTTCACTCTGTATGACAGTCTCTAGGTCCATCCACATCTCTACAAATGACCCAATTGAGTTCCTTTTTATGGCTGAGTAATACGCCATTGTATATATGTACCACATCTTCTTTATCCATTCATCTGTCGATGGGCATTTAGGTTGCTTCCATGACCTGGCTATTGTAAATAGTGCTGCAATGAACATTGGGGTGCATGTGTCTTTTTGAATTATGGTTTTCTCTGGGTATATGCCCAATAGTGGAATTGCTGGTCATATGGTAATTCTATCTTTAGTTTTTTAAGGAAAATCCATACTGTTCTTCATAGTGGCTGTATCAGTTTACATTCCCACCAACAGTGCAAGAGGGTTCCCTTTTCTCCACACCCTCTCCAGCATTTGTTGTTTGTAGATTTTCTGATGATGCCCATTCTAACAGTGTGAGGTGATACCTCATTGTAGTTTGGATTTGCATTTCTCTAATAATTAGTGATGTTGAGCAGCTTTTCATGTGCTTCTTGGCAATCTGTATGTCTTCTTTGAAGAAATGTCTATTTAGGTCTTCTGCCCATTTTTAGATTGGGTTGTTTGGTTTTTTTTTAATATTGAGCTACATAAGCTGTTTATATATTTTGGAGATTAATCCTTTCTCCGTTGATTCATTTGCAAATATTTTCTCCCATTCGGAGGGTTGTCTTTTCGTCTTGTTTATGGTTTCCTTTGCTGTGCAAAAGCTTTTAAGTTTCGTTAGGTCCCATTTGTTTATTTTTGTTTTGATTTCCATTACTCTAGGAGGTGGATCAAAAAAGATCTTGCTGTGATTTATGTCAAAGAGTGTTCTTCCTGTGTTTTCCTCTAAGAGTTTTATAGTGTCCGGTCTTACATTTAGGTCCCGGATCCATTTTGAGTTTATTTTTGTGTATGGTGTTAGGGAGTGTTCTAATTTTATTCTTTTACATGTAGCTGTCCAGTTTACCCAGCACCACTTATTGAAGAGACTGTCTTTTCTCCGTTGTATATCCTTGCCTCCTTTGCCATAGATTAGTTGACCATAGGTGCGTGGGTTTATCTCTGGGCTTTTTATCTTGTTCCATTGATCTATATTTCTGTTTTTGTGCAAGTACCATATTGTCTTGATTACTGTAGCTTTGTAGTATAGTCTGCAGTCAGGGAGTCTGATTCCTCCAGCTCCATTTTTTTCCCTCAAGACTGCTTTGGCTATTCGAGATCTTTAGTGTCTCCATACAAATTTTAACATTTTTTGTTCTAGTTCTGTAAAAAATGCCATTGGTAATTTGATAGGGATTGCATTGAATCTGTAGATTGCTTTGGGTAGTATAGTCACTTTCATAATTTTGATTCTTCCAATCCAAGAACATGGTATGTCTCTCCACCTGCTTGTGTCATCTTTGATTTCTTTCATCAGTGTCTTATAGTTTTCTGAGTACAGGTCTTTGACGTCCTTAGGTAGGTTTATTCGTAGGTATTTTATTCTTTTTGTTGCAACGGTGAATGGGATTGTTTCCTTAATTTCTCTTTCTGATCTTTTATTGTTAGTATCTAGGAATGCAAGAAATTTCTGTACATTAAGTTTGTATCCTGCAACTTTACCAGATTCATTGATCGGCTCTAGTAGTTTTCTGGTGGCATCTTTAGGACTCTCTATGTATAGTATCCTGTCATTTGCAAACAGTGACACTTTTACTTCTTCTTTTCCAGTTTGTATCCCTTTTATTTCTTTTTCTTCTCTGATTGCCGTGACTGGGACTTCCAAAACTATGTTGAATAATAGTGGTGAGAGTGGACATCCTTGTCTTGTTCCTGATCTTAGAGGAAATGCTTTCAGTTTTTCACCATTGAGAATGATGTTTGCTGTGAGTTTGTTGTATATGGCCTTTATTATGTTGAGGTAGGTTCCCTCTACACCCACTTTCTGGAGAGTTTTTATCGTAAATGGGTGTTGAATTTTTTCAAAAGCTTTTTCTGCATCTACTGAGATGATCATATGGTTTTCATTCTTCAATTTGTTAATATGGTGTATCACATTGATTGATTTGCGTATATTGAAGAATCCTTGCATCCCTGGGATAAATCCCACTTGATCATGGTGTATGATCCTTTTCATGTGTTGCTGGATTCTGTTTGCTAGTATTTTGTTGAGGGTTTTTGCATCTGTATTCATCAGTGATATTGGACTGTAATTTTCTCTTTTTGTAGAATCTTTGTCTGGTTTTCGTATCAGGGTCATGGCGGCCTCGTAGAATGAGTTTGGGAGTGTTCCTTTCTCTGCAGTTTTTTAGAAGAGTTTGAGAAGAATGGGTGTTAGCTCTTCTCTAAATGTTTGATAGAATTCACCTGTGAAGCCATCTGGTCCTGGACTTACGCTTGTTGGAAGATTTTCTATCACAGTTTCAACTTCATTACTTGTGTTTGGTCTGTTCATATTTTCTATTTCTTCCTGGTTCAGTCTTGGAAGGTTATACTTCTCTAAGAATTTGTCTGTTTCTTCCAGGTTGTCCATTTTATTGGCATAGAGTTGCTTGTAGTAGTCTCTTGGGGTGCTTTGTATTTCTGCGTTGACTGTTGTAACTTCTTTTTCATTTCTAATTTTATTGATTTGAGTCTTCTCCCTCTTTTGCTTGATGAGTCTGGCTAATGGTTTTCAATTTTATTTATCTTCTCAAAGAACCAGCTTTTATTTTTATTGATCTTTGCTATTGTTTTCTTTGTTTCTATTTCATTTTTCTCCTCTAATCTTTATGATTTCTTTCCTTCTGCTAACTTTGGGGTTTGTTTGTTCTTCTTTTTCTAGTTACTTTAGGTGTAAGGTTAGATTGTTTTTTTGAGATTTTTCTTCTTTCTTGAGGTGGGCTTGTATAGCTATAAACTTCCCTCTTAGAACTGTTTTTGCTGCATCCCATAGGTTTTGGATTATCGTGTTTTCATTGACATTTGTCTCTAGGTATTTTGTGATTTCCTCTTTGACTTCTTCAGTGATCTCTTGGTTATTTAGTAACATACTGTTTCGCCTCCATGTGTTTGTTTGTTTTACAGTTTTTTCCCTGTAACTGATTTCTAATCTTATAGCGCTATGGTCAGAAAAGATGCTTGATATGATTTCAGTTTTCTTAAATTTACTGAGGCTTGATTTGTGACCCAAGATGTGATCTATCCTGGAGAATGTTCCATGTGCACTTGAGAAGAAAGTGTAATCTGCTGTTTTTGGATGGAATGTCCTTTAAATATCAATTAAATCTACCTGGTCTGTTGTGTCATTTAAAGCTTGTGTTTCCTTATTAATTTTCTGTTTGGATGATCTGTCCATTGGTGTAGTGAGGTGTTACAGTCCCCCACTATTATTGTGTTACTGTCGATTTCCTCTTTTATAGCTGTTAGCAGTTGCCTTATGTATTGAGGTGCTCCTATGTTGGGTGCATATATATTTATAATTGTTATATCTTCTTCTTGGATTGACCCCTTGATCATTATATAGTGTCCTTCTTTGTCTCTTCTAATAGTGTTTATTTTAAAGTCATTTTTGTCTGATATGAGAATTGCTACCCCAGCTTTCTTTTGATTTCCATTTGCATGGAATATCTTTTTCCATCCCCTCACTTTCAGTCTGTATGTGTCCCTAGGTCTGAAGTGGGTCTCTTGTAGACAGCATATATATGGGTCTTGTTTTTGTATCCATTCAGCGCGCCTGTGTCTTTTGGTTGGAGCATTTAAGCCATTCACGTTTAAGGTAATTATCGATATGTATGTTCCTATTACCATTTTCTTAATCGTTTGGGGTTTGTTTTTGTAGGTCCTTTCCTTCTCTTGTGTTTCCCACTTAGAGAAGTTCCTTTAGCATTTGTTGGAGAGCTGGTATGGTGGTGCTGAATTCTCTTAGCTTTTGCTTGTCTGTAAAGCTTTTGATTTCTCCATCGAATCTGAATGAGATCCTTTCTGGGTAGAGTAATCTTGGTTGTATGTTTTTCTCTTTCATCACTTTAAGTATATCATGCCACTCCCTTCTGGCTTGTAGAGTTTCTGCTGAGAAATCAGCTGCTAACCTTATGGGAGTTCCCTTGTATGTTATTTGTCGTTTTTCCCTTGCTGCTTTCAATAATTTTTCTTTGTCTTTAATTTTTGCCAATTTGATTACTATGTGTCTCGGTCTGTTTCTCCTTGCTTTTATCCTGTATGGGACTCTCTGTGCTTCCTGGAGTTGGGTGGCTATTTCCTTTCCCATGTTAGGGAGGTTTTCGACTATAAACTCTTCAGATATTTTCTCGGGTCCTTTCTCTCTCTCTTCTCCTTCTGGGACCCCTATAATGTGAATGTTGTTCCGTTTAATGTTGTCCCAGAGGTCTCCTAGGCTGTCTTCATTTCTTTTCATTCTTTTTAGTCTGTTCCGCAGCAGTGAATTCCACTATTCTGCGTTCCAGGTCACTTATCCGTTCTTCTGCCTCAGTTATTCTGCTGTTGATTCCTTCTAGTGTATTTTTCATTTCAGTTATTGTATTGTTCATCTCTGTTTGTCTGTTCTTTAATTCTTCTAGATCTTTGTTAAACATTTCTTGTGTCTTCTCGATCTTTGCCTCCATTCTTTTTCCAAGGTCCTGTATCATCTTCACTATCATTATTCTGAATTCTTTTTCTGGAAGATTGCCTATCTCTACTTCATTTAGTTGTTTTTCTGGGGTTTTATCTTGTTCCTTCATCTGGTACATAGTGCTCTGTCTTTTCATCTTGTCTATCTTTCTGTGAATGTGGTTTTTGTTCCACAGACTGCAGGATTGTAGTTTTTCTTGCTTCTGCTGTCTGCCCTCTGGTGGATGAGGCTAAGAGGCTTGTGCAAGCTTCCTGATGGCAGGGACTGGTGGTGTGTAGAGCTGGCTGTTGCTCTGGTGGGCAGAGCTTAGTAAAACTTTAATCTCCTTGTCTGCTGATGGGTGGGGCTGCATTTCCTCCCTGTTGGTTGTTTGGCCTGCAGCGACCCAACACTGGAGCCTCCCCAGGCTCTTTGGTGGGGCTAATGGCAGATGCTGGGAGGGCTCATGCCAAGGAGTACTTCCCAGGCCTTCTTCTGCCAGTGTCCTTGTCCTCACGGTGAGACCGAGCCACCCCCCACCTCTCCAGGAGACCCTCCAACACTAGCAGGTTCAGTCTCCTATAGGATCGCTGCTCCTTGCCCTGGGTCCTGATGCTCACACTTTGTGTGTGCCCTCCAAGAGTGGAGTGTCTCTTTCCCCCAGTTCTGTTGAAGTCCTGCAATCAAATCCCGCTAGCCTTCAAACCCTGATTCTCTCGGAATTCCTTCTCCCGTTGCTGGACCCCCAGGTTGGGAAGCCTGATGTGGGGCTCAGAACCTTCACTCCAGTAGGTGGACTTCTGTGGTATAAGTGTTCTCCAGTTTGTGAGTCACCCACCCAGCAGTTACGGGATTTGATTTTATTGTGATTGCGCCCCTCCTACCGTCTCATTGTGGCTTCTCCTTTGTCTTTGGATGTGGGGTATCTTTTTTGCTGAGTTCCAGCGTCTTCCTGTTGATGACTGTTCAGCAGTTAGTTGTGATTCTGGTGCTCTCGCAAGAGGGAGTGAGTGCACGTCCTTCTACTCCACCATTTTGAACCAATCTCCTTGAACTTGAAATGTTGACCAAATGAGAAAATACATGTGAAAGCATGATGTGGACATTAAGTACTGTTACAAAATCAGCCAAATGTACTAGTCCAAGTGGCCATAGTGACCAAAGATGTACTGATTAACAAAGAACATTAAGGTGGCATAAACAAATGAAAGTTTGTGTCTGACCAGGATCAACACAGTGTAATTTCGCTGCAAGTTCCAAACCAGGTGTGTCATGACGTGCGGGAGACATCACATCTACTTCTGGAGTGGCTTCCTCAGCATTATCCACATGTCATACTTAACATTAAACAGCCAAACACAGTCAGTGACAAGTTGAGAAAATGAAACCATCTCACTACCAACAAAGCTATGTTGCTGCTATTCAGCTCTTCAGAGGTAGATCAGAGTATGGATAGGATGACAGGATAATTTTAAAGCTCTTATAATATGATAGTTAGAAGGGACTCAGAACATCTAAATGGATGGGCATTGAAAACATGCTAGTAATAGTGTTGACAGCACAGCTCCCAGCGCAGGGCACAACTGTGGGTGACTGAGATTTGTCGGCTGTGGACAGACCAATGCCAAGGGCTTCATTTGTAGTCAGAGTATCTGGCAGCCCACTGAGCAGAAGCAGCTAAAGGAAAGTGGCTTGGCAGATGGAGGTGCAGGTTCTTAATGGAACGCAGCACAGAACTGTTCATCAGGCCCCGTGAGCACATTCACAGCATCCAAAGGGAAGATGTGAAACATTCAAAGTGGATGGTTGTTGAAAATATGCAGCAAAGTCAACTTTGGAAAGGGCTAACTGGAAAATATTGGCATCTTAATGAAGAGTATTAAACTAATTATGGTGTATTGCAAACTATTATGGAATATATTCAATAACTTGCTAATAAAACTGTGAAAGTTTTTTTGTGTTTGTTTGGGCGGAATTTTGCCAGAAGAAAAGGAGAGTTGGTATCAAAAGATGTTTTGTTTAATGATGAAAATGATATGTTTTATTTTTAAGTTTTTTGAAAGGTAGCCAGAATCCAAAGCACTGAGTTAATTTAGGGCAAAATAATAATGATACCAGCGACTACTGGTTTTGAACACAATGTGTCAGGTGCTGAACTAGGTGCTTCATGTGTATTAGTTTATTCGTTACTCACATAATCCCCATTAGAGAGAAAACATTATCCCACTTGCAGATTAGGAAACTTGGGCTCAGAGAAGTTAACTCATCCCAAGTCATATTGTTAATACGTGATAGAGCCTGTATTCAAATCCCCAGTTCTCTCCATTCACCATGAGAACCCAAAAGCAGTGAAATGAGAAGGTAGGATGATGATATAAACATGATAGGGCAAATGAGGGAAAAGAAATGAGAGCTGTAAAAGAAAGTAAGAAGAGAGTAGAACAGAAAAGGAGACCAGGCATTGAGAAGGAGAGGGAATTCTTTAGACAAGCCCAAGTGTAATGTCTTCAGTAACTGTAATCATGCTGTATCATCTTGGCTGATGCTCTTTTGAGTCCTGTGGGACATCTTACCAGACAGGCCCACTTCCCACCTTGTGTATTACCTTCAGAGGGCTATTTCAAAGCAGACATTATACAAGAAATCTAGCATATAGCCTGACAACTTCCAGTGGAAAGAAATCAGATTGGAATGATTTAAATTTAAATGTGTCCTCAGTGTATGTGCTCTGACTTTACACTGGCTTTGCAGAAAAGACTAATTTTAATTCACTAGAAAGCAGATGGGATCTGTCATGGGGTGGTAAAAAACAAGAAACTCATCCAAATGTAAGAGAAAACAACAGCTTTTCTCTTGTGGGTCAGTTTCATAGTACAAGTATTTGTCACTGGGTCCACACAAGCTGGTTTTCATCAAAATGACAAAAGTCACATCTAATGTTTATTGAACAGTTATCATGTGCTAAGTGTTTTACATGTATTTAATGTGCAGGAGGAGCCTAGGAAGTTGGTACTATTATGACTAACCACCCATTTTAAAGATGAGAAAACTGAGGCTCAGAAAGTTAACCAACCTAAGGTCACTTGGCTAATAAGTAGCAGAGTTGTGATTTGAACCCCAGGCCCTGGATCATAACACTACACTATACAGACATTCCCAGGAGTGATTGTGAATGTGTAACCCCAAGAACTCTACATTTTTTAACACCTTGTACTCCAGAAAACAAAGAAAGGGAGTAAGGGAAGAAGAAAAGAAAAAGACAATTACCTCAAAAATAGTACCCACTCTAGACATATGGGTTGGAAGCAGCAGGGGTGGTCTGAACCCCCTATGGCCAGGGAAGGAATCTGTAGCAAAGGGTGGGAGGAGAAAAGATGGGGCAAGAAGAAATGGAAGTATAAAGTTTAAAAATGCAAAAGAAAGAAAAGAAAAAAAAGAATGCATTTAGAGTGAAAAGGGAAAGAAGAAGTTCTTGTAAATTTTTTAGAATAGAGTATGAAAATAATATAGTTAAGTTTAAATTAAGGTTGTTTCTCTAATTTGCCCTTTTGTTTCTAATTTCATGGGCTAAAATGACCCATTCAACTCAGGCTTTGGAATTAATAATATTTGTTCCGACAATTTCTCCCTACCCTGAGTAATGCTAATTTCCACTCTGCAAGATTACTGTCTCAGTGAAAGGTGAGTGTGTTTTTGGCCTTTTGTTTTTTTTTCCTCTTGAAGCTTAATTAAGTCAACATTAACCATAGCCATGTAACCACAGAATGGGCAGTTTCTTGAAGCCTCATGGTTTGGACATTTTCCAGCAAAAATTCCCACTTCTATAATTATATTTAGTGTTCTATTTACCTGAATAGCTGGCTTGTTATGGGACCATGTGTCAGGGCAACACTGGGCCTTGTTTGCAGCCGAGTTTGTCTGCTTCATGGAACCCCTGTGCCAAAGAGTGTGCAGTTCTCAATGGAGCTGAGCCTCTGGGTTCAGCCTCTCTTGTTTCTTCTTCAGAAATTTCATCCGGGTTAGCATTGCACATCTGATGCCATATGGTCCTGCAATTCTCAAGACTGTCTACTTAATGTTTAAAACATTTTTTAACTTGTCCATACCCTTAACTCTGAAAGTAATAGTATTACCCGTGTTTGTGGTATGGACCTATCCTGATGACTTTGTTTATATAGATGTGACTGAATTTTTTTTTTTAAGTACAGCCCTTACACAAAAGCCAGTTTTTTCATGTCAGTGCAGCTGTTTTAACTTTTAAGAAACTGCAAGAATTTTATCCCTAAAACATTAATTTGAAAGACATAGGACCTATAAAGAAGTGCAATGTTCCTGAAACTGGTATCTGTTAATCTCCCTACTTCTGTTCTCTTTGAACTCTTAATTAAGAGTTGAATAAAGTTCCTGAGCTATTACATATAAACTTTTCATGTTATTGCTGAATTCCTAGTAATCTCTGAAATGTTAACTTATAACGGAAGCAGTAGCATTCATAATAGAAACAAAAGGTAACAGTAGCTCAGTTCTCATGATTTCTCTAAACTCAATGACGTTTCCATGGACACAGAGGCAGATGCTGGAAGGAAGCTGTTGTGTGTTTTCCTGGGTTCACTGTAGCCCAGTGAGTCATGGTAGATATTGTTTTCCTTCTTTTTTATGCTCTAGCAACGATTTCACTTCCTGTTATATAGGAAAACCTATTCTACTGTTTAAAAGAGGTCACTAGATGTATTTATTACTTTAAGACCATTTCATCCATGGAAATAATTTTTTATTGTTCTGAGTCACTCTGGTTTGTGGAATTTTTACATGAGTTCCAGGACAAGGATGAGATGATATACTTATTTTATTTTGCATTCTCTTTAATTTTTTTGACTGCGTGAATGTCAGGCTTGCTGTCAAAGTATTTCCATGTTTTTATTACTTTAGAAGTTACTCTGCTACATTTATGCCTCCTAAACTCTTCTTTGACGACTTCACTATGTGTACTGGTCATGCTGTATTTTGGCAGAACTTTTACTTTTCCCAGTGTCACGTGATCTCTTGTTTTTCCCTTAGTCCCTGTTCATGTCTTCTCAATGTAGACCTTTACCATGTTAAAAGTTATACAGACCTTCAGAAATATTTAAATTGTTTTGTTGAACTGCTGGAAGGATTTCAAAGGGCATTTGTTATGCCTTACATTTTTTTCTTGCATTAATGTAAACCTTACTACAAGTGTTCCCTAGTTCAGCCCGGGATATCTCTGTGCTTTAGACTGTACCCTGGGATCATAGAAAGATCCCGAAATTCATTTTCAGGTATTCTTGGGTTTGATTACAATTTTTGTATTTGTTAATCACCTCTAGAGACCTAGGTTAAATTTAAATAACAGTTCAGATTTACAGAGAAGCCTTAGATGTTCTGACATTTTAGAAAATATTTGAATAGAAAACAGTGACTCTCCAATGGGCTGAGATTTCAAGTTATTGGTTATTGTCATTGATATTCCTTCCACATATTACTCTGTGTGTGCAATTCTGACTGAATGACTGACTTAAGATTTAAAATTAAATCTTCTGTTTTTCTGGGATGGGTAGGAAGTTTGGATATTCTGCCTCCCGCCTCTCTTGACTCTTGTGCCCTAATTAGTCACACCTTCAACCGTGTCCTCTAAATAGTCAGACTCCGACAGAACGATAGGAGTATAATATTGACTTGATGTTAGACTAGGAGACAAAATGGACAATTCCTAATAGATAATTTCTTCTCTTGCAAATGATCATGGCTGGTCCAAACTATACTACACACATTCACAAATTCATTAGGGTGTGCACTGTATATGTGTATGTGTGCTCATGGGGGCATAATTCAGTGTTCTGAAGTTTTAGATGATTGATTTTCTTGTTAGAAAATAGTAGAATATTAATCTGAATCATTTTATTTTCAACAGGTTGACATGATGAAAGAAGCATTAGAAAAACTTCAGCTCAACGTAGTAGAGATGAAAGATGAAAATGCAACCTTAGATGGTGGAGATGTCTTATTCACAGGTAGAGTTGTACTTACTTTTTCCTATCTAAAAATATTTCTAATACCTGGCCTATATCCCCTTGTTTAATTATAGTTTTTTTTTAATTACCAAAGTAAGGGTAATTTGGAAAATACAGAAAAGCACAAAAGAGAGAAAATTAAAAATGACCTTTCATTCAAAGATAATCATTTCAATATTTGGGTTATTGAATACTTTTTTATTGAATATTAAAGTACCTTTAGTACTTTTGTATGCATGTATTTGCATATCTTTACGCGTTATCAGTATATACATATCATTTTATAGGTTGTGTCTACTGTGTTCTACAGTATTCGTTTATGAGTTGCATAGCTTTGCATTGTGTGACAGTATATCTGGGCTGTATTTGAAACTCTTAATTCAAGATGTGTCATTTACAAATAATTTTCTTCCCAGATGGCAAGATAGATTTAAATACTTTTCAGTGCAGATTGGCTTGGCTTAATGCCAAATGAATAATAGCAGAACTCAACAAAATAGAAACAGCTGATATTATTATTGATCTAACTGAAATCAGTTTTTATACTGCATATAATATAGCTACTAAAGAAATGGTAATTTTAGCATTTAACCTTTCCAACTCTTTATGATCATATTATTATTGTTTTTGTAAAGTCACGTGCTAAAATCTGGGTCACCAGGTTCATTCTAGTTATATTGATAAACAAGACAATCAATCATTTTTAATTGATAATGAGTTTATTTTCCCCTACTTGTCAAAGAATAAACACCTGTTTCACAGATGTAGCCCTAACAGCAGAGGCTGGTCCCCAGAGATTTGGGAATGTAGACCCATGTGGCCCACTGAAAGCACGGAGCTTCTTGGAAGTCCAATATTTTAGCTGACGTGAATTTTGTGTCGAATCCCATGTATATAGACAAAATATAGCCATCTTCATTGTAATATAAAAATGTTTTATATAACTTAAATTTTGAAAAAATTAATGTTCCTGGAGGAGGAGGAGTCTTTATCCTGGGACATTCACATAGTTCCTTGCTTGGTATCACATACTTGTGAGTGGGGACTGTGTCACCGAGCCCCAGGGGGCCCCATTTTTATCATAGGTTTGTGGAAAGCGTCCCCTGGAGTTGTGCCCTGCACAGCCTGTGCCACCACTGTCACAGGCAATGGGCCTCCCTCTGGGGTTTGATGTGCACACCCACTGAGCCATAAGAACACAGAACAAGGAGTCAGAGAGACCTACGCTGCATTCTCAGCTCCAGTTGTGTCCAAGCCGACTCAGACTCAGGCATTCTTTGAATCTGCCTAGTAAGTTCCGCTTAGAATATTCCTTTTTTTTTTTTTTTTTTTTTTGCGGTACGCGGTCCTCTCACTGCTGTGGCCTCTCCCGTTGCGGAGCACAGGCTCCGGACGCGCAGGCTCAGCGGCTATGGCTCACGGGCCCAGCCGCTCCGCGGCATGTGGGATCTTCCCGGACCGGGGCACGAACCGGTATCCCCTGCATCGGCAGGCGTACTCTCAACCACTGTGCCACCAGGGAAGCCCCTAGAATATTCTTTGTGTCTCCCATTGATGGCACTTTTCATTCTTTTTAGTAGCACAGAACAACAGTCTGTTTCTCTTAGAAAACAGGCTTTTGTGAAAAGCTAGATGTGTTACTCACACTTCCTTACAATAAAATTCTTTTTTACCAGAACATAGCTGTATAATAAATAACTTGCTGTGAGCAGGTACTGATGCTATTTGAAGAATGATTTAAAACAAAATGTAGGGGCTTCTCTGGTGGCGCAGTGGTTGATAATCTGCCTGCCAATGCAGGGGACATGGATTCGAGCCCTGGTCTGGAAATGATCCCACATGCCGCGGAGCAACTGGGCCCATGAGCCACAACTACTGAGCCTGTGCATCTGGAGCCTGTGCTCCACAACAGGAGAGGCCGCGACAGTGAGAGGCCCGCGCACCGCGATGAAGAGTGGCCCCTGCTCGCCGCAACCAGAGAAAGCCCTCACACAGAATTGAAGACCCAACGCAGCTAAATAAATAAATAAAACGAATTTATTAAAAAAAAAAAAAAAAAAGATTTAAAAAAAAAAAAGCTGTATTCACAGCCATTTAGTTATCTCAACAGCTGAGCTGAACAAGATTCCCTAAAATCTTCTCATTGTTTCGGCAAAGTTTAGGAACCTCTTCCATTGGTCAAAGGTCTTTCCACAGCATCTCAAGCCTAATGTTTGTCCCATAACTTCTAACTAGGTACTAAGTATTGAGGTTTGCCTTGGACACTATCTGTAAACTTTGTTTTGGTATTATTCAATACTGAATACCTTAAAAGTATTTTATTGAAAACTGAGATAGTGTTGTGATATTAAGATCTTTATCTGCTTGGCTTCTCATTCATACCTAATGTGTGGTCCTACCTTCTATTTCCTACTTCTCGATTTTTTCCCTTTTTAAAAATTGTAGTAAAATATATATAACACAAAATTTGCCATTTTAACATTTTTCTGTGTACAATTTGAGTGGCATTAATTACATTCACAACATTGTACAAACATCACCACTCAATTTTTAGATTACGCAGTTGAGTAAGAACCAAAATCTGGAGCGCTTCCCATACACTCTGTGTGTTCTTCCTTCTGTAACTCAGAGCTTCATTAATAATTCATCAGGAAATGGACAGAAGGAAAGAGGTTTCCAACTCCAGTTCTGCTGGGAAATCTGTCAGTCAAGCAAACAGCTACTGGTAGAAGTTGTTTCAGTCCTATTTCTCTTAAATAGACAACATCAACTTACCTCTACTTTCATTTATTTATTTTTGTGAAATATGGAACATATAAAAAAGAGTTATAAAATGTTTATGTACAGTTTAAAGACCAATAATAAAAATGATCACCTGAGTACCTAACACCTGGCTTAAGAAATAGAACATTGCCAGGACCATGGAAGCCCCACTCCCAAACTTTCTCTCCTCCCAGCTTGAGGTAGCCTGAATTTTGTGTTAATCACTGTCTTGTCTTTCTTTGAGTTTTACCTCAATATGTGCATTCCTAAAATTATATGTTGTTTAGTTTCGCTTTTCTCATGGCTTCTGTAATTAGGGTGATACTGTATGAACTCTTGTGTGATTTTTATACCGTTGATCTAACTTGATCCATGTAGCTGGAGTTCATTCATTTTCACTGCTGTGTGGAATTCCATGGTAAGAATACCGAATGATGTATTTATTCATTTTACTGTTGGTGTATGTTTGAGTGCTTTTCAGTTTTTGTCTACTATCTTCAATGCTGCTATGTACAGTCTTGTGTGTGTCTCTTGGGGACGTGTATAAGAGTTTCTCTAAAGTAAACAGCTAGAAATGGAATTTCAGGTGGTGAACTCTTATTTTGATTCAATGATTATGTGATTTTTTTCTTTAATCTATTGATGCGGTTAATTACATTAATTGATTTTCTGATATCAATGGTCAAAGTTTACATCCCTGGGATGAAATCAAACTTGATGAAGATATAGTCTCTTTTTATTAGTGTTGTATTTAGTGTGTATTTAATTGTTTAATTATCTAAACAATTAGATA
Organism: Phocoena phocoena; assembly: GCF_963924675.1. NCBI lineage: Eukaryota > Metazoa > Chordata > Mammalia > Artiodactyla > Phocoenidae > Phocoena > Phocoena phocoena. The sequence goes on along the minus strand of NC_089219.1, from coordinate 75,283,910 downwards.
ATTGTTTAAGATTTTGTTTCTGTGGCCTATAATTTTTCTTTTTTGTTATCCTTGTCTGGCTTTGATTGAAGCTATGTTAACCTCATATGAAATGTATTAGGGAATATTTCCTATGTTTCTGTTCTCTAAAATCAGTACAACTTTAATTGTGCATTCCTTGAACTTTGGTAGAACTTACCTATAAACAGGCCCTGTGGACCTGGTGCTTTCTTTGTGGGGAGATGTTAAACCAGTTCTGTTTCTGTAATGATTATATGACTATTGAGGTTTTTCTGAGCCAGTTTTGGTGAGTTTTGTTTTCTGAGACTTTATTTATTTTATCTAAGTTTTTAAAATGTTGGCTATAAAGTTATTCATATTTTCTTAATATCTGTTTTAAGTTTCACGACAACTACAGCTATGTCCCCTTTTCGTTCATAATGTTTTTTTGTGCCTTCTATTTCTTGCCAGAGATCTGTCAATTTTATTAATCTTTTCAGAGAACCAACTTTGGGCTTTATTGAACCCTCTCTCTTATATGTTTCCTTTTCTCTTCCTGTTTCTACCTGTATTTCCTTCCTTCAAATTCCTTTGTTTTTATTGTTCTTTTTTCCTTGAATTTCAAGGTGGAATTTTTTTCTCTTTAATTTTGAACCTTTCTTCTTAAAGTAAGCATTTAAGGCTGTAAAGCTTTTCAAGTACAGCTTTAGCTGAATCCTTTGTGTTTTGATATGAATATTTTTGTTATCATTAATTCCAAATATTTTCTGATTTCCATTATGATTTATTCTTTGGCTTATTAGTGGATAATGATGTTTTTTTAAAAAAACATATTGATCATTATTATAAGTTGCTGGGATACCAACTCATTATTGTGATAATTGATAAATATAAAGGAAAGACTCAAGCATTTAGCCTATCTTTTCTTTGTGAATTCTATTTCAAGTAGACCAAATACTTGATTGAGAAAAGTTTTTATTTTTAGAATTCTAGCCAGTAATTGTAGATCCCTAATAAAACAATGGACCTGTGCAATGATCATCAAAGGATATAAAAACTTTTATATGAGGGACTTCCCTGGCGGTCCAGTGGTTAAGAGTCCACACTCCCAATGCAGAGGGCACGGGTTCAATCCCTGGTCGGGGAACTAAGATCCTGCATGCCACACGGTGGGAAAAAAAAAAAAAGATAAAGGAATGAAACAACAATTTTAAAAAAATGAGTGGGGGACTTTATAATGGAGGAATCCGGCTGGTACCACCTGAACACACTGATCATTCTAGCATCACTGAAAGTGTGACAGTCAGTCATGTGCCTCAGGATGTGATGCAGTAGAAGTACAGCCCCACCTCTGAAGTAGTCCTATCAAAAAAAAAAAAAAAATTGAACAAGAATCTAAAGAAGCATCTACATAGACTATCAGTTTGCCAAAAAATACAAAGGATAAAGGAACAATTTAATGTTAGATGGTACACAAGGAAGCAATCAACCAAATCCAGACTGTAGGAAAATCAGTAGGACAAATGACCTGATATCTCCTATGAAAGAATGAGGTAAGGAAGGAAAAAAAAAAAAAAAGAGGGTGAATTGGTATAGAAGAAAATGACATAAGAGACTTAACACCAAAAAAAAAGCCTTTTTCATATTTTGATTCCAGTACTTCAGTTGTTTTTATCAGGAAGACCATTTAAAGGAGATAGCCCACCATACTGCTAGCAACAGAAGTCCAACTTAAACTTACTTTTTAAAGAGATAAGCAGTTTGTGTTTCTTTGTACGTTCCTATCTCACCTTACTCTTTTAAAATGGAAATCATGTGTATGGCCCACTGTAAATGCATTTAAATTTGCTTAATGCATTAAATGTTTTTCTTAAAAATGTAAATCTAATTTATGAATCTATATTTATCTTAAGACAATTAAGGAAATTTGATTTTTTTAAAAATTTCAACTGACTCTTTTAATAAAGTAAGTAATACTTTTGTTAAGTAAAGGATCTTTCTCTTACTTAAGTTTTGATTTGTATGTAGTGAGTTTTCTTAAGGGACAACACAATCATACCATTACCAAAAACACTGTCAACATGCCGTCAACAATTCCTGTGTCTGCTAAGAGCATAAGCCAATGGAATTTATCATAACATCATTTGACCTATGTCTTTTATAGGGACACCACGAAGATAAAAGTTGTAATAGCTGTAAAGTCTATCAAGCAATTCTTTCTCCATGGCTACACTTCTTGTACTTGTTCTGAGGCAAAATATATACTGATTTCTCTTGGAATTTTTTATCCACATTTTATGTCGAATTCTTTTCCCAAGAATTAAGGGAGGATAAGAATTCTTACATTTATGTATTGCCTAACTCTATCTGCTATAATTGATTTCTTGCCTATAACTAGGAGACCATTTTTACTTAATGTTTTGCCTTCTGAGAAGAAAAATTGTAGAATTTCAGAAAAGCCAAATAAGTAGAAAGTTTCATTCTTCTAAACTTTAGTGCTTTGTAGATAGGCACTATCTACATCAACCTTTGATGGTTGATTTGAAATAAATGGGTGTATTGTTTTAAAAACAGCTGTTAGAGCTCAGACCTGAAGACCAGGCAGCACTAAACTCACTTTACCCAGATGGTTTCTTCAGCCCTTATATCAACATTATAGAAAAAGGTATTTGAGCTGATCAAGACTGTCTAGTATTGTTCTTTTAGGGGGAAAAAAGGAAGCTCTGCTAACTTGTCATTGCTATTGCTTAATTTCTGATTACAGGTTATTAATGTGTTTAATTCTATGGTTTCCTAAATAAAAACTTTATTCTCTTACTGTGGTAAAATATACATAACATAAAATTTACCATTTAACCACTTTTAAATGTACAGTTCAGGGTTATTAACTGCATTCACGTTGTGCAACTATCACCACCATCCATCTCCAGCACTTTTCTGCCTTCCCGAAATGAAACGTCATACCCATTAAACACTGACTCCCCATTTCCCCCCTCCCCCCTCCCCTGCATCAGCCCCTGGCAATCACCATTCTACTTTCTGCCTCTATGAATTTGAAAAAGTTTATTTTTAAAGGCAATAATTTGAAACCAGATTTGTGTAAAGAGAGCAGGGGTCAGAGTACAAGTGGAGCTGCCCCTCTACGGTAGGAAAGAACTGTGTGATGCTTTAAGGTCTCCATTTATAGATAGAGAAGTAGTACGCCGTCTCTGTGGTGCCACCCACTGACTGTGTTCCATGACATTTATTACAGGCAGAGAGTTTTTTGTGGGCCTTTCCAAAAGGACAAATCAACGAGGTGCTGAAATCTTGGCTGATACTTTTAAGGTAGGTAAAGGATAATTTATGCCTGACACAGAGTAACTACCTAATAAACATTCATAGACCCACTGAATCAATATGTCATGAATAACGGTATTTATATGTCACAGGCTTTGCAAAATAATTCCTAATGTTTGTATGCTTGCTAGAAGTTTTAGAAGCTAGAACTTAATAAATAGGCTTCATGGGACTCCCACAGCAGCAACAGACAAAGTTATCATGGACATCTGTTTTCTCCCAGTGTATACTCATACAACCACCTGGCAGGTGTTTCTGGCACAATCAATGACTTTAAAAAAAAAATCTGGAGTCCCAATTGCCTCTAACATGAAATGTGGATTTTTCAGATTGGAATCAAAGATCACCTGTACTTGGGTGCCTACTGTGTGCTGGAAACTCGGCTAGGCATTGCACATACATCCTCCCAAGGTCCCTTTACTCTATTGATCATTAGCAGATTGGCTCACCAGACTGCTTAGGAAGGGATGTAATCCCCAAAAAGCTCTGTTCCCCATGACGATGTGAGGCTCTTGTTTACACAGGATATTCATCCTTCCAGAGTAGCCCACTACATAGGTCAGCCAGTGAAGCTGTTGACGCAGTCACACGTCGGGAAGGGGGCTCTGCACTTTCTTTTTAGAAGCGATCTTCACTTAACTGGCAATATCCAAACTTGTGGGTCCCAGTTTTCCTTCCAGATGTTCAGGGACCCTGGCAGCCTCCAGAAGAGCAAGAATGTTTTGAGCAGATTTGAATGCGTTTTAGAATTATTCTGAAATGACAAACGACTTGTTTCTATTATATGCATAGGACTATGCGGTCTCCACAGTCCCAGTGGTCGAAGCTTTGCACTTGAAGAGTTTCTGCAGCATGGCTGGGCCTAACCTAATCGCAATTGGATCCAGTGAATCTGCACAGAAGGCTCTCAAGGTAAATATAAAACTTTGCTCTTTCTAAAGGCAGTAGGTGGTGCCTGCCGCATGGTTTTTCTAATTCTGTCTACTGGGTGGACAGCAAGCAAGGGTGGCAGGGAGAGAACAGGCTGGTACTTGAGCTTTCTGTGATGTACACTGTCACGACCTCACATTTATCAGGAACTGGGAACACCTAATAAGTACTCTTCCTGGGAAGTACGCTTATAGGAAGAGTTCTTCACTGGTGAACCATTCTTACTTACACACCAGGTTACCTGGAAAAGCCGATTCAGAAAAATAAATACCAAACTCATCACAGTTATCTCTTCTGGGGAAAAGGAAGGCATCCCACCAGTAGAGCTCTTTGTAATGTTTTATCTAAGTCAGGTAATTGGTACACATGGGGTCATTACATTATTCTTATCCTTTTGTCTTCTGAACTATTTCATAATAATCTTTTAGAAAGACATGATTCAGAAGAACCTAAAAATCTTAACTTCTTCATTTGCATTGGAATACTTAAATTTTAGGAAAGGAAATTTTCTTATTTCACAGATAGGAAAGGAAAGTCCAGAAAAATTACAACTTGCCTTGGGTCACATAGCTAGATTGAGAGTGGAAATCACTGATACTGAAGAAGACCTTCCATCGTTACAGTGCTTTACAGTTCAAAGGCACATTTCGTCTCTGTAACTAACAACCTGGGAGATTATCTGGACACTTCATAAGGGCAAAAACTATGTCTGTTTTGCTCACCACGTGCGCCTTTGTGCTTGGCCCATGGTGGTCCTTAAATAAAGAGACTGATGAATAAATGAATGCGGGAGGTGGTTTTATCTCTATTTTGCAGTTAAGAACTAGATCGAGTGGCTCGCCCCAGATCGCAAGGCTAATACTAAATGGTGGGCTGGGACTACTTTTTGCCCCCTCCTCTCAGGTGGTCCTGCACTACACATGACTTATTAGAGGGCCAAGACAGTAACTCCTCTTAGGCAAAGAGAGGAAGTCTCTGTGCCCCAAGGTATACAATTTATTTTTTTGCCCTATCAGGTCTTTACTCTTCTGCCTCAGTGCTAGACTTGGTATGGTTTGCCTGGGAAGCAATCATTGCCTCCCACTTACTGACTTTCCCCTTTGCATGATCTGCGACTTCTTCAGTCAGCTCACTTGGCCTTTCTTCCTTTTCTCAAACTGTATCTCTGATTGTATTTCTAGGACCTTTAACAATTCTTGTTGAACAGTCTACCTCAGAATTTGAATTTGGGGCTTTTTCTGTTGCCTTTAGAGAATGTCTTTTGTTCTGTTCCAGCTGGAAGGCTATGTCAACTTTCTGCATATTAAAAAAAAATGGTGTCTTGAAGGAAAACATCTGATGAATGGTGTTACTTAGAGGATCTAGAAAGATTATATTTCTCCTCAGGGACTAACTGTGGTTTCCCTCCATGGCAGCTGGGTTGGTCTGCACATGTCTGAAATTGATTACAAGAGAAGGAAAAGGCTGAAGTTGGTCTGTACTGTGTCTTTGTGTGAATTAGCAGAAAGAACCTCTCTGGGTAGACAAACTAGAAAAAGTAGCCCCATCTGCCATTTTGGGTAAACTAGGTCCCTAACTCAAATAGCTTGGTCTCTAACCAATAGGTCCCTAACTCAAATTGGTCCCTAACTTAAATAATCTGGAGAAACTAACATATAACAAACTAAGAGATAATACAATATGGTTAACTAGCACTGTTATATGAAATAGCCCTAACTATTATTCAGAGGAGAAGAGGAAACTCTTGAGGTTTAGATATTCAGAGAAAACTTCACGAAGAAAATGTGGCTAGATGTGGGTCTTGAAGGATTTATCAGGGTGGGATTCAGTGAGAGAGTGTTACAGGTGGGGACATGGAATAAGCAAAAACTAAGCAAAATATATTCATGAGATGTGGGCAAACTAGCCCAACTAATGAAGAGTTTTCTTGTGGGCTCCCAGATAGCTGGATGGGGCAGGTGACGTCTAAAGAGGTTGGGACGTAAAAGTGAGCAAGAGATGAGTTTATCTCCATGAAGTAGGAGTCTGGGTACCCACAGGCTCTGAGCAAAAGAGGCTGTATTGCTACAGAGGTGTTGGACCATCATTTCTTTTGCAAAAAAAAAAAAAAAAAAAATGGAGGGGAAAGACCCTGCAATCAGAAAAGAGGGCCACTGATGACCTGAAAAAAGAAAGCCAAGCCCCAAGTCCCATTGTATGCCTTGGCAACTCACTCACATTTCTCCCTTAATCTTTCCTTTCCCATTGTCAAGTCCTCTAAGACCACATCTTTTAAGGGCATCCTATGAGGACTTTATAGTCCTCCTTCCTTTATAAAGTTCATTTGAGTTAGTGTTAATAGTGATGTTCACTCTAAACTTGAAACCTTCTGTGTCAGAAGCTATAAATAATCCTCACTGACTAGAAAGACATTTTTGGAGATTGAATTTTCCATCAGCAAATGTGCTTCATAAACTATGGGCCTGTGGAGTTAGCAAATGCCCACCCGCCATGTTCCTAGCATCAAAAAGGTTCTCTTCCCTTGTAGCAAAAGCAGGAGAGCAAAGCAAACTGAAGAATAATGAGATCTCCATGAGGGCATGTTCTCAGGTCAGAAATAGGTGGGTTGGTGAAATTCAGATTTAGTGAATTGAACTGCTTATTTATTTGCGAACAGTTTGGGCTCCTGCATTAAATCAATCAGTAAAATTGATAGTGGGTAAGTCCTACTACTAATTTGGACATATAAATACTGATATAGACAGGCAGGAAGACAAATGGACAGAGACAAATACATCATTTACAAGTAATGAAAGCGTATTTTCTCCATTTCGCAAGTGAAAATACTGAGAACAGATGAAATAAGGCATTTTGAATAGGATTTCATGGTTCCAGAATCAGATTTCCTGGACCCTGATTCTCCTCTCCCCACTTGCCCACCCTACTCCATATCCATTCTTTTTCTGTTGGAAAGACTTTTCTAATTATTTTGCCATGGATTGTTCTAGCTAATCTCCCTCTTTATCCTCCCCTCTCTCCAACTATTCCCCTCTTCCCATTTTTTGCTATTATCAGGATCTGACCTGTTTCAGGGAAGATATGAGTTTGGTCTCAGATATCTGTTTTTCCTTTGAAAATCTTGATGTCTCGGTCTTGTCTCTGTAGAGAAAACCCCTGGCCACTTGGGCCTTTCTTCGAAGGGCATAGCATTTAGACAGAGGTGAATTGTGCCTTCCTGTGCCACACACTGAAAGCCTGATTGCGTCCTACATCTGTCACTGCTTGCTGGGTACTTGCTTCCTTCAGAGTCTATAAAACTACTTCTTGCATATTCTTGCAAAGCTGAGAGCCCAAGGGTTTCTGGGTAGTCTTATTGCATTTGAAACACTTTGTAATGGGTTGCAATCTATTCTTGGTTAATGAAGTGGGTTCTTATAGAGATAGTCATCATGCCTGTCTCGGTTGTAGTAGATTTAATAGTGTATGCATTGTATATTTAAATGAAATAATCTATCTAGCAATTCTCTGCTAAAAAGCCCAGAATGCAGAGTACATTTAATACACACTTAACACAGAGATTATCTAATACAGGGAAGGAAGAAAGGAGGACCTATTATTACCATATTTTACTGTTGATATGGCCAAAGTACTGGAGATTAGGTTGATTTGAAATTACTAAAGATATTTGATACCAAGTCTTACCCTACAAATACTATTATCTAAGCAAAATTAGCCTTTAGAGCAATCTGCCCTTGCTATAGTTTTTCTCCCACACTTTTCATCATTGCCTTTGTGCCCCTGGGCAATCACTACCTTCATCCTGCTCTAGCTATAAAAGAAAATACTATAAGAGTAATTAATTCGTGTGTAGGCAGTAGATCTACTAGTACTCTTGCAGGAGGAATGTTTGTCTTCTCAAAAAGATGAGAACTCCAGTTGCCACCCAGCTGGAACTACTGCTCACAAACATAATTTAAGCAACAGAAGCCAACCTCCAAAAAGTACATATTATATTATCTCATTCACTTAAAGTTAAACAAGAGATAAAACTACTCTGTGCTGTTAGCAGTCAGAATAGTAGTTACTTTAAAAAGAGGGAGGGAGGGCTTCCCTGATGGCGCAGTGGTTGAGAGTCTGCCTGCCAATGCAGGGGACGCGGGTTCGTGCCCCGGTCCGGGAAGATCCCACATGCCATGGAGCGGCTGGGCCCGTGAGCCATGACCGCGGAGCCTGCGCGTCCAGAGCCTGTGCTCCACAGCAGGAGAGGCCACAACAATGAGAGGCCCGCGTACTGCAAAAAAAAAAAAAGAGGGAGGGAGTCATGGTGTGGAGGGCCATCTTGTATGTTACACTTTAATTTTTAAAGTTTAATAAAAATACATATATTGTTGGAAGTGGGCTGTGATTAACTTACAGAAATAATTCTCCAGTAGCTGGGTCTAAGTCTCAGATCCCTGCTTTATCGCCTATATGATGCCTTTCTTGTCCATAGACTAGCCTGGTGGTGTTGTTTTTTAACTAAGGAAAAAAAGACAAACTTGGTACCTCCTGACCAATATCTCCCCGTTTCCCCTTGTCTGCCGGTCTTTGTAAACCTTAAATATATACAATTTTTAATTGTCCTTTGTATGTCAGTAAAGTTGGGGAGGAAAAAAGACATGATAAAGAGTAGATTTGCACCACATCTCACCTGTTCTTTTTCTAGATCTGTGACAAAATTGACTTGCTTTCCAGAAACCTGGATTAATTACATGCTCTCTGTCACGGGACAGATCATAATTCTTGCCCTCAGGAGGGACTCACAGTAATGATTTTTAACTCAGTCTCCTTGGTAGCATTCAGCCTTCCAGCCAGCTGCCGGGGGGAAGAGAAAGGAAGGAAGGAAGGACAAAGGGAGGGAGTGAGGGAGAGAAGGAAAGGAGGTTGGGAAGAGTGACACTTAGCTAAAACGTTCCTGAAACTAATCAGATGAGGAAGCTGCCGCTCTACCCAAGCTTGGAGCTCCAGGAACTTGTGGTACTGACATGTTGTCGGGTGGGGAGTGGGGTGTATCATCTGCTGGCCGGGAGGCAAGAGGCGCATCCCCACCTTCCTAACCTAACCCCACACAGGAGACCAGGTATTTTCTCCGTAGGGCATCTGCAGTTTTATTTAGTGGCCTTTCTTTTATTAATAATTTTATTCTTTTGTATCACAGTGAATTATTGTTTAGGAAGACTTTTAATAGAAGTACTAAAAGGATGTGGTAAGAAAAGAATTATGAGATCACCACTCCATTTTTTGTGCCTTTGTCATATAAATGGAACTGAAATATAGTACATGGAATTCCAGTATGCTTGTAATTTTGATTAAAATGATCATAATGCATTTGAATGGAAATGTCTTTAAGTTTTTTATCTACTTCCTGAAATAACGAATTACATTTGTAAGATTCCTTGAATGAGGACATAGGCTGCTTGCTTTAAGCTAATTTAAATGGCATAGGATACAGCGTGTTTTTCTTTTGAATGACTATATAATAGAGGTCACTCAGTACTTCTTCTCGTTTTGACTCAGCTTCAGCATTGATTTTATGTCCAAAAATGCCCATGTTATTTTATAGGTGGTCATATAAAACATGAAGATGGAAAAACCCTTGATGTGTTTGGATTTTGTATGTTTTTTTAATTGCCTGGAATTTCCTTTAATGACAACTGGAACAGCAAGAGCAAAAACCAAAAGACAGAATGAGAGGTAACTAGTATCAACAGGGTGATTGAAATAGAAAAATAAAGACTTTGCATTTTCATTTGTTGCCACAGGGAATTACAGTCTGTAGCCACAAGATTTCCCGCTTTGGGTCTATACTGTGAAGGGCAAATTGACAATCCATTGCAGGTTTAATTTAGTCTCAGTATCAGGTTGTCTGTTCCAGTTGTATTCACCAGATCCACAAGACAATAACTTTTTAAAAAAATAATCTACCATGCCTGAATTAAGAAATTAAAACACAAAAATCAAATAGACTCTGAGTTTGTAACAACTGTTTATGCTTCTTTTCCTAGCAGCAGTTGCCTTATCTGACAATATTCCCAGAGCTGTATGCCAACAAGGCTGGCAAGGCCAAATAAAATGCTTTGGCATGATAGGGCAATAAATAATCTGAAGCTGTGAGACCAAAACAGCCTTGCTGATTATCAGCAGCAATGCCCAAGGCAGGAAGAAGGCAAAATTAGCCAAGTAGGAGAAAGGGAAAAATAATTTTTTTTCTCTTGAAAAAAAATTATTATTTTTTTCTCTTGAAAAAAAATTATTTTTTTTCTCTTGAAAAAAAATTATTATTTCAAGAAAATGTCAAAGAAAAAAAAGGAAAAATTATATTTAAAGCACTGTTAATTCCATCCATTATACGATGGACATCAAAAAGTATTCAACAGGCTCTATGGGATGTCATTGCAGGAGCTCAAGCATCTTGTTAGGTGGTTGAGCAAATGGCCTTTTAAGGGGTCTTTCAATCCAAGACTCTTGCTTACTAAAGAAAAAGCCTCTGAGTGACCTTAAATTAGTGGTTCCCGGTGAGAGATGTGGATTAAAATCTCCTCAAGAACTTTCTGAAAACACACTGCCCTGGGCCTATCTCAGAAAATTCTGATGCTCTGGGTCTGGTATCCAGGCCAGGCATCTGCATTTTTTAAAATTTATTTTATTGAAGTATAGTTGATTTACAATCTTGTGTTATTTCTGCTGTACAGCAAAGTGATTCAGTTATACATATATATATATACATACACATTTTTTTTCGTATTCTTTTCCATTATGATTTATCATAGGCTATTGAATATAGGTCCCTGTGCAAGATGGTAGGACCTTGTTGTTTATCCATTCTATATGTAATAGTTTGCATCTGCTATTCCCAAACTCCCAATCCTTCTCTCCCCGACCCGCTCCCCCTTGGCAACCACACGTCTGTCCTCTACCAAGCATCTGCACTTTTAAAAGCACCACAGGTGATTCTGGTGCACAGACTAGGTTGAAAGCCATTGCCTTTAAGGATTCCTACAACTTCCAAAAGCACCTAGCTTAGGATCCTGAATAATGTGCACCACTAGAAGCAATCACTATGTCTATAATAGAGGTACAAAAGAACATCTTCCAAACAGCAGTAAAAGTTAGGGAAAGTGTCCAAATTAAAAACCATCGAAAGTTAGGAACTCCTTATTCTTTTGCTGCCTAGAGTTCAACTTTGTATAGCTTAAAATACAACACCTAACTGGTTAGTAACTTGAATGGCATCACTCAATCCATTTGGTATGCTAAAATTTTTTATTAAAATATTCTGAGTTATTCAAGAAACAAGAAAAATCTCAAATAAACCACCTAACCTTACACCTAAAGGAACTAGAGAAAGAAGGACAAACAAAACCCAAAGTTAGCAGAAGGAAAGAAATCATAAAGATAAGAGGAGAAATAAATAGAAACAAAGAAAACAATAGCAAAGATCAATAAAACTAAAAGCTGGTTCTTTGAGAAGGTAAACAAAATTGATAAACCTTTAGCCAGACTCATCAAGAAAAAGAGGGAGAGGACTCAAATCAATAAAATTAGAAATGAAAAAGGAGAAGTTACAACAGACACCGCAGAAATACAAAGCATCCTAAGAGACTACTACAAGCAACTCTATGCCAATAAAATGGACAACCTGAAAGAAATGGACAAATTCTTAGAGAGGTATAACCTTCCAAGACTGAACCAGGAAAAAATAGAAAATATGAACAGACCAATCACAAGTAGTGAAATTGAAACTGTGATAGAAAATCTTCCAGCAAGCATAAGTCCAGGACCAGATGGCTTCACAGGTGAATTCTATCAAACATTTAGAGAAGAGCTAACAGCTGTCTTTCTTGAACTCTTCTAAAAAATTGCAGAGGGGGCTTCCCTGGTGGTGCAGTGGTTGGGAGTCCACCTGCCGATGCGGGGGATGCGGGTTCGTGCCCCGGTCCGGGAAGATCCCACATGCTGCGGAGCGGCTAGGTCCGTGAGTCATGGCCACTGAGCCTGCGCGTCCGGAACCTGTGCTCCGCCACAACAGTGAGAGGCCCGTGTACCACAAAAAAAAAAAAAAAAAATTGCAGAGGAAGGAACACTCCCAAATTCATTCTACGAGGCGACCATCACCCTGATACCAAAACCAGATAAAGATACTACAAAAAAAGAAAATTACAGACCAATATCACTGATGAATATAGATGCAAAAACCCTCAACAAAATACAGCAGAATCCAACAGCACATTAAAAGAATCATACACCATGATCAAGTGGGATTTATCCCAGGGATGCAAGGATTCTTCAATATACGCAAATCAATGTGATACACCATATTAAAAAACTGAAGAATAAAAACCATATGATCATCTCAATAGATGCAGGAAAAGCTTTTGAAAAAGTTCAACACCAATTTATGATAAAAACTCTCCAGAAAGTGGGTATAGAGGGAAGCTACCTCAACATAAAAAAGGCCATATACGACAAACCCACAGCAAACACCATTCTCAATGGTGAAAAGCTGAAAACATTTCCTCTCAGATCAGGAACAAGACAAGGATGTCCACTCTCACCACTATTATTCAACATAGTTTTGGAAGTCCCAGTCACGGCAGTCAGAGAAGAAAAAGAAATAAAAGGAATACAAATTGGAAAAGAAGAAGTAAAAGTGTCACTGTTTGCAGATGACAGGATACTATACATAGAGAATCCTAAAGATGCCACCAGAAAACTACTAGAGCTGATCAATGAATTTGGTAAAGATGCAGGATACAAGCTTAATGTACAGAAATCTTTTGCATTCCTAGACACTTTTGCATTCCTAACAACAAAAGATCAGAAAGAGAAATTAAGGAAACAATCCCATTCACCGTTGCAACAAAAAGAATAAAATACCTACGAATAAACCTACCTAAGGACGTCAAAGACCTGTACTCAGAAAACTATAAGACACTGATGAAAGAAATCTAAGATGACACAAGCAGATGGAGAGACATACCATGTTCTTGGATTGGAAGAATCAATATTATGAAAGTGACTATACTACCCAAAGCAATCTACAGATTCAATGCAATCCCTATCAAATTACCAATGGCATTTTTTACAGAATTAGAACAAAAAATGTTAAAATTTGTATGAAGACACTAAAGACCCCGAATAGCCAAAGCAGTCTTGAAGGAAAAAAAATGGAGCTGGAGGAAGCAGACTCCCTGACTACAACACTACAGTAATCAAGACAATATGGTATTTGCACAAAAACAGAAATATAGATCAATGGAACAAGATAGAAAGCCCAGAGATAAACCCACGCACCTATAGTCAACTAATCTATGGCAAAGGAGGCAAGGATATACAATGGAGAAAAGATAGTCTCTTCAATAAGTGGTTATGGGTAAACTGGACAGCTACATGTGAAAGAATGTAATTAGAACACTCCCTAACACCATACACAAAAATAAACTCAAAATGGATTCAAGACCTAAATGTAAGACCGGACACTATAAAACTCTTAGAGGAAAACATAGGAAGAACACTCTTTGACATAAATCACAGCAAGATCTTTTTTGATCCACCTCCTAGAGTAATGGAAATAAAAACAAAAACAAACAAATGGGACCTAACGAAACATAAAAGCTTTTGCACAGCAAAGGAAACCATAAACAAAATGAAAAGACAACCCTCAGAATGGGAGAAAATATTTGCAAATGAATCAACGGACAAAGGATTAATCTCCAAAATATGTAAACAGCTCATGCAGCTCAATATTAAAAAAAGCAAACAACCCAATCACAAAATGGGCAGAAGACCTAAATAGACATTTCTCCAAAGAAGACATACAGATGGCCAAGTGGCTCATGAAAAGCTGCTCAACATCACTAATTATTAGAGAAATGCAAATCAAAACTACAATGAGGTATCACCTCACACCAGTTAGAATGGGCATCCTCAGAAAATCTACAAACAACAAATGCTAGAGATGGTGTGGAGAAAAGGGAACCCTCTTGCTCTGTTGGTGGGAATGTAAACTGATGCAGCCACTATGGAGAACAGCATGGAGGTTCCTTAAAAAACTAAAGATAGAATTACTATATGACCCAGCAATCCCACTATTGGTCATATACCCAGAGAAAACCATAATGCACCCCAGTGTTCCTTGCAGCACTATTTACAATAGCCAGGTCGTGGAAGCAACCTAAATGCCCATCGTCAGACGAATGGATAAAGAAGATGTGGTACATATATACAATGGAATATTACTCAGCCATAAAAAGGAGCACAATTGAGTCATTTGTAGAGACGTGGATGGACCTAGAGACTGTCATACAGAGTGAAGTAAGTCAGAAAGAGAAAAACAAGTATCGTATATTAACGCATATATGTGGAATCTAGAAAAATGGTACAGATGAACCAGTTTGCAGGGCAGAAATAGAGACACAGATGTAGAGAACAAACATATGGGCACAAAGCAGGGAAAGCAGCAGTGGGGGTGGGGGTGGTGGGATGAATTGGGAGATTGGGATTGACATGTATACACTAATATGTGTAAAATGGATAACAAATAAGAACGTGCTGTATAAAAAATAAGTAAAATAAAATTCTAAATAAATATTCTGAGTTATCAAAAATCACTCATTTTATCATTTTCTGAGAATAGGAAATTTGCATTTGGCTTATGTTTCCATACCCTCTCCCCCAACACATACACACAGAAAAATCTAACAGGACCTGATCCTGATGTACAGAGATGTGTGTCAAAGAGGAAAAATAAAGTTAAACTTCATACTGATATTAGAGAACTTACTTTTAAAAATAATCATATGTTGATTCTACTAAAGAAGCATGGCTGTCAAAAGGGCCAAAATGGATTTGAGGGCAAAGCAGAGAACTTAGAATCCAAATTCACAGGTTGTCCTTCTGGCTCTGCCTCCTGCTGTCCCTGTGTGACCCCTGTCTCCTGTACTCAGTCTTGTCCTGAAAAACCAAAGTTGAAACAGCCTCTCTAGGGAATGAGAGCTTCGTTCCTCCTCATTGGAAATTTCATGACAGGCAGTCAAGGTGAAGGACTGTGTCTCAAACTTGGCAAAAAGTAGCAACCATTTAATTATAAAGCGCCCAATGATATAGATAGTTCCAAAGTGGGTTCACTGTAGACTCTTGACCACTGTGACATCGTCCTTTCAGTGGCTGTAAGTGATAGAAGACTTGCGCTTAGCTGAGTTTTTCATGCCTGCTTAAGGATAGAAAAGCGCAGAAGTCTCCATCCTAGTTCCATTTTTATTTGAGGAGGCTTCAATTGCATATATAACTATTAATTTTGATATCTGACAAACAACATCATATCCTAATTGATACATAAAAGTCTGATAGAAAGAAAAAAAAAAGGGTTTCCAAAACCTTTTATTGCCGTCTCTTCTGCAAAAGAGGCTTTTCAAAAGGTGATTGAAAAGAGAGCACAGGGCTTCTCTGGTGGTGAAGTGGTTGAGAGTCCGCCTGCCAATGCAGGGGACGCGGGTTCGTGCCCGGGTCCAGGAGGATCCCACATGCCACGGAGCAGCTGGGCACGTGAGCTATGACCTCTGAGCCTGTGCGTCCAGAGCCTGTGCTCTGCAACGGGAGAGGCCACAACAGTGAGAGGCGTGCTCTGCAGCAGAAGAGGCCACAACAGCGAGAGGCCTGCGTACCGCAAAAAAAAAAAAAAAAAAGAGCACAGCTGAGTTTGAAGCTCGGGCTTCTTGAACATCATCAGCAATTTATTGAGCATCAACTGTATGAAAGACAGTGTCTCACACACGGGGACACTGAGATGAATGAGAAACAGTCTCTGCCCTCAAGACCCTTCCAGTTGAACTGGAGAAACAGAACAGTGTCGGTGTAAGATAAGGCAAACGCCTACTAAATGGTCCAAGGTCCTAGTAGAAGTGATGGGAGTTCCGAGGATGGAGTGATCACAGGAGGTGAGAGCCAAAGTCTGGGTGGACCGGAATGAACAGCAAGCCATATACGGGCACAGAGGATGAGTGGTCACTACAAACAAGATGACTGGGGGGATAGCTATTTTATAATCAGCAGACAGTGGCTAGAACAAGGGGTATGTGCAGGGAAAGAAAGAGATTTAAGGTCTAAGCAATAAGCTGGGGCTGGTCCAAAAGTAAAGGAATTGGGGTCTTCTTATCTGCAGGCTGTGGGGAGCCACTCAAAGTTTTTTTAAGCAAAGGTGTAAAAGGTGGTGTTTCAAAAAGATCCGTCTGACATTATGCCTGGAATGATCAACAGGAAGAAAGATTAGCGGTAATAAAACTAGTTAGGTACCATCATACAGTCTGGAAATAAAGGACAGGAGGGTCTGGACTGGGGAAGCAGGCGTGAAAATGAAGAGCCCCGTGCAGGAGGTGAGTTCTATGTAGAGAAATAACAGAACATTGTAACTGATGGGCTTGAAAGGGCAGGGGTAGGAAAAGGAGCAGGTCAACACTTGGACAGATATTTATAGAACTCCTGTTGTGTACCAGGCACTGTACTAGGCCCTAGGGAACAATGATCAACAAAATGACTTCAGAAATGACTACTAGATGGGGCGCCTTTGGTGGAATTCTCGGAAAAGAGTTCAAACTCTCACTGTCACCGTGAATTCAGTTCTCTCCATCAACACAGGAACAAACCACAGAAAATTGGTGGGCAGAATGTGTTGCTGGATCTCACTGAGCTAGATTCACAGTTTGAGAACTGAGCTGTACTCAGACACATCCAACTGACAGCAACTCTGGTAGACGTCCTTCGTCTAAGCTTGTAAGACACTTAACGGGGTTGGCTTCCATTTCAGTGTCCATTGGCAGCACACAGCAGCTCATCTGAATTTGGAGTCTCTGTCCTTTACCCTTTTCCATTTCTTTTTTATTATCTTTCTACTCACTCTCAAAGCACACGAAAAAAATCACTTTAACATTTGCATGCCCTCCATCTCCAGCGGGGTCCTATTGTTTCTTGGCTGAATTGAGTTGGCAGAAGACTGCAAAACACCCAGGATGATTTCTGCCTCATGGGATGAAACTGTACATCACAGCATGACCTATGTGACAGTCTCACCAGGCCAACACCAGTACTCTTGATGTGGAACAGATTAGGAAATGTGTCAGTTGAGCTGGAGGGAGAATGGTTGAGTTTTGGGTTACTGTTTCTCCGTGGACATCACATGTATTAAATGCCCTAGGTGTTGATGAGTATCTTATTGCTTGGCTGAAGGTTAATAAAGCATATGGTAAAACATAGACACTAAATTAGAAGTGACATTTTAACCCTAAATTATTCTCCAGCTTCTGGGGAATACATCCACACTGCCAGATACAATACTGGGATTTCAGCCATCCTTAGACATAATGACATGCAAGAGAAACAAATTAAAAGTAAATTTGGGGTAGGGGGGATAAATTTGGAGTTTGGGATTAAAATATACACACTACTATATATAAAATAGATAACCAACAAGAACCTACTTTATAGCACAGGGATCTATACTCAATATCTTGTAATAACGTATAAGGGAAAAGAATCTAAAAATGAATATATATATTCATATATATATGAATAAGTGAATCGCTTTGTTGTACACCGGAAATTAACACAATATTGTAAATCAACTATATTTCACTAAAAATTTTTTTTAATTGTAAGAAAAAAAGTAAATTTGCCACCGCCTTCTTGCAAAACCACTCCAGTAATACTACCCTGCTCTTAATAATTGCTTACTGTTTCTCCTTGTTTTCATCTTTCAAAATGTCACATTAGTCCAGCAACCTTTAAGAGTATTTCTAAATCTGTTTTTCATTTATGGTCACTGAATGCCGCAGTTGGCCCGGTATTACCCAAACACTACCTGTCTACAGATGTAAAAAGCTTTGGAGATAGGTTACAACAAGCCATTCTCTTTTATCTCTTTCTGAAGTGGAACCAAATTCAAAGCCGTGACCACATATCCAGAGGTGACTCTTGGTACACAGTTTCCAAAAAAAAGCCTATTAGGAGCTAAGTAAAAGGTGTTGAATCTGCTACGTTCTGTGCACATTTTCTAATCGTCCATTTCTTTTTCCATCCATACCCTGGCAAGTGATAATAGTTCAATATAGATTAGCTACTAGTAGTTGTAATATTAGTAGTGGTAATATGTGTCATGATGATGTTAATTTAATTGGAAAACCCTAAGTTAGTGGTTTTTAAACTTTAGCGTACCCAAGAATCACACAGAGTGCACATTTGAAACGCACATCACACTTCTGGGGTTCACCACAAGAAATTCTGATTCGGCAACCCCGGCATGGAGCCCAGGAACCACTGCATGATTCAGAGGCAGGTAATCTGTAGACCACACTGTGAGAAGCACTGACTCTGGAGTTCACCAGACATCAGTTTCTGTACATTAGCATTTGAGGGCAGGGGGAGAAGATTCATGCTAAAAGTAAACTGCATGTGTCTTTGGACAGAAAATGCCATTTAATATTCAGCATAGTATCTTATTGAATAACATAACTGGCACTGCAGAGAAATAACTCTCATGTAATAGAAAACCATGCAAAACTTCACTAGATTATTGAAATACAAGTGCCTATGAAAAGCTAATTTTCTTTAAAATACTGTGTCATTTTAGGGGGAAATGCTTCCAGAATAAACGATATCATGTGTTCCATCTATTGCCTTTCTCTCTGTTGATAACATTTGCATATTAAAATACAGTATATCTACAGTGAGTGCCTATTGCTCTAATTCTCATTAGGCACGTAGGCTCTTAGACTTGAATAGAAAAGTCTGAAGGTGTGAAGTCCTGTGGCTTGAAAACAAGCAGGACACTAAATTCTTCAACTAGGAATAGTGGAAAGAGGAAGGAAACTCAGATGTTCACTTGGGTAGGAAGTTGTGTGGTCCCATCCATGAGCTTGTTAGGGAGAATTTGAGAAGGGCCCCTGGAGAACACCCAAAGCTGATTAAAACTGGATCTTCAGTACAAGTATTGATTGCACAGAAGGATGTGGCACGAGCGCCAACTGGCAGCTCTTCTTTGCTGTTCACTGAAGGTTGAGCTCTGAGTGAATGTGTGTTATAGGAAATTGCATCAGAAGATTTTAGGAGGATTTTAAGAGTTACTGAAATGCCAAAATGCACTGCTGAAAGATCAGTCATTCATTCAGTCAACTTGTAACGAGTATGTATTGAGCGCCTACCCCATGCCAAGCCCTGCACTGAGGGCCAGTGATATGCCTGTGCCTCACTGGAAGCTTCTAATAATCATCTGTCCGCCTGAGATGGCTTGGATACCTTGACTCAATTAAATCCAAACAGTATGTCAATCACCTAAAGGGGCAGAATAGTGGGGATGTAAAAAATATTACTCTCTGAACCAATTGATGACCAACTGAGTCAGTTGCCTTCTCCAACTTCCATACTACCCTTCCTTCTTATTAACTGAACCTTGAGTTTTAAATGAGCACATTTCCGGGACTTCCCTGTGTGGTGCAGTGGTTAAGAATTCGCCTGCCAATGCAGGGGACATGGCTTCAAGCCCTGGTCCGGGAAGATCCCATATGCCGTGGAGCAACTAAGCCCATGCGCCACAACTACTGATCCTGTACTCTAGAGCCCGTGAGCCACAACTACTGAGCCCACGTGCCACAACTACTGAAGCCCACATGCCTAGAGCCCGTGCTCCGCAACAAGAGAAGCCACCACAATGAGAAGCACAAGCACCACAACGAAGAGTAGCCCCTGCTCACCACAACTGGAGAAAGCCCGCATGCAGCAACGAAGACCCAACACAGCCAAAAATAAATAAATTTATTTATTTATTTAAAATATATATATATGAGCACATTGCCACTTGAAATAGCGTCCACATTTCTCAGCTTTCTTTGTCCTACGTATAACAATGAGACTAAGTATTGCCCGATGATATGAAAGTAGAGGTGCTCTGTATGAGATCCAGGAAGCCTGGATTTGAAAGGAAAGAGTTGTGCCCTTCTCCCCTTCCTGAATCTTGAGAAAGGGATGTGATAGAGCATAAACAACTATTTTATACCATGAGGACAAGGGCTGTATCCCAGATATGACACAGCAAAAAGCTAGAAGAACTTCAGCCCATGGTGACTGTCAAGTCACTATACTGTGCTACAACCTCAAAACACCTTTCACACGAGAGAGAAATAAAGTTTTAAAAGTTGTTTTGAGGAGGCAGGTACTTTCTGTCACAACCAAATTTAGTTCTCAGTGATAAAAATCTATCTTCACTAGCCATGAACAGAAAACCCAGTTCAAGCTGGCCGAAACAGTGGAAGAGAGTTACTGGTCCATGTAGTTCTGAAGTAATACAGACTTTAGGGTAGGTTTGATGGGTCTGCTTAGTGATGCTGTCAAAGAACCAGATTCCTTTCCTCTCTCTTCACCTTCCACAGATGAGCTTCATTATAAAGCTGGCCCCTCTTCAGGGGAGCACAGTGTTGCCAGCAGCTCCTGGCTAATTGCCTCTTCACACACAATCAGGGAGGGAGACATGAGTCCTCTCAGAAAAGTAAGGAAGCTTCTTTCAGATCTTGTCCATTCTTAATAGTCCAGACCGATCATCTGTCCATCCCTGAGCCACTAATATAACCAGGGGGTGAATTTCTCTGGAGCTGCAGTTTCCTGACTGCATCGAGGCACACTGGGGCACCACAAACAAACTCACAGGGGCACCACGGCAGAAATTTAAATTTTTCAAAAAGAACACAGATATACCTGTCAGACATCACACACAATTCTACTATTAAGTTGTTTGGACCTAACTACTTAATAAACAAAAGTGTTAGATTTGTAGGGGTTTATTTTATTTGTTGGTTTGGGTTTGGGTTTCGTTTTTTCTTTCTTGGCCTAAAGGCACCATGAAAATATTAATGAGACACTTACAGGTACTGTGAACCAAGAAAGGAACCTTTGGCCTAGAGTCTCAGTCCTGGAGTCAGAGGTGGAATTAGCTTCCCCCAGATTATGGGGGCTGCACAGAGAGGTGTGGATTTACAAGTGAAAACTGGGATGATTGCTAAGAAAGCAGAGACTAGACATGTGGGAGGCAACCACAATGTCCATAGGCCCTTGGAAGAGCTAAACCCTGCATTCTTCTTACGAGAGAATTGCCTTTGTTTAGGAAAATACAATAAGTCCTTTGGGGTGAAAGGTGAGACCCTTGAAGGCTTGGGATCAGCAGGAGATAATACAGCAAAAGAGAAAGCAAAACGTCCTTTGTTAGAAGTAATAGGAATGTGGAGATAGGGAAAGAGGAGAGAAAAGGGAAAGAGAAGAGATCTGAACCACAAACCAGAGTTGTCAAGTCTTTGAAGAACACCAGCATTTCGTATTCTATTTTAAGTGTCTATATTACTGCAATATTCCAACCTGCCAAACTTGAGAAAAATCTATTACCCAGGTGAATAGGGTTTTCTTTTTCAGGAAATCAAAGAAAGGCTGAGGTCCCTGCTTACATTGACATCATTTAAAAGAGGAATAGCACCTGTAAAATAATTGTGTCCCTGCAGGGATCTAATTCAGTGGAGCCAGACAACAGGAGAATAACCTGCCTCCTTTCCCCTACCACCCTCTGCCCCCCAAATTAGTAGAAATTATAGAGAGGGCACAGAATAGTGGTTCTCAATCCTGTCTACATATCTAGAGTCACCTGGGGAAGCATTTAAAAAGAAACAGTGACGTTTTTCCCCACCCTAGACCAAGTAAATAAAAAATCTCTACAGTTGGGGCTCAGAAATCTATATATTTTTTAAAGCTCCCCAGATGATTATAACGTGTAGCCAAGGTTGAGAACCACTGGTCTAGGACATTCCACAAATCAAGGAATAGACCTTGAAGGGAAGAGAGACTCCTTAACTTGGGAGTGGAGGAGGGGTTGATATGGTTCCTCTTTGTCCCACTTGAATTCTTTTTTTTTTTTCTTAATTTATTTATTTTTGGCTGCGTTGGGTCTTCGTTGCTGGGCTCGCGGGCTTTCTCTAGTTGAGGCGAGCGGGGGCTACTCTTCATTGCGGTGCACAGGCTTCTCATTGCGGTGGCTTCTCTTGTTGCAGAGCATGGGCTCTAGGCAGGCTTCAGTAGTTGTGGCTCACGGGCTTCAGTAGTTGTGGCACACGGGCTCAGTAGTTGTGGCTCGTGGGCTCTAGAGCACAGGCTGAGTAGTTGTGGCACACGAGCTTAGTTGCTCCGCGGCATGTGGGATCTTCCCGGACCAGGGCTCGAACCCGTGTCCCCTGCATTGGCAGGTGGATTCTCAACAACTGAGCCACCAGGGAAGCTCCATGTCCCACTTAAATTCTCTCCACCAAACCAAGATCTCTAGAAAAGGCCTGGACTGAGTCGTGAGATCCAGGATCTAGTCCTAGCTTTGCAGTTCACTACCTTTGCGTGATTTGAGGTAAGTCACTTAATTTTTTATCTCTCCGAACCTCCGTAAAAGAGAAGTGGGCTTGATAAAATGACGTCACTTTTCCAAGTTCTCAGAGTACCTTATCAGCATTCACTGTCTGACACTAACAAAGGCCAAATCAGAAGGAAACCACGATTTCTCCTCCCCATTTCAGAAACGTAAAACCTGAAATGCAGAGAGCCCAGGTAACTCCCCACACAAGAGCAGGTGAGGTGAGGACGGCTGCTTTCTTCATCAGCCATGGTTTGGTTGTCATTTACAGGGGATTTGGGTTTCTTGTACAGGATATGTGGAGACAGCAGTGTTTTTCTTAAATACCAATCCATTTCTTATCAGGGATCTTATTAACTCTGAGGAAGAATAGAAGAGTAAATGGTATACTTATTTGGAAGTTTGATTTCTCTCTCTTTCTTTTTCTGGTTGTTTTTCCTGCTGTCTCTCATAAGTATCTGCTCTTCTTTTAAAATATGAATAGATTTGATAGCTTTCTCCTAAAAACAGTGATTCTCAACCAGAGACAAATTTGCCCCTCCCTCCCACCCAGGGGAGCATCCAAAAATATCTGCAGATATTTTTGTCATAATGTGGGGGGCGGGGAAGTGGGTGCTCCTGGCATGTAGTGGGTAGAAGCCAGGGATGCTGCTAAATATCCTACAATACACAGGACAGTCCTCACAACAAAGAATTATCCAGCCCAAAATGTCAATAGTGCTGAGGTTAAGAAAACCCGTCCTAAAACGTGAATGAGATCTGCCACCCCTGTTTCACAGGAATTTCAGTTTCTGAGCATATCACAGTTAAGGTGCTTTTATCCCTGATGCATTTAGCGACAGCAGTGACTCCTGAAGATCAAGTAGCTCATGACAGCAAGAGTGTTCTTCAGTAGGAGGGAATTAAATAGCTGTATAAAATCCCAATATTTATTCAGTTTTTGTGTAACATTATTTACAGGCATTGGAACTACTTATGGGCAAAAATGTCATAACTGTAAGACAATCACAGAAATTGCCTTCATGAGTACAAAACCTGCAGAGGCTTTTGTTTCCAGACTTTGAGAGAAGTGGACTTTGGGACCTCTAGAAATTGAGATGTTCAGGCTCCTTCACTGACAAGTTCCATGGGAGATAAACAGGTTTTGTTTTAAGTATGTATATGTGTAAAAAATGATCTGAAGGACTCACATCAAACTTAATAGTGGTTTCCCATAGGGAAAGGGAAAAGAGAAAAGAGAAAGATGGGTTAGAGGGGGAGAAACAGAACTTCATCTTTTCCTTTTTTTTTTTTTTTTTAAAGAAGATATTGCGGGTAGGAGTTTATTAATTAATTAATTAATTTTTGCTGTGCTGGGTCTTTGTCTCTGTGCGAGGGCTCCCTCCAGTCACGGCAAGTGGGGGCCACTCTTCATCGCGGTGCGCGGGCCTCTCACTGTTGTGGCCTCTCCCGTTGCAGAGCACAGGCTCCAGACGCGCAGGCTCAGCAGTTGTGGCTCACGGGCCCAGCCGCTCCGCGGCATGTGGGATCCTCCCAGACCAGGGCTCGAACCCGTGTCCCCTGCACTAGCAGGCAGACTCCCAACCACTGCGCCACCAGGGAAGCCCCATCATTTTTTATAAATCAGCTTTATTGAAATATAATTTCTGTACAGTAAAATTCACAAGCTTTAAATGTGTAATTCAGTGGGCTTTGACAAATGTATATAGTTGTGTTAAGTCAATAGAATTTTAAATTTTTCATATTTGAATCTTATACAAGAAACTTATGTTTTTTATTGTTTATAATTTGTATTTTGGTTTATCATTTAAAAACATGTTTTTAGAAAAACCGTTCGAAATTATGTAATCATACTGCCCCTCATTTTGTAAAAGCGACTTACAAAGATGCATGAAGCATAGCAAAATAACATAACGGGAAATGAAAGGGATGTAAAAGGAGAAACAATAATTTAAATTGGAGCCAAGTTTAAGAATGCAAACCATGAATTCTCATTTCCTCTTTATACGTAGGACATTCAGACTTTAAGCTTCCAATCAGTCATCCTTGCTTATATGTTTGAGAACTTCATTGAATTTACGCTCCTATTTAGCAAATCCAATTTGCTCTCCTTCCTTTTAAGTATTCATGATAACTTATACTGTCAGTGTTTTTCATAAGCTCATTGAAGGCTAACCCCCAAATATTGTTTGCCCATGAGAAAGCAAGAGTTACATGAGCCAGGTTTTAAAACTAAAGTTATCCTTGGTACTAACAAAGAAGGTAGAGACTGACTTAAGGTAACTTTCTATGAAAAGCCAACTTCTGCTGGAATTCAGGAACCAAGTCTTGTAAAACCATGAAGTCCCCTGTGTAGGGCAGCGGTTTGCTGGAGCCAGCTTCTACTAGCTTACCAGGGTCAATTGTCACATTTTGGGGAATTTTGACAGCTGGTTGTTAAACACATCCATTATTAAAAATCAGATTACATAAACTTATGATTAAAGAAATTTCATTAAAAACAAAGGTAATAGGGCTTCCCTGGTGGCGCAGTGGTTGGGGGTCCGCCTGCCGGTGCGGGGGACGTGGGTTCGTGTCCCGGTCCAGGAAGATCCCACATGCCACGGAACGGCTGGGCCCGTGAGCCATGGCCGCTGGGCCTGCACGTCCGGAGCCTGTGCTCCGCGACAGGAGAGGCCGCGGCAGTGAGAGGCCCGCGTACCGCAAAAAAAAAAAAAAAAAGGTAATAAATATTTAAAACTCATCACTTCCTAATTATATTACTACATTTTTACCATGAGCTGTGCTCTTACAGTTATTTACATCTGTTTATGCGTGTATGGTGATGTTATGTAACAGTGTGCCCATGCACATTCCTTCCCAATGCCATATTCAGATGTTACTTTGGTAACTTGAAATTGCCTATGGTGAGAATGTTTGCACCACAGAAATCAGCAAATCTACAAAACAGGACTTGATTTATCACTTTATTGATTGTCTAGACATAAGAAAGTGATGGGGAAATTTTTAGTCATGCAGATTAAACTTAAAAATGTGGACTTCCCTGGTGGCGCAGTGGTTGAGTGTCCGCCTGCCGATGCACGGGACACGGGTTCGTGCCCCGGTCCGCGAAGATGCCACATGCCGCGGAGCGGCTAGGCCCGTGAGCCATGGCCGCTGAGGCTGCGCGTCTGGAGCCTGTGCTCCGCAGTGGGAGAAGCCACAGCAGTAAGAGGCCCACGTACCACAAAAAAAAAAAAAAAAAAATGTGTCATGTGTGTAGCCATTACATTGAGGGAAAAATGAGGAAATATTCTTCCAGTATTCAGAAACTACTATGCACTTCAGCAGAGAAGTCCCTCACATCTTTGCCAAACAAGTAAAGTTCCAATATATATCTTCATTGTTTCATTTGTCTTACTCATTAGTGTAAACAAAATATCAAACAGCAGCCATGTTGGAACTACAGTGATTTGTCAATTGCAACTATTAGGTTGGCCTCAAACGCACAAGCTCTGCAAAAATCAACAGAAGCATTCTGTGAGAATCAATTGACAATATGAAATTTATAGTCAAGAGTATTGAAATTTTTATTATTATTTATAAATTGTAAAGGATGCTACCCATCCTTTATATCAGTAAAATGTATAATAAACTTCTGTAGGTATATTATGCATATGTTTTCCCCCATATTTACCAGCACACTATTGCCTGGAGCTGAAGATCTCAGGGCACTAAACATATGCTAAAGACTTTTTTGTTCGGCGCCCAGGCTAAGAGTACAGTTAGGTAGAGGGATATAGTTGAAAGTCCCAATGATGATTTTCTTCATACTATTCCAGAAAAAAAGAATGCTCTTTCCTGTGCATAGACTCTTCCCTAACTCCCAGGCAACCCTTTCACAAATGGCCAAGCAGACTGGGTAGAGGATTTTGAATGTCTCAAAGCAAAACAATTACAATTATTGCAAGGAAAATGTTTGAATGTGTGCCTTACTGATGAGATAACCAAGGAATCATTTGCTCATACAGAGACTAAGCATTAATCCACCAGTGGTGGGGTCTGAGTGAACAGGGCTGGTCCTGGGCATCATTGCAAAGTGTGTGTGTTTGGCCATTTCTCATCTCTTACCTTGAAGCTTACCCCACTACTGCTCTAGAGGTGATAATGCCTCTTCACCCACTGTCTTTTTCCATTCCCAAAGGCTTTGCTCTTCCTTCATCTACTTAAAAAATAGAGTAGCTAGCTCTGGAAACCAACCTGTGTAGTCTAGTAGCAAACTCGGATGACTTCAGAGGCCAGACCTTCTCTGTCTAAGATGCACTTAAATGCAAACTTTTCAATATATATGCACGTCAAATAAATTGTATCTACAAGAAAAATTAGCCCACAGGCTGTCAGTTAGTGAGCTCCGAGTCTAATCTTTCAAGGGCTATTGGCAAGGTGGTAGATTGGTGTGAAGTAAAAAGGTGGGCATTTGGAGGCTGACTCACCTGGACCTGAATCCTGGATTTCTGTCTTAACGTGTGACCTTGGAAAAATTACTGAATTATCTGAACCTTGGCTTTCTTATCTGTAAAATGAATTGTTAAAGAAAGAAAGAAGTGAAGATAGATAAACCATCAATAAAGGGAAGATAGCTCAATAAACATTCCAATTCTTTCTTGCTATTGAATGACCCAGGGGGAAACTGAAAGATCACCCAGCTCCCAATACCCAACGAAGTTAATTTTTGATGATGAGATTTTAGGAGCTGAATTTAGGGTGCAGGTATCTGAAGAAACATAGCCAGGGCATGACCTCAGTAGCCAAGTAGGCAGCTGTCTACTGTACTTATTCAAGACATAAGAATAAGACTGTGGGAGATTTGCTTCTGCTACAGAACTAGTCTTAGAGAAGCATGGCAGGGATAAGAAGGGAAGGTAGGATGCCAGACTTTGCATTTTGGAAGTACTTTGGTCTGATTATTTTCCTCTCCACTCCTTGAGTCAAAAACTTAAATTAGGGCTGTGACTACCCATAGAAGCTCCCCTTGTTCCTTCTGCCCATGCCCTGCTCCCCAGCCCTCTGCAGAGCTCAGAGTGGTCCTGTAAGAGTATGGGGGGTTTTTCCCAGCCTTCCGCAGAAACCACTGTTTGAAGATTCCTTCCAGAAATGGTTTATGTGACTTGTGGTTGTAGTCTGAATAGTAGAAGAATTCTTTCCTCTACATTTTCACGTGTGCCATATGATCTGAGTAAAGCAGCAGCTCCAAACATGAGATAATATGTGGAGGAAATGTCATCTAGCTTGGAAGGGAATATTTGGCATTGAAAGTTTGCCCAGATTTAACTAAAAAGAACCATGTAACCTCATTCTTAGGATCACAGCCCATCAATTCAGAGAGGTTGTTTAAAAGACAACCTCTCTCAGGTTATGTTCATTTTGAGCTGATCCATGGAAAAACCATTAAAAAATGAAAACATGATAT
Organism: Phocoena phocoena; assembly: GCF_963924675.1. NCBI lineage: Eukaryota > Metazoa > Chordata > Mammalia > Artiodactyla > Phocoenidae > Phocoena > Phocoena phocoena. The sequence goes on along the minus strand of NC_089219.1, from coordinate 75,255,774 downwards.
CAATTCTAGAATGTTATTCATAGCTGTTTGACTCAGCCTTAAAAGGACTGCAAGGACTTGATGCCTGGTGTATTGTCAGACTCTCAATAAACGGTTGATGGATGGGTGGATAAATATATATATGAATGATTTTAGATATTCAGGAGCAATGAAAAGTGTGCTTGAGCATCATATATTGTATATCTCAATAGAATCTATAATGAGTTGCTTTATTGAGTTGGCTCCATTTTGATACGCTGAGATGAATACATATGTATATTTCATAGGAAGATCAATTATGAGCAAGCCAAAAATGTGCTCTGTTTCCTAAACATCTTTAAATACGTTCTATATAACATTGCTTCGGTATTTGACCAATGCATCCAACATTGTTCTGTGAAACAACATAGCCTGGGAATTTTTTCAGAATAATTGATGTACTACAAAGAAACCATGAGTAACAAGTGGGAGAATGAAACTGCCTTCCAGACTTTTGGATGAGAAAATTCCCAGAAATGTTGGGAACTGCCGGAAATGCCTGGTTGTTAATGCAACTAGCCATGCAAATCATCTTGGGCTGGAAGCCAGACATTTCCCACTCTGTTTTGTGACAGCTCCCCTCTGGGGAGCAAGGCCGGTTCCTCCAAACCAGCAGCTGTGTAACAGACCACCACAACGTGGCCAAGATGATTCTCAGAGCCGTTTCCGCTCACGGCTGCATGCCTTCTTCGTTAAAGAGATGCCTCTGTCAGGAGTGAGGCTGACTTTCTTTTTACTGCTAGTTTACCCTTGACCTACCTTAAATTATAGATTATCATCTCCTGAAGGCAGAATCCGTGACCAAGTTACCTTTGCATCTCTTTCCCTTTCCCACCTCCCACTGCCATCGCGCCCGGCCTGAAGGGGGCGCTCCAAGGGGACAGTTGAATTGAACGGAACACCAATTGTATCCAGTCCTGATGATATTCAATAATTACTCTCTTTTACACAAAGTGGAATAACTCCTTCGGGAAATGGCAGAAATCAGAAAAGACATTTAGAGCAGCGACTTAACCTCTCAGATACTCCCCCAAAGCCCTGTAGAACTGCTGCGTGTTACCCGGAGTCCGGGGCCTCTCGGGAACTTGTGGCGTGGGGACGGATTCGCGGTTTTCTCCTTTCCGTGCTGGCTCCCAGCGCAGCCAGAAGCAGGAAGTATAGCCCCCGGTGTTAAAAGAACACTTTACACACAGCTCTGGAGCAATACACCGCCTCCACCCCTTTTTAGGAAAAAATGTTGGGACGTGGAACTAAAGAGCCTAGCAGCCATATTCTCAGAATATTTGAAATGATACTCATCTTTTAACAAAGGCTTCTGTGCATCCACAAAGCGGAAGCAGACCCTGTTCCTCTGCCTCGCGCTGGCTCTGTCCTTGGGAGCCTGAGCTCTTTGAGCTGATGCCCTGCCAGGCGGGCCGGGAGCACATCCTCACGTCCTCGCAGTGCCATTCCAACACCACAGGGGAGAGATGCTAGAGAGACACACAGTCTCCTGAACCTTTTTCTGTGTATTCCCCTCTGGATGGCAAGCACCCTGCATTGTGTATATACGTGCGTCTTCTGAACCCAGCCATAAATAAATGCAAGCTGTCTTATTCAGACAATAACAACATATAAGAGAAAGAAAAACAGTCACTGACAGGAAAAGAAAAACCTGTTCTTTGTCCCAAAAGAGAGAAACCCTTTGTGTTCAGAATAAACACCTTTAGCTTCTTCATGGAAAAAATGTATTTTTTGTTTATTATCTATAGTTACCACTTCCTAAATCCTTTTAGTTTAGAAAGACTACGCCTGACAGAGCTTTTGTATTTTTCTTTCCACAGTTAAGCAGAGCCACTCACTGCTCCACACAGGGTCTGTTCTAGTATTAAAAGTCATTTCTTTTGGCACAGATTTTAACCTGTCTTAAAATGATAACCATGCGGTCTTGATAAATTATTTGAAAAGCTTCTCCTGAGGTGGCTTTGGTGGTTTTGTTAAGACGTTTATTTTAAGAGTATCTCTCAATAGAATTTATCAGTGAATTACTTTATGTATTCCCAGCATTAAATTATTTCTGCTCTAAGAATATTATAACTCCTTTCCTCACAGTGATGAAAAAAATGAAACTATCCTCAAACAGTGCTAGGCTGGGTACCGACCTTATGTCAGTAATTTTTGGAATGTTCCCACCAGAAGTTATAAATTATAAATATAAGGCCCAGAAGAGAGAGAAGCATTAAAGAGTGAGGAAAACAGCAATTAGAGTTTCACATAAATACCATCAACTGGAGAATAACAAATCAAGCACATGGGAGGGGGTGGTATTGTTCAAGCTAGGATGTGGGGAGATGGGAGGGAACATAGAGAGAGCTGAGGGCCGGGTAAATAAAGCACACCAGGAAAAGAAGGATTCAGTGTCCATTATTCCAGAGAAAATGGGCACTTTCTGAGGTAGGTTCCTCTGCAACCTTGGAGATTCTAGTTTGTTCCTTCACTGATAAACAAAAAGTTAGCAGTGATAACATCCTTGATAACACTTCCTCTGGAATGTATAACATTCCATGTTTCTGCTTCATTGTCACCACCGGACATGCATGAGTCAGACTGAGAGGTGGGGAATTTGCTGGGCTGCTCATGGGACCATTGAAGTTATAGTCAAGGCTTATGAGGTGTGGACTGGCTATGCTTCTTTCTCTTTCAGCTCATCTTGTACTAAGAGCCACAGGTGATTTCTTTATCTCAGAACAGGCTATCTTAAGTGTGAGGTTAAAGGGCAAAGCTTGCCAGAACAGTAGATGGGACTGCAGACTGGAAACCTGAACCTTGTTTGTCTGGTCATGCTGTCGTAAAATACTAGTAGCTAATTAAGGGCTTAGTACAGCGCCTAATTATATTCATTATCTTCACTTATCTTTCACAATAAGTATGTCAAAGACTATTATTATCCCAGTTTTATAGATGAGGAAACTAAGAAGTCAAAAAAAAGCTTGAATTTCTATAGCTCACAAAGGATACAGCAGAGACTTAAACCCAGGTCTCTTTCCAGAGTTCACCGTCTTAATGTGTCCCCTCCTACACAACAATGAAGGGAAGCTACTATTATTTTTTTTTTGAAAGCAGCCAAAAGAAAGTCTGCCTAGGATATAATTAAATAGCAATTCATAATAGAGGAGAGCTACTTGTGTCTGGAAAATTTTCTCTTAAACAAGCCTCTTCATATTATTTTCGGGCACATCCATTTTATAAAGAGGGCTAAATTGAATATGTTGTTAATTTGCTTATAATAGTTCTAAATTGTCCACGTCCTTGAATAGATACGAGGTTTCTCAGGCTGGGCTCTAAGGAAGAACCCACCCCACCCGTGGGTGATCCACCCTATGGACCTATCCCCTCAGGGAACAATTTACATTAAAAAGTGCGAAAGAGGGAGACGGGGGAAGATGGCGGAAGAGTAAGACGTGGAGATCGCCTTCCTCCTCACGGATACACCAGAAATACATCTACACGTGGAACAACTCCTACAGAACACCTACTGAAGGCTGGCAGAAGACCTCAGAGCTCCCAAAAGGCAAGAAACTCCCCACGTACCTGGGTAGGGCAAAAGAAAAAAGAAAAAACAGAGACAAAAGAATAAGGACGGCACCTGCACCAGTGGGAGGGAGCTGTGAAGGAGGAAAAGTTTCCACACACTAGGAAGCCCCTCCGCGGGCGGAGACTGCGGGAGGCGGAGGGGGGAGCTTCGGGACCGCGGAGAGGTGCACAGCGACGGGTGTGGAGGGCAAAGCGGGGAGATTCCTGCACGGACGATCGGTGCCGACCAGCACTCACCAACCCGAGAGGCTTGTCTGCTCACCCGCCGGGGCGGGCGGGGCTGCGAGCTGAGGCTTGGGTTTCGGTTTTGGATGGAGCGCAGGGAGAGGACTGGGGTTGGCGGCTTGAGCATAGCCTGAAGGGGTTGGTGCGCCACGACTAGCCGGGAGGGAGTTCGGGGAAAAGCCTGCACCGGCCGAAAAGGCAAGAGACTTTTTCTTCCCTCTTTGTTTCCTGGTGCGCGAGGAGAGGGATTTAAGAGCGCTGCTTAAAGGAACTCCAGAGACGGGCGCGAGCCGCGGCTAAAAGCGCGAACCCCAGAGACGGGCGGGAGACGCTAAGGCTGCTGCTGCCGCCACCAAGGGGCCTGTGTGCGAGCACAGGTCACTCTCCACACCCCTCTTCCATGGAGCCTGTGCAGCCCGCCACTGCCAGGTTCCCGGGATCCAGGGACAACTTCCCCGGGAGTACGCACGGCGGGTCTCAGGCTGGTGCAGCGTCACGCCGGGCTCTGCCGCAGCGTCACGCCGCCTCTGCCGCCGCAGGCCCGCCCCGCACGCAATGCCCTTCCTTCCCCCATCCCCCAACCCCCGGCCTGAGTGAGCCGGAGCTCCCGAATCAGCGGCTCCTTTAACCCCGTCCTGTCTGAGCAAAAAACAAGACGCCCTCCAGCGATCTGCGCGCAGGGGCGGGGCCGGGTACAAAGCTGAGCTCCTGTGAGCTGTGAGAGCAGGGAGGAGAGGGGGAGGTCTCTCCCGGCAGCCGCGGAGGCGGCGGATTGAAGCTCCACAATCAACTTGATGTGCCCTGCATTGTGGAATACCTGAATAGACAGGGAGTGATCCCAAATTGAAGAGGGGGAATTTAGGAGCGAGATCTGTGATTTTGTTCCCTTTTCCTCTTTTTGTGAATGTGTGCGTGTATGCTTCTGTGTGAGATCTTGTCTGTATACTCTTGCTTCCACCATTTGTCCTAGGGCTCTATCCGTCCATGGTTTTTTTAAAAAAAAAATTTTTTTTTCTTAATAATTAATTTTAATTGTAATAACTTTATTGTACTTTACCTTCGTTCTTTCTTTCTTTCTTTCCTTCCTTCCTTCCCTCTTTTAGACAGCGAATCACCCCAGGTTGAGGAGGTGGTCTCTGGGAGCAGGATTTATGATTTTTCCCCCTTTGCCTCTCTTTGTGAACGTGTATGTGTATGCTTCTGTGTAAGATTTTCTCTGTATAGCTTTGCTTCCAACATTTGTCCTAGGGCTCTATCCGTCCATGGTATTTTTAAAAAAAAATTTTTTTTTCTTAATAATTAATTTTAATTGTAATAACTTTATTGTACTTTACCTTCGTTCTTTCTTTCTTTCCTTCCTTCCTTCCCTCCTTTAGACAGCGAATCACCCCAGGTTGAGGAGGTGGTCTCTGGGAGCAGGATTTATGATTTTTCCCCCTTTGCCTCTCTTTGTGAACGTGTATGTGTATGCTTCTGTGTAAGATTTTCTCTGTATAGCTTTGTTTCCAACATTTGTCCTAGGGTTCTATCCGTTCTTTTTTTTTTTTTCTTTCTAAATATTTTTTAGTACAATAACTATATTATACTTTATTTTATTTTTACTGTATCTTCTTTCTTTCTGTCTTTTTTCCTTCTTTCCCTCCTTCCTTCCTCCCTTCCTCCCTCCCTCCCTCCCTCCTTTCTTTCCTTCTTTGCTTCTTTCTTCCTTCCTTCCTTTCCTCCTTTCCTTCTTTCTTTCCTCATACTTCTACTAATTCTCTCTACATTTTCTCCTTCTTTCCCTCCTTCCTTCCTTCCTTCCCCCCTCCCTCCCTTTCTTTCCTTCTTTGCTTCTTTCTTCCTTCCTTCCTTTCCTCCTTTCCTTCTTTCTTTCCTCATACTTCTAATTCTCTCTACATTTTCTCCTTCTTTCCCTCCTTCCTTCCTTCCTTCCTCCCTCCCTCCCTCCCTCCTTTCTTTCCTTCTTTGCTTCTTTCTTCCTTCCTTCCTTTCCTCCTTTCCTTCTTTCTTTCCTCATACTTCTAATAATTCTCTCTACTTTTCCTCCCTATTATTCTGAGCCGTGTGGATGAAAGGCTCTTGGTGCTCCAGCCCAGGAGGCAGGGCTCTGCCTCTGAGGTAGGAGAGCCAACTTCAGGACACTGGTCAACAAGAGACCTCCCAGCTCCACATAATATTAAACGGTGGAAATCTCCCAGAGACCTCCATCTTAACACCAGCACCCAGCTTCACTCAACGACCAGCAAGCCACAGTGCTGGACAACCTGTGCCAAACAACTAGCAAAACAGGAACACAACCCCACCCATTAGCAGAGAGGCTGCCTAAAATCATAACAACGCCACAGACACCCCAAAACACACCACCAGACGTGAACCTGCCCACTAGAGAGACAAGATCCAGCCTCATCCAGCACAACAGAGGCAGTAGTCCCCTCCACCAGGAAGCCTACACAACCCGCTGAAACAACCTTAGCCACTGGAGACAGACATCAAAAACAACGGGAACTACGAACGTGCAGCCTGCAAAAAGGAGACCCCAAACACAGTAAGATAAGCAAAATGAGAAGACAGAAAAACACACAGCAGATGAAGGAGCAAGATAAAAACCCACCAGACCTAACAAATGAAGAGGAAATAGGCAATCTACCTGAAAAAGAATTCAGAATAATGATAGTAAGGATGATCCAAAATCTTGGAAGTAGAATGGACAAAATGCAAGAAACAGTTAACAAGGACCTACAAGAACTAAAGATGAAACAAGCAACGATGAACAACGCAATAAATGAAATTAAAAGTACTCTAGATAGGATCAATAGCAGAATAACTGAGGCAGAAGAACGGATAAGTGACCTGGAAGATAAAGTAGTGGAAATAACTACTGCAGAGCAGAATAAAGAAAAAAGAATGAAAAGAACTGAGGACAGTCTCAGAGAGCTCTGGGACAACATTAAACGCACCAACATTCGAATTATAGGGGTTCCAGAAGAAGAAGAAAAAAAGAAAGGGACTGAGAAAATATTTGAAGAGATTATAGTTGAAAACTTCCCTAATATGGGAAAGAAAATAGTTAATCAAGTCCAGGAAGCACAGAGAGTCCCATACAGGATAAATACAAGGAGAAATACGCCAAGACACATATTAATCAAACTATCAAAAATTAAATACAAAGAAAGCATATTAAAAGCAGCAAGGGAAAAACAACAAATAACACACAAGGGAATCCCCATAAGGTTAACAGCTGATCTCTCAGCAGAAACCCTACAAGCCAGAAGGGAGTGGCAGGACATACTGAAAGTGATGAAGGAGAAAAACCTGCAACCAAGACTACTCTACCCAGCAAGGATCTCATTCAGATTTGATGGAGAAATTAAAACCTTTACAGACAAGCAAAAGCTGAGAGAGTTCAGCACCACCAAACCAGCTTTACAACAAATGCTAAAGGAACTTCTCTAGATAAGAAATGCAAAAGAAGGAAACGACCTATAATAACGAACCCAAAACAATATAGAAAATGGGAATAGGAACATACATATCGATAATTACCTTAAATGTAAATGGACTAAATGCTCCCACCAAAAGACACAGATTGGCTGAATGGATACAAAAACAAGACCCTTATATATGCTGTCTACAAGAGACCCACCTCAGACCTAGAGACACATACAGACTGAAAGTAAGGGGATGGAAAAAGATATTCCATGCAAATGGAAACCAAAAGAAAGGTGGAGTAGCAATTCTCATATCAGACAAAATAGACTTTAAAATAAGGACTATTAAAAGGGATAAAGAAGGACACTACATAATGATCAAGGGATCGATCCAAGAAGAAGATATAACAATTGTAAATATTTATGCACCCAACATAGGAGCACCTCAATACGTAAGGCAAATACTAACAGCCATAAAAGGGGAAATTGACAGTAACACATTCATAGTAGGGGACTTTAACACCCCACTTTCACCCATGGACAGATCATCCAAAATGAAAATAAATAAGGAAACACAAGCTTTAAATGATACATTAAACAAGATGGACTTAATTGATATTTATAGGACACTCCATCCAAAAACAACAGAATACACATTTTTCTCAAGTGCTCATGGAACATTCTCCAGGATAGATCATATCTTGGGTCACAAATCAAGCCTTGGTAAATTTAAGAAAATTGAAATTGTATCAAGTATCTTTTCTGACCACAACGCCATGAGACTAGATATCAATTACAGGAAAAGATCTGTAAAATATACAAACACATGGAGGCTAAACAATACACTACTTAATAATGAAGTGATCACTGAAGAAATCAAAGAGGAAATAAAAAAATACCTAGAAACAAATGACAATGGAGACACAACGACCCAAAACCTATGGGATGCAGCAAAAGCAGTTCTAAGGGGGAAGTTTATAGCAATACAAGCCCACCTTAAGAAGCAGGAAACATCTCGAATAAACAACCTAACCTTGCACCTCAAGCAATTAGAGAAAGAAGAACAAAAAAGCCCCAAAGCTAGCAGAAGGAAAGAAATCATAAAAATCAGATCAGAAATAAATGAAAAAGAAACGAAGGAAACGATAGCAAAGATCAATAAAACTAAAAGCTGGTTCTTTGAGAAGATAAACAAAATAGATAAACCACTAGCCAGACTCATCAAGAAAAAAAGGGAGAAGACTCAAATCAATAGAATTAGAAATGAGAAAGGGGAAATAACAACTGACACTGCAGAAATAAAAAAAATCATGAGAGATTACTACAAGCAACTCTATGCCAATAAAATGGACAATCTGGAAGAAATGGACAAATTCTTAGAAATGCACAACCTGCCAAGACTGAATCAGGAAGAAATAGAAAATATGAACAGACCAATCACAAGCACTGAAATTGAAACTGTGATTAAAAATCTTCCAACAAACAAAAGCCCAGGACCAGATGGCTTCACAGGTGAATTCTATCAAACGTTTAGAGAAGAGCTAACACCTATCCTTCTCGAACTCTTCCAAAATATAGCAGAGGGAGGAACACTCCCAAACTCCTTCTATGAGGCCACCATCACCTTGATACCAAAACCAGACAAGGATGTCACAAAGAAAGAAAACTACAGGCCAATATCACTGATGAACATAGATGCAAAAATCCTCAACAAAATACTAGCAAACAGAATCCAACAGCACATTAAAAGGATCATACACCATGATCAAGTGGGGTTTATTCCAGGAATGCAAGGATTCTTCAATATACGCAAATCTATCAATGTGATAAACCATATTAACAAATTGAAGGAGAAAAACCATATGATCATTTCAATAGATGCAGAGAAAGCTTTCGACAAAATTCAACACTCATTTATGATAAAAACCCTCCAGAAAGTAGGCATAGAGGGAACTTTCCTCAACATAATAAAGACCATATATGACAAGCCCACAGCAAACATCATCCTCAATGGTGAAAAACTGAAAGCATTTCCACTAAGATCAGGAACAAGACAAGGTTGCCCACTCTCACCACTCTTATTCAACATAGTTTTGGAAGTTTTAGCCACAGCAATCAGAGAAGAAAAGGAAATAAAAGGAATCCAAATCGGAAAAGAAGAAGTAAAGCTGTCACTGTTTGCAGATGACATGATACTATACATAGAGAATCCTAAAGATGCTACCAGAAAACTACTAGAGCTAATCAATGAATTTGGTAAAGTAGCAGGATACAAAATTAATGCACAGAAATCTCTGGCATTCCTATATACTAATGATGAAAAATCTGAAAGTGAAATCAAGAAAACACTCCCATTTACCATTGCAACAAAAAGAATAAAATATCTAGGAATAAACCTACCTAAGGATACGAAAGACCTGTATGCAGAAAATTATAAGACACTGATGAAAGAAATTAAAGATGATACAAATAGATGGAGAGATATACCATGTTCTTGGATGGGAAGAATCAACATTGTGAAAATGACTCTACTACCCAAAGCAATCTACAGATTCAATGCAATCCCTATCAAACTACCACTGGCATTTTTCACAGAACTAAAACAAAAAATTTCACAATTTGTATGGAAACACAAAAGACCCCGAATAGCCAAAGCAATCTTGAGAACGAAAAAAGGAGCTGGAGGAATCAGGCTCCCTGACTTCAGACTATACTACAAAGCTACAGTAATCAAGACAGTATGGTACTGGCACAAAAACAGAAAGATAGATCAGTGGAACAGGATAGAAAGCCCAGAGATAAACCCACGCACATATGGACACCTTATCTTTGATAAAGGAGGCAGGAATGTACAGTGGAGAAAGGACAGCCTCTTCAATAAATGGTGCTGGGAAAACTGGACAGGTACATGTAAAAGTATGAGATTAGATCACTCCCTAACACCATACACAAAAATAAGCTCAAAATGGATTAAAGACCTAAATGTAAGGCCAGAAACTATCAAACTCTTAGAGGGAAACATAGGAAGAACACTCTATGACATAAATCACAGCAAGATCCTTTCTGACCCACCTCCTAGAGTAATGGAAATAAAAACAAAAATAAACAAATGGGACCTAATGAAACTTCAAAGCTTTTGCACAGCAAAGGAAACCATAATCAAGACGAAAAGACAACCCTCAGAATGGGAGAAAACATTTGCAAATGAAGCAACTGACAAAGGATTAATCTCCAAAATTTACAAGCAGCTCATGCAGCTCAATAACAAACAAACAACCCCATCCAAAAATGGGCAGAAGACCTAAACAGACATTTCTCCAAAGAAGATATACAGAATGCCAACAAACACATGAAAGAATGCTCAACATCATTAATCATTAGAGAAATGCAAATCAAAACTACAATGAGATATCATTTCACACCAGTCAGAATGGCCATCATCAAAAAATCTAGAAACAATAAATGCTGGAGAGGGTGTGGAGAAAAGGGGACACTCTTGCACTGCTGGTGGGAATGTGAATTGGTTCAGCCACTATGGAGAACAGTATGGAGGTTCCTTAAAAAACTACAAATAGAATTACCATATGACCCAGCAATCCCACTACTGGGCATATACCCTGAGAAAACCAAAATTCAAAAAGAGTCATGTACCAAAATGTTCATTGCAGCTCTATTTACAATAGCCCGGAGATGGAAAGAACCTAAGCGCCCATCATCAGACGAATGGATAAAGAAGATGTGGCACATATACACAATGGAATATTACTCAGCCTTAAAAAGAAATGAAATTGAGTTATTTGTAATGAGATGGATAGACCTAGAGTCTGTCATACAGAGTGAAGTAAGTCAGAAAGAAAAAGACAAATACCGTATGCTAACACATATATATGGAATTTAAGGAAAAAAAATGTCATGAAGAACCTAGGGATAAGACAGGAATAGAGGCGCAGACCTACTGGAGAACGGACTTGAGGATATGGGGAGGGGGAAGGGTGAGTTTTGACAGGGCGAGAGAGAGCCATGGACATATACACACTAACAAACGTAGTAAGGTAGATAGCTAGGGGGAAGCAGCCGCAAGGCACAAGGATATTAGCTCGGGGCTTTGGGACAGCCTGGAGGGGTGGGATGGGGAGAGTGGGAGGGAGGGAGACGCAAGAGGGAAGACACATGGGAGCATATGTATATGTATAGCTGATTCACTTTGTTATAAAGCAGAAACTAACACACTATTGTAAAGCAATTATACCCCAATAAAGATGTTAAAAAAAAAAAAAAAAAAGTGCGAAAGAGATGTCCAGTCAAGTCGAAACTGTACCGTGTCATAACAGGATTACACACAAAAAGAGAATGAATGGTACCATGATTAATTTTGACCATAAATTTAAAGTACCAAATAAGTGTGAAAAAGTAGATGATATGGTAGTTTGTAGGAGAGAGATTTTGCTGCAGCTCTGGAAGTCAAGAAAGAGCAAAGTGAGATGATTAATAAAGTTTTGAGTTGCACAGGTCTGGGTTTAAATCTACCATTATGACCTTGAGCTAGTTATTTGACCTCTCTCAGTCCAACTTCTTCATCTGTAAAATGGGAATTTGGGGATTCAGTAATAAATGTAAAATGTTTAGCATGGTGCTCTGCCTGTTCTTATTGTAATATAATTGTCTATTTGTCTGACAGTCTCCTCCATTAGCCTGTGACCTCTTCAAAAACTGGATTTATGTCTGTTTATCTTTGTGTCTCTGAGCCTTTGATGTAGTGCTTAAGCTCATCCCCACTCCTGTTGTTTCCTTCTCTGTGAAGGATATTCCATTATCATATTACTCCTGGTTTCTGTCTGCTCTTGACATATTCCCCACTTGGAGAAGAGAATGGATTACCTGATTGGTGAGTCAAGAAGGCCTTACCATCTGTACTCTTCACATCCTCTTGGGAGTGAAGTTTCTGCAGGGAGCGTGGCGTCTCTTCTGCTCTTCCACACTGTAAATCTTACTGTTCAGTGCCTCCATGACTTAGTAGACAAGAGACCTAACTCTGGGGTCCTATAATATGAGGCCCATTTCCACACAAATCTTGAGGGGCAAAGGAAGACCTAGCTGGAAAGATAGATTAGAACCAGACAGTGAAAAGATCTTCTTATACCTCCATGGCATGACATTTTGGCAGATTCCTTAAAACATATAGATAATGATAACGAATAGAAAGAGGTCTACATGAGTAAGCCCAAAATCATACTTGTTTTTGTTTTTAATGTTTGGATATTTTTGGCGTGGGGGAGGGGTGCAGGGGAATGGGGAATGTTGTTCTTTGCATTTTTGTTTTAATTTGTTGAGGGGCTGAAGATGAGATATCAATATTTTAAGTTCTTTGCAGAATTCATTTTTGTCTTATCTTTAAGTTATTTTATACTAAGGTACTAATAAACCCTTCATTTGATGAATGGACCTGCTAAGTCAGTTTTTCTCCAAGTGTGGTCCAGGGACCATCTGCCTCAGAATTACCTGGAGGGCTCCAGAATACAAATTACTATGCCTCACCTCAAACCTGCCAAACCAGAATCATGCCAAGGGGGCATGGCCTTGGAATATGATTTTAACATTCTCCCCAAGGGATTTTTATGTTCATTGTATTAAGGGCAGCACCTGCCAAAAGACAAGTGAATTCAATTTAAATGTACCTAGAAGAGGAAATTGTTTGTGTGTGTGTGTGTGTGTGTGTGTGTTTGTGCAGTTATTGCTAAATCAGTTAACTGACCATTCTGATTACTGCTACCGACCGTTCTGATTACTGCTATGATCCTTTTTCCCTATAGACCAGAGCAGCCCTGCTTACTCAGCTGAGGATGTCATCAAAACCCCAGCTGGGCCTTTTGTCTATGTGTCTTTCTGATAGATCTTATGAAAAAAATAATCGTTTTAAAACCCTTAAAAACTTAGAGACTGGGCTTCCCTGGTGGCGCAGTGGTTGAGAGTCCGCCTGCCGATGCAGGGGACGCGGGTTTGTGCCCCGGTCCGGGAAGATCCCATGTGCCGCGGAGCGGCTGGGCCCGTGAGCCATGGCCGCTGAGCCTGCGCATCCGGAAAACTTAGAGACAAACACATACTTTTGAAAGAACAAGAAGAACCCTTACAATTCTTCCAGAGAATCGTAGCTACATCCAGTTTTCCTCTTCTGGTTCTAAGTGTCTAGAGGTAATAGACGGGAACTTCAACACAGAGGAACATTCTTAGGTACGGATTGCAAGCTTTTATCCCACCACACTGCCCTCCTTCTGTTGGCAAGTGTGGGAGATGCTCTGCTTAGGCCTGCTTTGTTTCTCGTTATAGATCATGCAACAGATGAGTGACCACCGCTACGACAAACTCACTGTGCCTGATGACACGGCCGCAAACTGCTTATATCTAAATATCCCCAATAAAGGCCACGTCTTGCTGCACCGAACCCCAGAAGAGTATCCAGAAAGTGCAAAGGTAAAAAAGAAAGTCCTTCCTGCCACAGCACCTGAGTAGGCCTCCCTTTGCAGCCTTCCTGCCTAGGGATTTTTTTCACAATAGAGTGACAAATAACAGGGCTTCCTTTTCCCCTATACACATCATTAGGAAAGCCAAAAGGATAACATAATTTATTTATTTATTTTCATATGATTTTTTAAACATCTTTATTGGAGTATAATTGCTTTACAATGGTGTGTTAGTCTCTGCTTTATAACCAAGCGAATCAGTTATACGTATACATATGTTCCCATATCTCTTCCTTCTTGCGTCTCCCTCCCTCCCACCCTCCCTATCCCACCCCTCAGAATGGGAGAAAATATTTGCAAATGAAGCAACTGACAAAGGATTAATCTCCAAAATGTACAAGGATAACATAATTTAGGGCCGAAGGAAAGTTTATTTAACTCGCTCTTCTCGTTAGTGTCATTGGTCACTAATGCATGCGAAGTAATTGAGATGATCATGCCTGGTATTCAGACCTTTTCAAATGAGTATTTGGATCTCCCAAGTCTGTGCTCCAGCTCTGATTAAATGTACTTCCTGACACTGACATGCTCATTAGGCATAGAGACCTACAATTAGATGGCCAACTGCGTCATTGTTTTCTGACAAATCTAAGCTGCCCCTCATCAGAGGGTCATTTGTTTCTTCAGTCAGAGAAGTAGGAATGACCCAAAGAGAAGGGTGCTCAAAAGCAGGGGCTACGCATCCTAGGCAACAAAGGCCTGAAAGGATAGAACAAGAAGAAATATAAATACAGCACACTTGGAACCAGCCAACTGGTCCCTCCAAGCAGCTCTGCATTTATGTGCCAGCCAGGGAATTGCCCCCTCCGTATGGAATTCCTTCCTGGTCTGAGAAAATCTTCCCAGTCTTTCAGGGCACTCTGCCAGTCTCATCTGTATACTTTGGTAATTTCAATTTAATCATACCAAGCAGATTAAGGGTGTTGGTCCATAGATCCTTCAAGTGTTCATATCTTTTTTAGGCATTTCAGTATGTTCATCTCTGTCCAGAGGAGCAAGATATTTATAGTAAGCATTACAGAAGAGTCTTAGTAACCACTGATCTCTCTCTCTTTTTTTTAAATCTTAAGCTTTAAAACTTTTAGGAAATAGTTTATGCTACCTTTTAAATATGCAATACTGTATAATTACTAGGCTTATCCTCCTAGTCAGGAAGGATCCCCCTCAGCAGATTAAAAAGAGAGCAGGGGAAGAGGATAAATAGATAATTTTTTTTTCTTCTTCCATGGCTGAAAGTGTGAACCTGAGGAAAATATAGGACCCCTGACCCCCTGGACTGGGGCTTAACCAGCTCTCAGATGAATAGTGGGTCTCACAATTTAATGTGCATCAGGGTTGTTAAAAATACAGGTTCCTAGACCTCCCCACCTTAGAATCTGCAATGTCAGTAAGCACCCTGGTCACTGAACTCACTTGAAGAAACACAGCTCTGGATCATTCGTACCCCTTCAGCCACATCAATCATCCGATAACAAGATGATCGTTAACTGCTTCTGAATTCGGCCCTGGGTCTACCACCAGAAACAGTAACATCATGTTTATTGAGCGCTTCCCCTGTGCCAGGCACACCGCATGTACTGTCTTATTCATTCCTTACAGCAGCCCTGTGAGGGTGCTATTATTACTCCAATCTTACAGAGAAATAATCCCAAGGGGATGCCACTTGACCGAAATTACACTTGGAGCAGTAAGTTGGCAGAACTGGGGCTGGAACCCAACTCTGTGTGGTTCCAGCACTCTTAATTAACCACTGTACCAAAGTACATCCTACAGAGGCATGGTAGATTGTTTTTAGGCAGTGTGTTTTCAAGTGATTTTGCCTTCTTTTTAAAAAAAAAAGTTCTTTGTTTTATCATCAGAGAAAAAATCTGTGGACTGTTAATTTGAAGGTTTGACACATGCTTTCTTTCTATTCGTGTCAAAAGGTGCTCTAAAATTCACACACCTGTAATTTAAAAGCAGTTTGACTTGAAATCCTTCACTTAAATTATACTTTGTCAAGTTTTTCCAATGGTCTTATTAAGGAAAGGAACACTGTAGTTGAGAGGGTTTTGAAGCGTGGAGAGAGAGTCATACTCAGCCTGTAAACACGTCCACCAACTTTCAGATATCACTTAATCTAGCAATGACAAGGGCAGAGTAAAGGCCTTTCTAGTAACAACCACATTTCTGACACATCTTCGGCTTTGAGGTTAGAGCATAGAGCTAGTGGTTAACCAATGCTGCTAGCTCTCTGAGTATCGCTGTAGGCATGTGTGTGGTCTTGATTCCATGCATATCTTGGGGTTCAATGGGTGAAAAGCCTACACTTACAAGCTAAATGAATCCTCTACCCCAGGTGGAGGGGGTGGGCCTGGGGGCCAGGGAAGACAGAGGCAGAAACATAAGCCTTCTTCTCTACTTTTCCTTGATTCCTCCCGCAGGTTTATGAAAAGCTGAAGGACCATATGCTGATCCCCGTGAGCCATTCGGAAATGGAAAAGGTGGACGGGCTGCTGACCTGCTGCTCGATTTTAATTAACAAGAAAGTAGACTCCTGAGTCGCAGTCCCTCCCTTGTTGCCGGCAGTACTGCACTTGTAAGGCTGATAACTGTACCCATCCCTACCGTTTTCATTGACAATCTCTTATGCCACTCTGCTACTAACACTGGTCTACAATTCTAAATTTAATTGCTTCGTTCTGCACCTCCCCCAGCCCCTCCCCTCGAGGTGGTACCTAAACTGTGGATTTGCTCAATGAATTAAGCAATCTAGAAAATATAGAGCTAATGAATTATTCAAATGTGATTAATAATTGTAAGGAAACACTCATTTTAGTGTTTGTGTTATCGGTGTGAAAATTGTTTACTTGCCAATATAAACCGAAGAATGTCTTTTTGATCAGTCAGCTAAGCTGGATTTTCTTTCTGTATATCATTATTTATCTTTGGCTCCTATGAAATTCCCTGGTCTGTGGATCCTCCTCCTTTCCCTCTTTGTTTCCATCTGAAGTATGAAAACTTTCCCACTTCTATCACAGTCACCTTGACCTTGGGTAGAATCCGGGGTCTCGCCTTCTGTACATCTCCCTGCAGGTCGACCCTGTCTGCCGGCAGTCTTTCTGCCTCACCGCTACATCTGCCGCCACCACCACTTACCCGCAGAGGGTCAAACAAACAGGCCCCTCAGCAGAACCGTGACCAAAATCAGAGCGGCTGTTTAGGGGGGAGTTCACTGCACAGAGGCACATCCCAGTGGGGTTTGCCCCAGAGATCTAAATTCTAGAAGAAGTAGGGCACCACACCTAGGAAGGTGAATTCAGCACCAGTTGGTTGCTAGGGAGTTGCAGGTCAAGAAGCTTGGACACACCCCATGAGTACAACACTTTAGAAAGTCTTTAAGTCACATTCCATGAATTTTTGCTTTATTACTGGCCATATACAGACCTGGGGGAATAGACTTATTTCTTTCTTTCAATTTACTTTCATTTCCCCCCATTGTGACTCACCCTGTTTCCAGGCTTCTACCCCTTAATCTACAGAGTTATTTTTTTGCTGACCTACAGAGTTATTTCTTTCAAAAGAGACATTACATCTAAAAATGATTATTGATGGTCTAGTGCGAGCCAGATGGAGCATGTTCAGGAAGTGATAGGCTTGGTGCTTGAAATCAGCCGCAGACAATGGACAATTCTACTTTGAAATATCCGTGAATATTTACTGTGGAATTCAATTAAAACTTCTCTCCTCTGTAGCCTTCCAATTACACAACCTTAAACTGACACGAATCTCTTAACAAAGAACAATGCCGCAGTGAAGGGAGAGATGGTTGTCTTTTACTTAAATGAAAGAATCGGTCTTTTAGCAGACCAGGGAAATGGTACTTTCCAAGGAATGGTGACTGATCCAGGCATGTTATCAAACTTCCCAGTCATCTCCACCTTTCCTGTATTGCCTATGGCTAAGATTAAGATTCAGGGAGTTTAAGGAATGCTACTTCACGTCTTGCTAGGCTCACCTAACGTGTCTGTAATCAGACATTCCTCATGTTTGGTGACCAAGAGAGAATACCTTCATTCATTTCATCTCCCCCTGAACCAATGGAAGTGAGAAACCTCTGAGCAAACCAAGACAACCTTAACTACTATTTTTTTCGTTTATTCGATCATTTTATGTCAGACTTAGAAGAAGTTCCTTCTCCTCCTTCTTTTTCTTTTTGCTTGACTTTAATATTCATATCACGTTCAGATATCTAATTTCATGCATCCTATGACTGAAACGTATCTTGGTCACTGGCATACTTCCAACTGTCTCATCATGGGTGAATAATATGTTTTTACCACAGAGAGAATGAATGTTACCCACATGCCCAAGTTAATAAAGAAAAATTG
The DNA here is from genome assembly GCF_963924675.1 of Phocoena phocoena. Classification (NCBI taxonomy): domain Eukaryota; kingdom Metazoa; phylum Chordata; class Mammalia; order Artiodactyla; family Phocoenidae; genus Phocoena; species Phocoena phocoena. Next base: position 75,237,642 of record NC_089219.1, on the reverse strand, counting down.
TCCTCAGTAGTTATGGTTGCCCTTTGGGGTTAAATCCGGCCCTATGCTGGCAAGAACAGAAATCCTTCCTCAAAAACAACCACAGGAAAACTCACTCAATCAGCCACTTCAGTCTTAATAGTACAGCTAACTGGCATATAATTTCCAATATCTTTATTTCTAGCTTTCCACACTAGAGAACTGTTCTCTATTATGTTTAGAAAATTGCAAGTGAATCAATTTTTCTTTTGAACCATTTGTTCTACAGAAGGCTGTTTTCACTTTTCCTTTTCTTTTCATCGTTCCATCTTTCCTTCTCTTTGTCTCAAGAAATCACTTAGAATCTATGTGCCTCTTCTACAGAATCTTATTCTGCACTGCTACATCACCGACAAGGCTGGCTTCTTTGGACTCTGTCTGTGATACGCTGATGTGAAAACCTACAGTATTTGCAGCATAGAAGTAGTATTCCTTTGGTGTGCTCATTAGCATCACGTTATCTTTGAAGAGGAAAGACAACCCGCTACCCCGTTACCTAGGTTCCCCTCTCGTCCATTGTGATTTATAAGGAAAAGCTAACAGAAACTGCTTTTTGACGTTATAAAGACATTAGAGATTGTATTTAAGTAAATAAAAGTTGAGTCAGAATCACTTGGTCAGTAAGATTCAACTTACTGAGGACCATATAGAGAAAGTACATGATTTAGCATGACTTCTTCAACTGTGATGACTTGCTATAGAAATCAGCAGGCAGATCTCTCTCCTGTGTATTGATTGCTCTTTTAAGCTACTGTGAAGAGGCTACTAAGGCCATCTCTTCATCTAGAAGGGGAGAAATAGTCTGTAGATGAACAATGTGACTTATTTAGAGTTGCATGTTAGTCTTCGTGATTATTTACTCCTTTACATTCTACAGAACTCAGACATGATTTCCACATGGTGTTAGATTCGTGCATTTTATCGTACTGACCATCCTGTTACAGCCAGTGTATGGTTATCCACTCTGTGTGCCAAAATCAGTCATGCCTTTCACGGTCCTTTAGTCCAGAGAAATTCTGCACTGATTTTAGTCTCTTGCTGTACTGATCCTACAAGTATACCAATCACGATGGAATAAAGCGTGAGTTGTACTGTGATCAATAGCCTATGTCTCTTTCTTTTCTTGCAATAGCCTTGTCTCTTTCTGCTGTGGTGAATGAAGTCACCATTTCTTTGCTACCAGAGATGGGAAGTTTTTGTTTTTGTTTTCTCTTGTCCTATAAGCTATGGAATTAGAAATACTTACCTATAAGTCAACTGCTATCAAAAGCTTGGATTAAAATGATAATCAAAGGATACTTCATACTTCTGGTGCTTTAAAAGTATGCATACTATCCACGTGTGGTCAGGAGATCTTGATTTCACATATGTTCCTCCTCAAAAAGGCTTCCCTTGTTCCTTTGACTCCTGCCGTCAGCACATTATAATATGGCTCAGTTATGGAGACAGTTGAAAGATGTTTTCCTGTGTTCATGCAAGAGTTTGCTTTTTGTTTTTGTTTATTTTATAGTAAGAGATTTTTAGGAAATATGAAGGTTTTTTAATAAGACTTTTTATTTCCAACAATTTTTTTCAAACTGAAAGTGGCTTCATTGTTCTCTTTTTCTGACTGTAAAAATAATAACTGCTCACTGCAAAAATAAAAATCAAACCTTACCCCCAAAAACATAAAAACAAAAAGTAAAGGAAAAAAATTACCCCAAATTTTCTCACCTACAGACAGCTGCTATTAGCGTCTTGGAGAATATCCTCACATCTAGGACTAGATGCAGATGTAAATATGGAATGATGGTACATCATTGTGCTGTTCCATAGCGTGCTTCCCTCACTCAGCTATATATTGTGGCCATCTCTCCATGTCAATAAATGTAGATCTACATCATCAACTTTAACAGCCCTGAATAATTCACAGTAAGGTGGTCACAGCAGCTCTTTCTAAGTTACATGGAGTGTTCTATCACAGATGTTTGGTGTGCCCACATTTCTAGTAGCCGGGGCTCTTTAGGCTATCAAACATGTTCTGCTTATAAGCTCTCACACACCCCGAGGGTTAGCTCAATCTGTAATCCTCTTACCAAAACTGAAGGGTACATGCAAAAGCCCATCAGAAGCACAAACCAGTACTAAAATCCCTTGGAGAGGTCATTGATTTAGTCACACCGCTCAGTTGACGATGCGTCAGTGAGTTCTCCGTTATTTAGGCTGCCATTAACGTGGACGATGAAACTAAAAACTGCCAACTGCAAACCTGCTCTGGGCCGCCACAGGAAATGGAACCTTCCACCCACGTGCCAGAGTTCAGTGCTACTCTTAGAGGAGAGAGGAAGACACTTTTTAAAGCAAGAGTTAGCAGGGCTCCCCTGACTGGTCCCCGCCCCCAGCCTTGCAGAGAGTGGAGGAAGCTAAGAATGAGCCAAATCCCCTCTCACGACAAGCTTCAGATTCTGGAAATGGGAATTTGCTGAATGAAGAATGCTGGTCAACCAGCATTTTAGACACATGAGCACATGTTTAGCAAGTTCCCACACTCTGCCAGGCTCCTGGGTGCAGCTCCTGTCTTTCGAGAGCTGACAGTCTGGGAAGGGCGGGGAAGGAAGACCACACAAGTGGCCCCGATGATCATAACACAAAAGAAGTTAAGGGAGGAATCAAAAAGAATGGTGCTGTGGTGGTTCCCAAGTAGGGGAGATCAGACAGAGGGCTCAGGGTTTAATCTGGGCTTGAAAGTTCAGCTCTGGCTTCGAGAAGCCAGGATAGAGTTCTGGGGGGGCAGCAAGACAAAGGCATGGAGGTGGGAGAGCACAGTGTACGCTTCAGAAGCACCTACTGTGTGCCCGTTAACCTGCATAGGCCCTCAGGATACAACGGTGATTGTCTTTGCTTTCCTGGAACTTACATCCAAGTAGGAAGACAGACATTAAACAAGTTACAGCAAGCATGATAAACATTATGAAAGGAGAATGGGGTTCTCAGAGCGCGCGCTAGAGGCAAGCAAGGGGATTTGTTTGGCTGAAACACGAGACAAATATAAGAGCCCAGTGAGACAATGTAGGTTGGAATGTCAAGGGCCTTGGGTATTTGGACAGAATTTGGCAGTCTGTGAGTGTCCCCTGAAGACGCTTGGGCCAGGGAGTTACACTAATGGAGTTGGATATGGCAGCATTGTATAGGATGAATGGGAACTGAGACTGGTGTTCTTCTCAACTTAATCTCCCCAAATTTAATTCATCATTTAAACACCTCTTCTTAGCACCAAAATGGAACCTGAGAGCTAGGCAATTAACTCTATATTTCCTCTCCCGAAAAACAGATTCATAACACCTTTCCCTCCCAACTACAAAGGGACATTTTCAACGCAGATGAGATAAAAAGACTAAAAGGTTCTTTGGAAGAAAGCTATAATGTAAATATCATTATCATCGTCATTATCCTCATTAACTCCTATCACAGCAAGTCTGGAGCCCATCAAAATGTCATCTTCTATTCGAAACATCAATCACCTACTCCAGAAATAACTCAGGATTTTCATAATTGATGCCTGTAAGCTGGCCTGACAGCTTCCACGGTGAATTCACAGGTTTCCTTGGTACCCAGCAAGGCTGCTCCAAAGACATACCTGCCTTAGGGAACTGTTGGCAAATCTGAATGGCCCTCATCTCCCTTCCCCCTCCAAACACTCATTTTTAACTCAGTGAAAGCAGGACCACTTATAGCAGAAGATAACGGGAGTTATCAGGCTTTTAGGAGGACGTGTAAGTGCCAAGTATGTTAGTCACTATAAATAAATATAAGATTCAAACCAGTCTGCCCTCTAACCACTTGGTAAAATATAGCCTGGGCTGGCTTGTGACATGAATGCTTAAAAGCAGTGATGGGTCCCTAGGTCTCAGGAAGCCCCCTCTATTTATAAATAGAAAGTTTAGTCATTTGGCTATGAATAACAAGAAAGAGCTTAGGTGAATTAACACAAGCCTCTGAAGGTAGTTTTGCTTTTCCTGTGCTTAAGCTTTTTTAAAGAATTTTTTTTTAAGTTCCTAAGGACTCTTATTGATTAGACAGGGCTTTGAGCCAGAACTCAGAGGACAACTGCTCAAAAATTAAACTAGGAAAACGTGTACTATGTGTTGAAATTTCCCATATCCCATCAGGGTACAAGACTGCATATTTCAGACTTTGCATGTTTCACACTAACGCAGGAAAAGTTCAGGAACCAAACAAGTTCTCATTCCAAGCAACAGTCGAGCTACGTAGAAATGTTAGGTCTTCTACCTCTGGAAAGAGCTTGTGGAATAAACAGAGTCGTGGTCATGGATCCAACAGAGACTTAAAATTCCAGGGCAGGATATGAACAAAGTCATCTGTTTTGTTTACATGGGACTCAGATGAGCATATGAGGTCCCCCTAGGATTAATGTTAGGACAGCAACATGGGGCTTGCTTTCTTTCTAGGTTTAATAATAATTGAGGGAGACAGAAGGAACACTATTACCATGGCAAGGTGGTAACAAAGAGTCTATCTGATAAGAAACAGAATTCACCCCCACTTGGATCAAATTGAAGAGATTCTAACGAAGGTCTGTTTCAAAGGTATGGATATTCAGTGGACAAACAAGGGATGGTGGGTGAGACACCCAGAAACCAGCTGTCAGCATCACGCCTAAGCCCGACAGGACAAGGACAGGAAATCATACCACTGGATCTGGGACAGAGAAGGAAGGGCCACAGCTCTGGCCAGAGACCAGTTTCCAGAGCCTCTCTTCTCACTGTCTGACCTGCTGGCGCTCCCCATCGATTGAACACAAGGGCAAGATGGTTAGTGAGGGGTCCCAGGTGATACCCCTGCAGGGACCAGCACAGAGCTGGCAGAGAAGGGTAGAAAAAGGATCTGGAAAGGGTAGGAGACGATCAGCACAGTGCCGCTATGAAAATGAGCTCTCAGCCCTTCAGAGAATCGTCATCACCAACTCTGTCTCTCGAGGTTGGCATTTAAATCCTATTTCTTAGCAAATTCCTCAGGCACATGCCAGTTCTGTGGTCTGGTTCTCCCTCTTTCCGTATCAGAAAACGATTGGAGCAGAATCAACAGTAGAACATGATTCTGCACGGCCTGAAGGTGAGAGAACGTCACATTCCAGACCCGTGAGTCCTGGACCGCTTTAGTAAGCAGTACGTTGGTTCTAAAATAAGCACAGTCGCTCGGTCACCTGGTGTCCAAAAAGAGCTAGTTGCCTTTTTACTGCATGCCCATGACCTGCTGGTGACATAAAGTTGCTTACGATTCCAAAGAACCTATTTTCTGTGTTCCCCCTTTTGTTTATACCTACAGCCAGCCTTGCTGGGCACAGGCTGTTTTGGTTTTACACGGTTATGTTGCTCATGGGGATAATATTCAGTCGAAACTAATAGTAGTGAGTTCCCCATTTTGGGAGGTGTTCAAGTAGAGACTAAAGGGCCACATCCAAGATGGGTTGTAGAGATTGCTCTATCCAGTAAAATCTAATGTAAATAGCATCCAACATCCTTCATTACCCTGGAATTCTATGATTAGGTATTTGTACTGTTCTGATCCGGAGTGACTTTCTTTTCCCCTCTGATCCCCACTCCCCCAGTCTCCCTAATAGATGGACATCATCCTCATCTATTAAATAACAGTAATTACGGTTCCACTTCCAGCATGACAGCATGAGGAGATAGATCTGCAAAACTGAGAAGATTGTTTTTTTAAAAGAAACATTTAGAGTATCTGGAAATGGTCATAAGTGTAAACATCAAATGAAGACATTTAGTCAAGAAAATCTGCTAAACTCGGTAAGAACAGTGAGACTCTGTGGTATTTGAAGCTACACATTTCCTCCTCCCCTCCCAGCTCAGTGACATCAGTCCTCCACTCCAGAACACAGGGCCCTCTCTCCCTGCAGCACACCGAGGGGTGAAACATCAGTGTTGCTCATCTTGCCCTCAGCTACATATTGCTGACACTGATTTCTGGACAAGTGTGGCTGGGAGATGGGGACTCCCGTCTTTCTCCCAGCCCTACTAGTGGGACAGAGGCTCTACCCTGAGCACTGCACCAAGGAGAATACTGGGGCCCTGAACCCCTTGCCCCGGCTCCCAGGGTAGGGGTTCCAGCCAGGAGAAGGAAGTCAAAAAGACTCCAGGCTATTGCCCCCCACCTAGCACAGAGCAACTACAGCAAAGAGGTCACTCAGAGAGGAGCACACCATTGTCTCTACCCCCAGCGGTAGAACCTGCCCTCAAAAATTTTGCCCAGGGGAGGAGGCAGGCAGTAGAACAAAGAGTTCCAAATTGAGACGCTGGTCTAAGGATACTCTCAAAAATAGAGGAGTTAGTAGTGAAATGCAACTGGGAGGAGATTGGTAGATTCCTTGGAGGTGTAGGCATCCAGATTGGAAAGGAAGAAGGAAAATTGTCTCTATTCACAGATGACATGATTTTGTATATAGAAAACTCCTAAGGGATCCACTAAAAAATGATTCAAATTAATAAATGAGTCCATCAAGGTTTTAGCATACAAGATCAATATAAAAAAATCAATTGCATTTCTATATACTTGCAAAAAACAATCCAAAAATGAAACTAAGAAAAACAATTTCATTTACAATAGCATCAGAAAGAATAAAATACTAGGAATAAATTTAATAAAAGAAGTTCAAACCTTATACTCTGAAAATTATAAAACATTGTTGAAAGAAATTAGAGCTAAGTAAATGGAAAAATCTCTCACGTTTATTTATTAGGAGACTTAATATTGTCAAGATGGCAATACTCCCCAAAATGATCTACAGCTTCAAAGCAATAGCTATTAGAATCCTAGCTGACTTCTTTGTAGAAATTGGCAAGCTGATTCTAAAATTCCTGTGGAATTTTAAGAAGCCCCAAATAGTCAAAACAATACTGAAATGAAAAACAAATTTGGAGGACTCAGACTTCCCAATTTCAAACTTCGAAAGCAAGAGTAATCAAGACATTGTGGTACTGGCATAAGGACAGACACATAGATCAATGGAATAGAATTGAGAGTCCAGAAATAAACCCATGTGCCTATGGTCAACTTTTTCAACAAGAGGGTCAAAACTATTCAATAGGGGAAAGAATAGACTTCTCAACAACTGTTCCTGGGACAGCCGTATAACCACATGCAAAAGAATGAAGTTAGGCCCTTCCCTTTCACCATATACAAAAACTAATTCAAAATGGCTCAAATACCTAAGTGTAAGAGCAAAAATAGAATATAAAACTCTTAGAAGAAAACATAGGAGTAAATCTTCATGACCTTGGCTTTGACAATGGATTCTTAGATACGACACCAAAAGCACGAGCAATAAAAGAAAAAAGATAAATAGACTTCTCAAAATTAAAAACTTTTGTGCTTCAAAGGACACTATCAAGAAAGTTAAAAGACGACTCATCAAATGAGAGAAAATATATCATATATCTGATAAGGTATTTTATCTAGACTATCTAAAGAACTCTTACCACTCAATAATAAAAAATACAAATAACCCAATTTTAAAGCGAACAAAGGATCTAAAAAGACATTTCTTTTTAGAGAGAAGATATACGAATGACCAGTGAATACATGAAAAAATGTTTGACATCGTTTGTCATCAGGGATGTGCAAATCCAAATCACAATGTGATACCACTTCACACCCATTAGAATGGCAAGAATCAAAAAGTCAGATAATAACAAGCATTGGCAAGGATGTGGAGAATATGAACCTTCATACATTACAGATGGGAATGTAAAGTGCAGCCACTGTGGAAAAAAATCTGGCAGTTCCTCAAATGCTTAAACATTGAGCTACCATAGGAACCAGTAATTCCACTCTTATATACCCAAGAGAAATGAAAGCATATGTCCATACAAAAACTTGTACATGAATGTTTATAGCAGCATTATTCAAAATAACCAAATGATGGCAACAACCCAAATGTATATCAACTGATGAATGGATAAACAAAATGTGTTATCTCCATACAATAGAATAGTATAAAGCCACAAAAAAGAATTGAGTATGGACACATGCTACAACATGAATGAACCTTGAAAACATGCTAAGTGAAAGAAGCCAGTCAGAAAAGACCACATAGTATATGATTCTATTTATATGAAATAACAGAATAGGGAAATCTGTAGAGACAGAAAGTAGATTAGTGGCTGCTTAGGGCTGGGAGTGGGGGCAGGTGGAGAGGGAGAAGAAGAGGGAGTGATAGCTAAAGGACAGGGGGCTTCTTTTTGACATAATGAAAATGTTCTAAAAGCGACTGGGGTGATGGCTGCCCATATGTGTGAATATGCTTGAAACCACTGAATTGTATACTTTAAATGGCTGAATTGTTTGGTGTATGAATTATATATCAATAAAGCTGTCTTTTTAAATGATAGTGATAATACTCTTTGTCATCTTCATATCTCAAAGCGTGGTTAGAATTATTAAATGAGAGAATTTATATAAAAGTACTTGGTAGCCTATGCAATGCTGTGCAAATGTAGCCTATTATATTCTTGAAGAGGATTAATCAGCTTTTCACCAGCACCTGTCAGAACAAAACTGCCTGTCATAAGCTGCCATTCCTAAACCTACCTTTGCCCCCAATTAGATTTCCTTTTCTTTCATGGTTAAAATTCATTGACAGAGCCCAACCCTTGAAATAGTCCCACATAATGATTGCTTATGGAATGCTTCTTACCCTCACAGCCTTTTTAAAAGAGGAAGTAACGTTTCTTCCATATGTTTTCACAAAGCTCAACTCGTGTGCATAATTCCTGCACATACCAAGCTCCTGGTTAGTCAGACCTGGAGTCCACGTGGGCTGTGTAACAGTTTGGCTAGCTGGTGATCGTTCCTTTCCTCTCAAATTCCCAAACCCTGAATTACATTTTGGCCACCACTGTGCTCTTTAAGCTGGGATGAGCAGCCGTCTGAATAAGCAAAAGGAGACGAGAAAAAATTTGCTCAAAGTGGCAAGTTTGAGAGTAATACTGAAGGAAGCTGGTTCTCGGCCAGGTGAGCCTATGAGCACTGCACCAACACAGCATTTTTATACGAGAGAAGGAGGGAGAAATCAAGTTCCCCTTTCTGGTGGCATTTGATTTGCTTCGCCTCGCCTGTCCTGTCCCATCCTGCTGTCTAAATACCCCTTTCTTTTTTTATCCAATTGTACAGCCTTGGACCCCAGCCCACCCTTTTTGGCTTGCAAGAAGCTGATGCCTTCATCATCTCTTTTTTTTTTAATTTTAAAATAGTATTTAATGAGAATAGCTTTTTTTTTTAAGCTGTATGTGCCTGGCACGGTGCCAGGAAATGTTATGTGACTTTTTCCCTTAACCTTCACAAGTACCTGAAGAAGCAGATGACAAAACTGAAGCCCAGAGATAGTCACTGAACAAAGTCACACAGCTAGTGGGTGTGGCTCTGGGATTCAAACCCCCATTCCTGTCTGGGCAGTGTGGCCCTTGCCCTTCAACACTATTCTTTGTTGATCATTGAAAACAGGTGCCCTGTTAACATTTCAAAATGATAACACATCAAGGCATTTTCAGAACTTAGGAAGTGTTCTTACCTCTGCTCTTCCATATTAATGCAGACCCGGGAGTGTGTGTTACCCTCTTTCCCAGAGGCATCCCTTGGCTGAGCCTCAGAAACAAAAGCGATGGGGGACATCCCTGTTAGCAGACGGCAGTTTTTGCAGGAAAATTGTGGGGTAGTAGCGCCCTCACGTGGTCATTCTCATTTTCTCACGAGGCCTTTGGCGGGGAGAAGGGCTAAGAATGTGGCGGTCTCCGTGATACACGTGATCCCCGGGAAGCTGAGCCTTCTTAGGACCCGGCTGTGGACTTGGCTGTGGATCTGGCCTGGGCAGGTTCCGCGGCCTGGACTCTCTCACCTTGGCTGAAACAAGAAATGGAGTCAAAGTCCCTGCAGGGGTGTTTTAGATCCTTACACACTGGAATCCGGAAGGCTCTGAGCCTTCATGGCCAGGAAACTACCCCCTCCTCCCACCCCAAACCCCAACCATTCCTTGACCCACGTCTGCGTGTCTGCCTTTAATCCCGTGGAACACCAGCTTTTTAGCTAATGATTTGTTCCTTTGCTGAAAAATAAAAGCACCAACTCTGGGGTAGGGATCGGGGTGGCAACACTTTAATTCTTATTAATTATTCACATCTTGGTGTGAAATATGTCCATCTGACACCTACCTGGTAACAGGAGCTTTAAGAGATAGGAAAGAACCTTAGGATAATGAGATCCAGGAGTAGGTGGGGACAGCAAGAAATAGACAATGGCGGAAGAATCAAAGAGGAGAGACAAGGAGAGGGAGAGGAGGGAAGGAGAGAACAGGGGAAGGGAGGGCAGGGGAGGAGGCTGGCCCAGACCCAGGTGCAGTCTGACTCAGTCCTTATTGCCCCAGCCTTCAAAAGCATGGGGAAGCCACAAGGGCGTTTTTGCTCAATGCACCAGACGTTTCAATGTTTCCTACTGGACTCCCATCATTGCTTGGTGTACAGTCTGAGATCTCCAGAGAAACAAAAATAATAGGATAGATGATGATAGATAGATAGATAGATAGATAGGTAGATAGATAGACAGATACTAGATAGATAGATTTACTATAAGGAATTGGCTCATACAATCGTGGAGGCTGAGAAGTCCAAGATCTGCCATTGACAAGCTGGAGGCCCCAGGGAGCCAATGGTGTGGTTCCGGTCTCAGGACCAGGAGAGCTGATGATGTAATTCCGGTCTGAGTCCAAGTCTGGAGGCAGGAGAAGACCAATGTCCTAGCTCGAAGACAACAGGCAGAGGGAGGCCAATTCTTTCTTACTCAGCCTTTTATTCTATTCAGGCCCCCAACAGACTGGATGAGGCCCACCCATGTTGGGTGCTAACTCTTCCACCAATTCAAATGTGAATCTCCTCCAGAAATCCCCTCACAGACACACCCAGAAATAATGTCCAACCGATTATCTGGGCACCCTGTGGCCCAAATTGGCATCTAAGATTAACCATCTCGCTTGGCCACAGCTCTGGTTAGCACACTGCTTATGGTTGGTTGTGCCCAGATTCACCTTAGACGGTAGACACTGAGGGCAGATACAGTTTCCCAACATCATATCCCCAGCGTCCAACACATTCAGTGCTCAGGATGTTTGAAAAGTATAAAAATAGACAAACTCACAGATTTGGGCCCAATATAAAGAAAATATAGCGTTTGTCTGATTACACAGCCGTGCCCTCTACAGAAGACAGTGGCCACTGAGGTGGGGACTATGCAAGTCATCGCATTCCCAGCGCTTAGTGTGGTGTTTGACACATAGTAGGAGCTCAATAAATATGTGACGACCCATGAGGGAATGGATCCATCAGTGAGTGAGAGAATGGGGGCAGCCGTCCACCTCCCTAGCTGCAGGGCTGGATTTGCTTTTTACTTGGAGCTGACCAAACACCACTCTTACTTAACCTCTGATCAGAATCTGAAACAAGCTTTTACAAACTGGTATCTTTGACATTATCTTCAGAGCTGAGAAGCCTTCACTTGTAAAATTCCAGTCTTGCCTTGTTATCACTGTGTTATCACCACAGTTATCCAGAAACTCTCAGAACCTCATTGGACCCCTTCAGGGGTAAAGCCAGGAAGACTTTACAATTACTGCTGTCTGTGAAGAGCCTATGACAGCACCTTGAGTCCTTCCAGGGGAGAATGAAAATTCTGATTAAATGCAGAATGTCTGTCTGTCACAGCTGGCAGGTCTGCTGTGCTGACAGAAGATTTGCCCTAATGCTGTGAGACGGTTTCCAGAACAATTTGGAGAAGGGTGAAGAGACCCAGTCCAAGTTCATCTTAAGTGCTAGAATGCTGTTCAGGAAATAGAAGGAAGGGAAATCTACCTTGGGGGATTCTGTGCCTCGGTTTTGCTTGTGAGAAGCAGGAATGGCGGTCCCAGAGAGACTCACAGAAGTGTGGGGAGGTTACCAACCCCCAACTCCTCAGGCGGGAGGCCCGGCTCGGGGGAAAAAGGAACCCTCAGTTACTCAAGCTTCTGCCAACTCACAGAGGGTACAGGGTAGTAGCGAAGTCGTGGGCTCTAGAATCAGAACTGCTTTCAGATCCTAGCTTGGGCCATTACAGTAGGGGCACCAAGAGGTAGCTTGGAGGGGATTTAGCCATCCATGATTCTCTCAGACCTCAAGCTATTCCAAACGATGATCATAATCATCATTATAACAAACAGTTGAGATATTCTTGATCTTTTTTTTGTTTTGTTTTGTTTTTTGCGGTACGCGGGCCTCTCACTGCTGTGGCCTCTCCCGTTGCGGAGCACAGGCTCTGGACGCGCAGGCTCAGCAGCCATGGCTCACGGGCCCAGTCGCTCCGCGGCACGTGGGATCTTCCCGGACCAGGGCACAAACCCGTGTCCCCTGCATCAGCAGGTGGACTCTCAACCACTGCGCCGCCAGGGAAGCCCAATATTCTTGATCTTATGCAAAGTATGAATATAACCTTATTCGAAATTTTTGGTATTTTTGTTATTCTCAAGCTAAGTGAACATGATATACTTTTTGTGCAAACACAGCTTCAACCAGAACAGTCTCCCCAAAAGCCCAAACCAGATCACCACCTTAAGCCCCTTCTACGTGTAAATTCTGGAGCCAACACTGGCAAATCACTTGTCTTCTGTAAGCCTGTTTCCTCCTCTGTTAAAACAATAGAAGCTAATATAGTTATTGAGTACTTTCTGTTTTCCAGGCACTGAGCTAGATGTTTTTATGTGAATTATCTAATGTAACCCTTTCAACAACGGTATAGTCAGTTCTTATCTCTCCATGCCTCAGTTTCTGAAGGTGTAAGACAGAAATAATAAAGCCTATCTCTTGGAGTTGGAGTAGAGATCAAAAAAGATGATGTGTGTAGAATGCTTGGTGCTGACAGTACTCAATAAATGGAGGTCATAATGGTTATAATGATGCTAGAGAGGCTGAAGATGAGGGCGGTGGGGGGAAGAGGCAGATGAAATCATGTCTTCTGGTAGGCAGAGGCTCTAGCTCGTACCTGGACCCTCCCTCAAGTGTTCATTTCAACCACTTTCTCTCCCGAGCATAAGCCCTGAAATGTCTCCCCAACGTCTCTTACGTGTTTTATTCATGTAAGCTGAATCCACACATAACTGAAATAAAGAGGGGGCCTGCAACATCTGTAAAGTAGGTGGATCTGGCCTTGAATGGCCCCAACGTGGGCTGTCAATGTTTTGTTTCTCTTTCTCTCTTTTTTTTTTAATATCTTTATTGGAGTATAATTGCTTTACAATGGTGTGTTAGTTTCTGCTGTATAACAAAGTGAATCAGCTATATGCATACGTATATCCCCATATCCCCTCCCTCTTACATCTCCCTATCGCACCCCTCTAGGTGGTCACAAAGCACCAAGCTGATCTCCCTGTGCTATGCGGATGCTTCCCACTAGCTATCTATTTTACATTTGGTAGTGTATATATGTCCATGCCACTCTCTCACTTCATCCCATCTTACCCTTCCCCCTCCCCGTGTCCTCAAGTCCATTCTCTACATCTGCTTCTTTTTTTTTTTTTTAATTAATTTATTTATTTATTTATGGCTGCGTTGGGTCTTCGTTGCTGTGCGCAGTCTCTAGTTGCGGCGAGTGAGGGCTACTCTTTGTTGTGTTGCGCGGGCTTCTCACTGTGGTGGCTTTTCTTGTTGTGGAGCACGGGCTCTAGGCACGCGGGCTTCAGTAGTTGTGGCTTGTGGGCTCAGGAGTTGTGGCGCGTGGGCTCTAGAGCACAGGCTCAGTAGTTGTGGCACACGGGCTTAGTTACTCCGCGGCATGTGGGATCTTCCCGGACCAGGGCTCGAACCCGTGTCCCCTGCATTGGCAGGCGAATTCTTAACCACTGCGCCACCAGGAAAGCCCTACATCTGCTTCTTTATTCCTGTCCTGCCCCTAGGTTCATCAGAACCATTTTTTTTTTTAGATTCCGTATATATATATGTTAGCATATGGTATTTGTTTTTCTCTTTCTGACTTATTTCACTCTGTATGACAGACTCTAGGTCCAACCACCTCACTACAAATAGCTTAATTTCGTTTCTTTTTATGGCTGAGTAATATTCCATTGTATATATGTGCCACATCTTCTTTATCCATTCATCTGTTGATGGACACTTAGGTTGCTTCCATGTCCTGGTTATTGCAAATAGAGCTGCGATGAACATTGTGGTACATGACTCTTTTAGAATTATGGTTTTCTCAGGGTATATGCCCAGTAGTGGGATTGCTGGGTCGTATGGTAGTTCTATTTTTAGTTTTTTAAGGAGCCTCCATACTGTTTTCCATAGTGGCTGAATCAATTTACATTCCCACCAACAGTGCAAGAGGGTTCCCTTTTCTCCACACTCTCTCCAGCTTTTATTGTTTGTAGAATTTTTGATGATGGCCATTCTGACCGGTGTGTGTTTCTCTCTTGTTGACATCTTCTCCCATCAGAAGTCCGCCACCCCACCCCAAGCAAGTTTCTAACAGGGATTTAGAGGAAAAGCAAAGAGAACCAGTCAGGAGCAGGCCAGGGCCGGGAGTCCAGAGAGAGCCACCGGGTTAGGGCACGTGTGAATGAGATTTGAAGGCCAATCATACAAGGATGTGAGAACAAACTCAGCATAGGATAAAGGACTAAAGGGGTGTGTGATAGGGACTCATGACTGTCCAGCTGTATCCATTCTCCCCTTCTTCCTTTTGGTAACAGGCCCTTGAAATTTTACCAGGCATATGGCCACTCAGCTGGAGATTACATTTCCTAGCCTCCCTTTTTTTTTAATTTATTTATTTTTGGCTGCACTGTGTGGCACGTGGGATCTTAGTTCCCTCACCAGGGATCACACTCCGTGCCCCCTGCATTGAAAGGGCGGAGTCTTAACCACTGGACCACCAGGGAAGTCCCCCCAGCCTCCGTTACAGCTAATTATTGCATTGGAGTAAGTTCTGGCCAATGGAACATGAATGGAAGTGATGTGAACCGTTTACAGGCCAGATGCCTGGCTCTTCCTTTTCTACCTTCCCATGGACTGAAACCCAGACCTGGTCCTGGTGAGGCAGCTTCAGCCATGAAGACAAAGGCAACGGCCCTGGGGTTAGTGAAGCAACAAGATAGAAGGAGCCTGGCTTCCTAGATGACCTTAGCCTGGGCCACTCACTTATCTCTAGATTTTTCTTTTTTTCCCCACCCCCGGTACGCAGGCCTCCCATCGCTGTGGCCCCTCCCACCGCGGAGCACACTCGGACGCGCAGTCCCCGCGGCCACGGCTCACGGGCCCAGCCGCTCCGCGGCATGTGGGATCTTCCCGGACCGGAGCACGAACCCGCATTCCCTGAATCGGCAAGCGGACTCTCAACCACTGCGCCACCAGGGAAGCCCCTATCTCTGGATTTTTCCTTGAGAGTTTTATAAGCTTCTATCTTAACCCTTTGGTCCTCTGGTTAAAGCAGCATAGCTTGTACACATTTGTCAATTGTCCAAAATGAGCCCAACATCCAGGAATGGGATGAGTCTAGCTAGAATCCCAGTCAGAAGGCCACCAAGTCCAAAACAGTCTTGGGAAGTGGGAGCTGGATGCTTCCCACTTCCGAGTGCTGGGAAGTGGATACTAAAATCAGCTTGCTAGGCTTTTCTTGTCGCATCATGGACTGGGGTACTCACACTGTCCACTGACATTTGAAGCGTGGTGGTGATCTCTCCCAGAGCCTCCTTGACCTTGACCAGGTTGGAAGTGGGGAGTGGCCAGGCTAACTTGAAAGGAGGAAGACTGGAGGGTACCAGCCCTGGGCCTGCGGGTTGGGGCAGGAGTGGTAGAATGGGTAGGAGTGGAAGCAGAACACATAGGAAACTGTTAGAGAATTGGGTCAGAAAGCTTTTTATCAGAAAGCCTGTGTGTGTGCCGGTGGTGATGGTGGCTGTGAGCACCATGGTATCAGGAAAGTACATGATGTCAGGGGAAAGTGATCACGGTCCACGCTGCCTACACATCAGGAGAGCCAACAAGAACGAAAACAGGGAGCTTCCCTTCCCTGGTGGCGCAGTGGTTGAGAGTCCGCCTGCCGATGCAGGGGACACGGGTTCGTGCCCCGGTCCGGGAAGATCCCACATGCTGCAGGGCGGTTGGGCCCGTGGGCCATGGCCACTGAGCCTGCGTGTCCGGAGCCTGTGCTCCGGAACGGGAGAGGCCGCAGCAGTGAGAGGCCCGCGTACTGCAAAAAAAAAAAAAAAAAAAAAGTTATTTAGTTATCTCAGTTAACCTGCCTCATAAAATACCTCATTCCCATATTTCTGTAATTTTGTCTGCATTCTGTGAAAACTGGTCACTTCCCATACCGTGACATCAAGAGCAAATTTATCCCATGCTCAGTGTCTGGGGGGTCACTGCCTTTAGTCTCTCAATCTGGGTGGTGCTCCTCTCTCAGAGACTTTTTCTCAGGAAGACTTTTTCTTTTTTTCCCTCTTGGGCAGCTTTCTTCTCAGGCAGGCTCTTCACTGAATTGCTGCAAACTCAATCCATGGCTGGCAAGTATTCACGTAATTTTGTTCCTGGAATATCAAAGTATAATATCATGCTGTGTGTCTGCGCCTTTCTCTCTACCTATTTCATCCTTGTCTTCAGCAGGAATTCTCCTTTCCTTTTGCTAACTTCTTTCATTAGTCTGAACGTTTGTCCAGTTCCTCTTGGAGGTTTCAGATGCCATCTGATGCCAGTGTTGGATTGGATAGGGCAGTTAGCCTCTCTGAGTTTCAGAGTTTTCATTTATAAGATGGGGATAGCAGACACCTACCACATGGGTCATGAAGAGGATTGCAGAGGATGATATACATGTTCCTGCTCTGTGCGTTTGTGGGACGTTAGAGGTGCTCAGTAAATGGAACTTTTCCACCCTGGTCGGGCCTGCCCCAGAGAGCCCCATGTGGATGTACATGGAAAAAAATCTAGCTGTGGTGTGCAGGCCCAGCTAATGTGAGAAGCCCTGGCTCTGGCCAGCAAGTCTTCAGGGCCCTGTACGTGAGACCCAGGCAATGCATATTGCCGAGAGGTGGAATTGTTACCTCACTCAGTAGTGTAAGTTATATTTGGAACCTGATGTGGTTAGAGATATTAAACACATGAATGTCATACTTCTATGATGTTTCTAAGCTGGCAGGTATCTCTGAGGCCATTATATATGACTGTGCAGTGCACAGCTCATACAGCTGCATGTGGTGGTCCACAGCATCTCCCCCTAGCCGTCCAGTCAAACTCAGTTCCTGCCTCCCTCGCTCTGGTCTCCTCTATTCCTTCCCATTCATCCTCTCATGAAAGAGGAGATCATATTATTATGAGGTTTTTAAGTAGACCAAAGTAGATGTGTCTAAAAATGCTTCACTAACTGCAAAATGCTATATAGAACCTATGTTTTATTGTTTTATTTTTCAGTACAGGAACTACCATATATGTGTCACACACCCATTAACCAGTTAAAGTGCTGGTTTTATTTATATGGAGTGGTTTGGGTTATTTTGTTGGTTGGTTGGTTGGTTGGTTGGTTTTGGTTTTGGGTTTTTTTTGCTTTTTTGGTTGTTGTTCTGATTTCTGTTTGTTTTGATTTCCGGTCCATACTGAATTAGTGGTATTTTTAAAACCTAGCAGTCCTCTTAGCATAGCTGAGATAGAAACATGACTTTCCTGAGAGAGAATTCTCACCCTGAAGCATGTTATATAGACTTGCCCACATGAGAAGTGGCTCAATTACAAATTCACACCTGGCACTCAGGGTGTCTGCCCTTGTGACTTTTGATTTGGGGATTGCCTTAGAAACCACGGTGTGTTTCCTTTGTCCTAACATGTAAGACTTGTCTCTCCAAATTGGCAGGTGCATGGGCCTCTGATTGAATCTCAAATTCAACAACTACGGGGCTTCCCTGGTGGCGCAGTGGTTAAGAATCGCCTGCCAATGCAGGGGACACGGGTTTGAGCCCTGGTCCGGGAAGATCCCACATGCCACAGAGCAGCTAAGCCCGTGAGCCACAACTACTGAGCCTACATTCTAGAGCCCTCAAGCCACAACTACTGAGCCTTCGAGCCACAGCTACTGAGCCCGTGAGCCACAACTACTGAAGCCTGCGTGCCTAGAGCCCGTGCTCCACAAGAGGAGCCACTACAATGAGAAAGCCTGCACACCGCAATGAAGAGTAGCCCCCGCTTGCCACAACTAGAGAAAGCCCGCGCGCAGCAACAAAGACCCAACACAGCCATAAATAAATACATAAATAGATGATAGATGGATAAATAATTTCAACAACGGCAGAGGACTCTTTGAGGTGCCCCCCAGGACTCTATTAGAATCTCAGTAATGATGTCTTGCTTCCCAGCCTGAGCTCTGAACCTATTAAGAAATAAGACAAAAGACCAAGTAATTAGAGACCAAAATGTCACATTTATTATTGACAAAGGTGAAGTTGGAAGAGCTCATGTGTATCTATGGGCAAACAGAAGCAGGCTTAGGAATCACCATTCCAAGGCAGTGCTGGGCCAGAGCAAGCCTCCTGATGCAGGGGTGGAGCCTGCCCTGGGGATGTTGAAGGGGACGCACTCCCAGCCGGTGAGCCTGCTCCCAAGAGGGAAAAGGCACTGAGCCAAATTCCCAGTTTTCCCTCCCAAATTCACCAAGTAGAAGGAACTTTGCCATAGACCAGTCCTGGTCAAGGACTATTCTTTTCCCGCAAAGTCTTCTTGGGACAAATGTTTATAAAAATGACAATTTCCTTCTAGAGGGACATCTGGTTACCCTATGATCTATTCTGTTCTCACATAGTGATTAAAATACCTCTATTCCATCCTCTTTCTGGTGTTTACCGCAAACCCAAGTTGCAGTCTGGCATTCACACCTCCCACCACTGAAGTCACTTCTTCCGTTTACCTAACATCCAACACCTACTCACACCAGCTGTCATCTGAAGGCATGCAGGACACAGTGGCTGGAGTTCACATTTCCTCTTAAACTGCTTACATGATACAACCTGTTCCTCTTTTGTCCTCACCTAGACACATTCTGTTGGCGGTTTCCATATTTTGGGGTTTCAACGTAGTTAAGTGTCACATGGACCCACAACAACAATAAATGTAAAACCTAATCACCGTGTGTGTGTGTGTGTGTGTGTGTGTGTGTGTGTTTCTTAAGTCGTTCCATTTAAATGAGTCACACCATTAAGTAAATACACAGTTTCCTTTAAACCTTTCATCAGTTATGTAAGTACCAGAGAGTTCACTCTGACCCTGTGTTATGTTAAGGTTTTTCCCTTGTTCTGTAAAATTTTTGTTCTTGGATTACGCATTTTCAGGGACAGCTAATTCCTCCCTTTGCCTTCAGTTCTCCAAGCATTGTGTGTGTGTGTGTGTGTGTGTGTGTGTGTGTGTGTGTGTGTTAATGTCAGCATCCTAGTCCTACAAATAAAAGTCACCTTTCCTGTTTTTCCAGCAACTTGGATCAATTCCAACTTTCTCCTGGATTTCCCTGCTAGCGTTTGGTACGCATACTTAGCTGGACTGTTCCAATAAGCTTCCCACTCTGCTTTGAACGCATCCAAGGTAAAGGGCATCGCATTGGAAAGAACTGAACTTTCTGATCTTTCAGAAGCTCAGCCTTCTCCTTGGAGGACCGAGCTGCTGGGCAGATGTTTAAGAGGACCTGGTTGGTAGTTGCAGCCTCCTCTGTACTCCCAACCATCTTCTCAATAACACTTTTTATTTCCTTCTGCTATGTACACACCACCTGTATTTTAATGACTTGCTTCTCTCTCTTTCTGCTCACCTGCTCTGTGAATTTCTCCAGGGCAAAAATTTTGTCCTATTCTTTTGATCTGTTCCAGCTAACTCCTGACTCCTAGTGAGAGCTCAGCTAATATTTGAGGGAAGGGAAAAAAAAAGAAAGAAGTGAGGGAGGTCAGGAGAGGATGGAAGGGTCCCAGTCCCCTTGAATATGCTGTACCCCTGTCTAGAAAGCTGTCCCCACACATTTCCTACAGCCAGCTCCTTCCTTATCTGTCATTCCCATCCACGTCACCCCCTCAGAGTGCCCTGCCCTGACACCCTTCTTAAAGAAGCCACCACTCGGCCACATAGGTATACATACACACAGTCAGGCTGTATCTTCCTTCCCTGTTTTATCTACTTCATGGCTCTCCAGTCTCTGAAATTATTTTAGCTGCCTGTTTATTTACTGTCTGTCTCCCTGCACTATAACATAACCTCCTGGAGGTACTACAGATTTAGTGTCTTAAATAAGCGCCTGGCGCATGGTAAGTGCCTAACAAGTTCCCATGGAATGGATAAACAGAGGAGAGGCAGGAAGGAGGGGACTATCTCCCCTCTCCCTTTTGCCCTGTTTAATAAACTTTAAAATGTAGAGTGATGGGAACCTCCACAGAGAAAAAGGAGCTGTTCTTCTGCCCTTTGCTGACCTGCCCCTTGGCGCTTCAATGTAGACTACAGGGTGCAGAGGCATCGAGAGGGAAAAACAGGTGAGGGAAGTGAGGAATGTCTCAAGCCGTTTGTCCTCCAAGTTGCAGAGAAAGACTGCTGTGAGGACTGTGGCTCCTGAGATGCGGAGCTTCTGATGGGGTAACGGGGATCCGGTTTGCTCAGACGCCCACAGGAGTTTAAGCAGAGATGGGCGTTGTTTTCGATGCATCAGGGTACCCGTGAGTAGGCGGCATAAGGAGGCCTGGAGCCAGACCTGGGAGGGCGGGGCCAGGGGCTGCAATGCTGCTGCTCAGCCGTCTGAATTGTCCTCCTTTCTCCTTCACTCTGCATCTGCTTCCTTCTCCTCTCTCACTGCAGCCCTGTGCACAGCAGCCAAATACCGCTGCTCAAGAGGCTCAGAGGCCCATTTCCGAATTTCACGGGGAAGAATCTGATGGGTCCAGCTTGAGTCAAGTGTGCACAGCCCTTCCCGTGAGCTGGGGGTGAGGAGGTCACGTTGCATGGGCGTGGCAGCCGGTTCAGGGTGCAGAGGAGGGGAAATGCGGCTGGGGATCAGCCGAGGAGACATTTACCTTAGGCAACAGATGGTGTGCTCCAGGCTCCAACAACATCTGAGAAGCAATTTATTGTCATTTCCTTTCAATTGTCCAGATACTTTCCATCTGTTTTCCCCGTCATTAACTCACAGTCACCTAGCACTGGAAGCATAAAATATAAGAGGCTGCTCTCGGAAATATTTGCTGGGTCACTAGGGCATTAAACACTTGTTTCCAGTGTTAGTAGATCTAAAGCATCAGTCATGAGTCAATGAAAGAGACATTTTTACTGCCCTAAATTGGCCTAAGGATGCCTAATGCTACACAAGTCCTGGGGGTAGCTTTCCGCTTTCCTCTTCTTCGATCTTGGGGCCTGAGAAAACAATTCCTGGAATGTACCCACTGAATCCAGCCGCCTCAACCAAACTAGACAGTGTATCCTGAATGTACCCAAGACACACGTTTCCGTGGGTAATTATGAAGCCAGCGCACACAGACTTCTGTCTTTCTCGCTGACTATTTCTGACTCATCCAGAGAGCTTCCTGGCTATTTAGCCCAGGCGTACGTGATACAAGGTGACACCAGGTGAGATCATACCTTGGGGGGGGGTGGTTTAGCTATTTTTCAATTGATTTACCTTTGAGCAAATTCCTCCTCTGTTGTGGGAAGCCTATTCAATACCCTGGGGGTGGGGAATTTAATAACAAGGTGGCTTAAAGGAGAAAAGCTTCTCTGCGCATTCATGTAAGGAGTTGTCATAACTGTGGACGGAGACATATTTCCTAATGATGCAGCTGTGTGTCTGCGACTGGCCTGGCTTTTTGAGAGGTTTCGGGCCAATTCTGTCTGGTCCCATGGTACTATTTGCCCAGGTACTACTCCAGGGAGACCTCTAGGTGACCAAGACTTTGATCCTGAGGCTTTTATATGTCCTAGGCTGTTGGAAAAGAGCTTCACACAAGGTATGGGTGGGGCAGAGAGCTGAACAAAATCCTGGGGCACAGGTGCTGGGCTTTGGACCAAGCTAATCACCACTGTGACTGAAGCCCATGAGTAATCTTCGTCACAGGTGAACAGGACATCTAATCTAGGTCCTCAGGACAGGTTAGGTCTCCAGGGATGTGAGCTGATGGGCCGTGTACCGTGTTCCAGTGGAGCACAGCTACCTCTCTTTCTGCCCTTGAGGTCCTTCTCTGCCCTTCCCCCAGGCTGTGGAATCTTTAGTCTGGGGGATAGAGCTGCTTTGTAATTATGCAGTTATGCATCCGGCTCTTTCTTACACCTGCACCAGTGACTTTTGAACTTAAATGCTATAAATTGGCCTCCTTTATTCTCTGGTTTAAGAATGACAACCTTCCCCTAAAGCAGTGGATGACATTATCTAGTTTTCCGGGCTAGGAGGAAGATTCTCAGGGTGCAAGTGAAGAAAATTAGAGAGCCCAGCCTTGGAAGGGTTGTGAGGATTGAGGGGAGGGGCACATGTGAGAACACAGAAGTAATTTTTTTTTTTAATTTATTCAGAAGTAATTCTTTAAAATATTATCCCACTCCATGTGAATTAGAAATTGTGTCCAGAATATGAGGCTTGTTATTGTTGAGTTGTGTGTTCTTGGTCTCATGTTTCTTGAAGGCCGCAGGACAGACTTGTGGACCTTATATGAGAACAAAGAAGGAAAAGTAGCTTTGGGCCAGCACAATTTGGGCTGAACTATGGATGTCCTGCTGAAAAGTTGACTAAGGAACCCAGATCTTGGGAAATGTCTTGATATTAGGCTTTGCATTCTTTTGTCTTTGGAAGACCATAATGCCAGACCTCACCTCCAGTAGCAATGGCTCCCCTGTCAATCATTTCTTGGGTGAGCTGACCTAGAGCCAAGTGAAGGGGAAAACGTAAGCAAATACCTTCTGCTTTTCCCCGGGGTGAGTCAGGCCTAGCTTCTGAGGATGAGCACGAGTGGAACCCTCCTGCTTGGGGAGATGGAGTTTGTTGGTTAGGATGGCCTTTGCTTTGGGAGGTAGGAAGGAGAGAGTGTACCGGGCACCGTTGTGCCCCTCCCAATGCCTTAGCACCCATTGCTTCTTACTGACTCCCTCCCTAGGGCTCTCTCCAGCTCAGAAGCACACTCTCCTCTGCATGGGGCAGCCAGAAGTACCGGGGAGTTGATGCGCCCGGGGGAGTATTCAGCCAGTGATGATTTGGAGCAAGTGGATTAATATACCCAGTTTCTTCAATTTTCAGGTAGCACAATTCTGAGGCATGACCTACACCAACACTATTCAATAGAAATATAATTTGAATCACAGATGGAATTTTACATTTTCTAGTAGCCACCTTTTTTTGAAGTAAAATGAAACAGGTGAAATTAATTTTAATAATATATTTTGTTAAACCACATTTTTCTAAAATATTATCACGTTAATGTGTAATCGATACAAAAATCATCAATGAGATGTTTTACATTCTTTTGTACTAAGTGTGAGGAAACTCGATGGTGTTTTACATTTAGAGTAAATCTCAATCCCGATTAGCCACATTTCAGATGCTCAGCGGCCATGTGTCCTTAGTGATTACCATATTGGCCAGGCAGCTCTATACTGTCTCTCAAAGGTTCCCAGTGGAACTGAGCCCCAGTTGCCCACAGTGGTAATCTTCTTATTGACACACCCAACCTAGACTTCCTTCCCTTCCCTGAATGACTTCTCCACTTTTCCCAATGCTTCCAACCAATCATCTGCCAGTGAACTACTCACACTCAGATGTGTGCCTGAGTCAGCTTCTGGGGAACATAACCTAAGACATAGTGGCACGTCTCATATTTGTTGTTACATTATTCTCAGTTTTGAACTTTCCTCCTGTTATTTTTACATGGAGTGAATCCATGCTAAAAGTTCCAGCAAGGTGTGTTTTATGCTGTGACAACTTCGGGGAAGGATCTGTCTATTTTCTAGCCTGAATAGCAAAGGACAGAACAATGTCCCCTCCCCAGAGGCTAGAGTGGTGATAGTAGTAGCAGTACCCACGGAGACACCTGTGCCCAGCAGAGGGGCAATTTCCTGAGGGCCACCAGCAGCAATGTGGCTGAGTGACAAGGAGGCTCGGGCAGAAGAACACAAGGGGCCTACTTGCTTTCCCACAAGATGTCTCTGGGGACCCTTGGACAGGCCAGGACAGTTTCTAGCCACCAAACCACTGGTGGGGGGATAGCTACCATAATTTTATATTTAAAAGGAAATTTTATTTTTGAGGGCATGCGTGGTAAAGTCAGGACAGGTGACTGGCTCAGTCAGCTGTGTCAGTCAGGATGACTTCAGAGAATCCTCCATCCATGCCTCTGAGAGCAACTAAGAAAAATGATGGCCAGTTGAGCTGCAGATCAACTCTGACAGTGTTCATAAATTCCCCTAGAAGAGGTGCTTCCTTCTAGAAGAAGTGCGTGTTTCTAGGAGTCAGAGCATGACTTAAGATGTTGTCAAACAACACTTAACACATCTCTGTCAGGGGATGGAGCAAAGATGAGAGAGAAATTTTATGTCAACAAGCACTAAAATATCCCTAGAAGAAATCTGACCCTGAAATGTCTACATAGATTAACAAAAATTTTTGTTGTTTATTTACCTAATGAAAATGAAATATCCATCTCTGCTTATTTGTACTCTGTCTCCAGTTCTCTTAGGCCAAATGGAACAGTTCTTTGAGAAACCAGCTGTATATTTCCAGATATCTTTTTCTCTCGAGGCACCATCCTCACCAAATATAGGACAATATAGTTCACCTTTTGAGCCAAACATGATAAATGAACAAAATATTATACAGAAGAACAGCCTAATCTTGTGGCCTTATTTCCTTACCTCCCCAAACCATGTTTTTCCAAAGAGTGAATTTAGAATGACAACAGTGGCAACATTTCATTTTTGCTTTCACAATACACTCTGCTGAAATTACTCTCAGGTCACCAGTGACCTCCTATCCTAAAACCAGGGATCGTCTCTGTGTTCTCATTCTACTTGAACTTCTGCAGCATTTAATATCTCGAACAGCCTTTTCTTTGTTCATTCCATTTCGATAAATATTTACTCAGCACCTGCTATAAACTGAGCACTATTATACGCACCATGGATACATCAGAAAATAAAACAAAGACCTCTGCCCTGTGGAGCTCACATTATAGCAGGCAAGACCTCATAAACCATTAGCCTCAGTAAATGACAGAGTATGCTGGACGATGGAGACCAAACTGCCCTTTTGGAGAAGCAAGGAAAGGACTTGAGCTTTGGAGGCTCGAGACTGTGGGGCGATGTGTGATTTTTCACCTAACGTAACCCCAAACAGTCAATAAATTCCTAAGCATCAGAAGTTGCCAAACACAATTGGGGTTCTTATGGAAAACAGAGTTGGGGTGTTTCTTCACATCTGGGTCTGGCAAGTTCCACCGATTCTCTCAAAGTCACACCTTCCTTATGAGCTCAGGGCCTCAGCCTTCAAGCTGCTCTTCTCTCGAGCTCCAGTCTTAGACTTCTCTATCCTCCCCCCACCCCCTCACCCCAGCTTGCTGCCCAAGGGATTGTTCCCTAAAATACAAATCCAACCTGTCGCTGCCTTTTTCCTAAAATAAACGTCCTGAAATTGGTCATTTGCTTACCAAAGATGCCCTGAGAATATACACACTGAGAGATGCGGGCTCACTTGTCAATAGAATCATACCTAGAAAAAGTACAATGGAATCATCTCTTCTCTTGAAACAAGAGTAAAATGTTATTCCTATTTTAAAAGGTTTGACACACTTTTCACTGTTGTAGGAACTACCCAGAGTTGAAATAAACAGCAAAGATTCTAAGAAGTTGCAGGTGGCTGATAGAGCTAAACTGATTTTGACAGCAACCCAGGTAATCACAAGTGGTGGGCTTGGGGCTTTTCGAGCTGGCACCAAGCAGTTTAAAGCACAGCACTGCTTGGAGGTTGAAGAGCTGCGAGTGAATCCTCCCATTCAGCAGCTTGACATGACTGACAACGCCCGATCAGAAACACAGACTCAACAGCTACTCTTTAGCAATAGCGAGGTTTGTTTCTGCTCGAAGGGTAGGTCAGCAATGTGTGGGCGCTCCCCAGAGGGAACCAGCCCTAGGGTAGTGGCCTGGGGCCTGAGTTTCCTCGGGGCAGCACAGTGGAGGGGAGAAACTGCCTTGTAGCCCAGAGGAGTCAAGGTCATCATCAAGAAGAAGGTGCTGGGCTTCCCTGGTGGCAGAGTGGTTGAGAGTCCGCCTGCCGAGGCAGGGAACATGGGTTCGCGCCCCGGTCCGGGAAGATCCCACATGCCGCGGAGCGGCTGGGCCTGTGAGCCGTGGCCGCTGAGCCTGCGCGTCCGGAGCCTGTGCTCCGCAACGGGAGAGGCCACAGCAGTGAGAGGCCCGCGTACCGCAAAAAAAAAGAAGAAGGTGCTGACAAGCATCAGATCTGAATCGTGAGCTAATAATGACGGTAAGTCTCAAGAATAATGGAAGTGATAATTGCTAATATTTACTGCCTGTGTGATGTGTGCAAGAAATTAAGCACTTGATGTGCATTCAATCAATCTGAAATCAGATGTCGCTATTTCTTATTCTTTTTATGGTAGTATTTCCCAGCATTCCACCTTTACTTCTCTTCCCTTCACATAAAATATTTAAGCTTTTTTCCTGGGTGGACGAGAAACCTGGGGAACAGAGCAATTAGGAAACTTGCCTGAACTTGAAAAGTAAATAGTAAAGGAACGATTCAAGCCCAAGGGAAGTAAGGCTGAAAATCAGAGAATGAGGTGTGAGTCAGAAAGCACAAGGACGGAGGTCAGGATGGAGGAGAGGAAGGGATGGGATGGGGCAAGTGTGTAGCGCTAAGGCCGGGAAAAGTTACAGAGCACTGACTTCTCCTTGAGCTGTGGTCTGGTGTGTTACAGAAGGGAGAATGGCTGCTGAGGGGGGAGCTGCAGAACTGGATGGGGGTAATGGGAAAAGCATGCTGACATGAAGACGTTAAGAATATTTTATTATTTTTTTATTTTATTGTGGTAAGAACACTTAACATGAGATCTATCCTCTTAATAAAATTTTAGGTGTACAATACAGTATTGTTAACCACAGGCACAATGTTGTACAGCAGATCTCTAGAACATATTCATTTTGCATAACTGAAATTTTATACACGTCAAATAGCTTTTATTTCATCAGTCATTCAACATGTGTTTATTGTACGCCTAGTATCTTAGTCCTTTGGCTGTTATAACAAATTACCATAGACTGTGTGGCTTATAAAAAACAGAATTTTATTTCTCCCAGTTCTAGAGCTGTAAGTCTGTGATCAGGGTGCCAACATGGTCCAGTTCTGCAGAGAGAGCCCTTCCAGGTTGCAGCCTGCTGACTTCTCGTTGTATCTTCCCTTGGCAGAAAGAGCAAGAGAGCTCTTGGCAGTCTCTGTCATAAGGGCACTCATCCCATTCATAGGGCTCCACCCTCATGGCCTAAGCACATCCCAAAGGCCCCACCTAATATGATCACATTGAGGGTTAGGATTTCAACATATGAATTCTGGAGGATTCACAAACATTCATTCCATAGCACATACTATAGGCCAGGCACTGTTCCAGGAGCAGCATTGACAAAGTAACTAATGTGCTGGCTTTATTGAAGTTACAATCTAATTGAATAATAATGATTAAATTTTATACAATAAAAATAGTAGATCTGATATGCCCTGCTATCACAGCCAGCTCTTTTCTCTCTTTTTTGTTTAACATCTTTATTGGAGTATAATGCCAGCTCTTTTCAAAGCAAAACCCCAGTGGAGATGGATTAGGAAAATTAGGGGAAAGATAAAGGAGAAAAACAACAATTTTTTATCCTGCAGGCCAAGACCCTTCCTCTGCCCAGCAGAGACCCTCCAGGTACAAGTGACTCTGCCAGTACGAACACCACGGTCTTCCAGAGGCTTAGAGTTGGGAGCACTGTCAAAATCACTTAAGCCAACTACCTCACCTTCTGGTTTTTAAATTCCCTCCTAGAAAAAGTTGTCTGAGTTATTTTGAATACCCTGCAGGAAAGAAAACCTTTTACTTCTCAATACAACCCACTTCAGAGGAGTTCACTTTTTGTTTTGTTTTGTTTACCTTTATACTGATTCCTGTTAGAGTTCATCTTGACCCTGAGTCTGTTATTAAAAGTATTTCATGTTCTTAGTTTCGGGTTACCTATACATTAATTAAAAAGTAACTTCTGGATCACTGGTTTTCAAACTATACTCTATAAAGCCCTGGGTGAGTAAGTGAGAGAGGAAGCTTCTACAGGGTCAGGAGACCGGACCCTGAGAACATGGCCATTCCTCAGTGGTCCCAAGAACAGCTTCCCTTTTTTCTTTTTTTTTTAAACTTTTACAGAGGATTTCATTGGGAGAAAGGGCTGTACAGTTAGAAAAAAGTTTGAAAACTCCCGCTCCAGATATTCATCCACTGAGGTCATTAGTATAAATGTTGAATTGAATAGATTTGAGAACAGGGTGCTAAGGCATATTTCCCTGCATGTCAATAGCAATCACTAGCATCTTGGGTATAGCTGGAAAACCATCTATGAACCATCCTCACTCTTCTACACAGATCCTAAGGGATTAGAAGTGTCTCCCTAAAGCTGCAAATGTCTCCCTGAAACAGTCAACATGTGTCCTGTGATTCACCATTCTGTCAGTATCACTGAGGATCACTGGTTCTCAACCCTGACTGTGATTCTAATGATCTCATTAAAATCAACAAGGAAGCTTTCAAAACCACCACTGCTCCTCAAAAGGTTAAACATAGGGTTACTGGGCCTTCCCTGGTGGCGCAGTGGTTAAGAATCCGCCTGCCAATGCAGGGGACACGGGTTCAAGCCCTGGTCCAGGAAGATCCCACATGCCGCGGAGCAACTAAGCCCGTGAGCCACAGCTACTGAGCCGGCGCTCTAGAGACCGCGAGCCGCAACTACTGAGCCTATGTGCCGCAACTACTGAAGCCCACGCGCCTAGAGCCCATGCTCCGCAGCAAGAAAAGCCACCACAATGAGAAGCCCGCGCACCGCAACGAAGACTAGCCCCTGCTCACCGCAACTAGAGAAAGCCCGAGTGCGGCAACAAAGACCCAACGCAGCCATAAATAAATAAAATTATTTTTAAAACAAACAAACAAACATAGGTTTACCATGTAACCCAGTAATTCAACTCTTAGGTCTATGCTCAGGAGAAATGAAAGCACACATTCACACAATACCTTGTACACAAATGTTCAAAATAACAACATTATTTATAATAGCCAAAAAGTAGAAATAATCCAAATGTTCACCAATTTATGAATCCATAAATAAAGTGTGGCATATTCATACAACGGAATATTTATTCAGCCATAAAGAGGAACGAACGACTGATTCCTGCTACAATGTGGATGAACCTTGAAAACATTATGCTAAGTGATCATGTATCATTCCATTTCTATTAAATGTCCAGAACAGGCAAATCTATAGAGAGAGAAAGTCAATGAATGTTATGAATGTTTACCTAGGGCTAGGAAAGATGGGAGGAGTAGGGATGAAGGCTAAAGGGCACAGATTTCTTTCAAGAGTGATGAAATATTCTAAAATTGATTGTGGTGATGGTTACACAATTCTGTGAATATACTAAAAAGCACTGAATTGTATACTTTAGATGAATTGTGCGGTATGTGAATTATATCTCACTGAAACTGTTAGAAGAAGAAAAAAAAAAACCCTACCACTACTCAGGCTTAAAAATTGGTTTGCAGTGGGACTTTAGCACCCATGTGATTCTAATAAGCAGCCCAGACCAAGAACCACTGATTCTAACCATGGCTCAGGGTAAGTGACTGATTTTGAGGGAGCCTATGGTGCCTCTCAGTGGTCATCCCCACCCTTCCACTCTAGACACGCGTGAGCTACTCCTTTAAAGACCCTTCCCAGAATTACGCCTGCATTGGAATCCAGCCCACAGTTTGCAGTACCACCTTCTTCCTCCTTCTGTCGCATTATTGAGCCATTCCTGGTTTCCAGCATCGCCACTGTTGTACACAACGCCTCATGCATCATCAGCAGGATGAGGCGTTCTCATTCACAAGTTTCCTTCTATACCCTGAGGTATCAACTGACAGAACCATGAACCTATGAACTCATGTGAAGCTGTCTAGTTACCATCTCTTCATTCAGCAGAGGACAGTACATTTGCAGAAACTCACCATAGACTATGAAGTCCTCTTACTATGTTCCTGACCTTTGGCTGCCCTTATGCAGTTACGCTGTAGCTACCTTTCAGAATCCTGCTCCATCAATGACATCCCTAGGCCTGGAACAGTGGGTGCATTCCTTGGCCTTCCCCACGGCAGGATGCTCTTATAAGGCTGCCGTTCAGGGTCCGTCAAGAGCTCGAGAGCTCCCTTCCTGCCAGTCTTTGGGTGTTCTCCTTTGCATTTGGGGAGTTTTAAAATCCCATGATAAGTTTGCTGGCTTTTCTTTCTCCTACCTCAGACACAGCGAACAGACCTTGCCTTGCCCCCGGGAATGTTTGAGTATCCTCTAGCTCCTCTGAATTACTATATCCTAAAGCAATTAGCTCAGTCTACAGCTAGTAATTAAGAACACTGGCTCTGTTATCAGAGAGAACTGAGTTGGAATCCTGATTCTGCTATTTGGTAGAGGAGTGGGCTTGGGCAAAACATATTATCTAAGCCTCAGATTTCTCACCTGTAAATTGAGGATAATAAAGCCTACCTGGAAGGACTGTTACAGAGATTAAATTGTAACAGCAGAGGTGGGGTGCTTGGCTCAGAATGGGTGTGAAATAAGTTGCTAGTGATTGTTTCTTCCCAGGCAGCTGTATGACTAGGAGATCTAGCTCTTTTCTCAAGATCTCCTTGCTGGTGTATGGGACATCACCGCACCTCGATTAGATCCAAGGTAGCTCGTCCCATAAACATGCAGGGCTCTAATACCACATGCCTGTCCTTATTCTCCAAACCAATCAGTCTTCTGGGGGAAGGCAGTGGGAATGATCCCTTCTCTCCGGTTCCCTCATCAGCCCCAGCAATGTCTCAGTCTTGGGATGCACTTGCGAATGTCCTCAGAGGATCTGCTCAGGTCCGTGCTCACCACTCCATACCCTCCTGGTCCTTCCTTCTTAGGCTGTGAGCCACTCCTGGGGGCAGGACCTCCTGGAATCTTCAGAAAACTCCTGAGTTAAAACATCTAAACTCTACCGCATATCGCCTTGCCATTAAAACCCAGGAATGTCTGGCACAGAACTGTCCAATTTTCTCCTCCAACTATTTCCAGGAAATTTATAATTCAGATTACTTGAAATAGAATTCATTGTTCAACACAGCACCTGGTGTCTGGCAGGAAGTATTGGGATAAATCATTAAACAGCAGTTAAACTTCACCTACTAAAATCCTCTGGCCCAGTTTAAATGCACCTCTTTCACGTTGTCTCATCGGTCAGAAATGGTTTGCTCTT
The DNA here is from genome assembly GCF_963924675.1 of Phocoena phocoena. Classification (NCBI taxonomy): domain Eukaryota; kingdom Metazoa; phylum Chordata; class Mammalia; order Artiodactyla; family Phocoenidae; genus Phocoena; species Phocoena phocoena. The sequence goes on along the minus strand of NC_089219.1, from coordinate 75,206,037 downwards.
CCCTCCCTCTGCATTTCTATAACAGCTATCTTTATGGAATGCTTATTGATTGTTCCCAGCTCATATAGCTAATAATTGGCAAATCTAGAATTCAGCTATACTGAGTTGAATAGCATCCTGTCAAATGTCCACTGGAACCTCAGAATATGACCTTGTTTGAAAACAGTGTCTTTTTTTTTTAACATCTTTATTGGAGTATAATTGCTTTACAATGGTGTGTTAGTTTCTCCTTTATAACAAAGTGAATCAGTTATACATATACATATGTTCCCATATCTCTTCCCTCTTGCGTCTCCCTCCCTCCCACCCTCCCTATCCCACCCCTCTAAGTGGTCACAAACCACCTAGCTGATATCCCTGTGCTACGCGGAAGGGTAAGCTGTGACAAAGTGAGAGAGTGGCATAGACATATATACACTACCAAATGAAAACAGTGTCTTTACAAAGGTAATCAAGTTAAGATCATCCTGGATTAGAGTGGGCCCTAAACCCAAAGATTACTGTCCTTATAAGAAGAAGGACATTTGGAGACAGAGACATAGGAAGAAAACAGATAAAGCCATGTCAAGATGGAGACAGAGACTGGAGTTATACGGCCACAGCCAAGAAATTCCAAGGATGGCCAGCAACCACCAGAAGCTTGGAAGAGGTCAGGAGCAAGTCTTCCCTAGGGCCTTCAGAGGGAGCTTGCATGGCCCTGCCAGTTTTGGACTTCTAGCCTCTAGAACTGTGAGAGGATAAATTTCTGTTGTTTTATGTCCCCATTTGTGGTAATTTATCATGGCCACCCTAGGAAACTAATATACCAGTCTCGGTCTGTCAGATGCCTAACATCCTCATTTGTAACCACTATGATATACTGCCTTATGTTTGTAGCACCCAAACTGTATCCTTCATAGTACGTTGATCAGATGCCTTGTATGTCACAGTAAGAGGCAGATGGTGAGCCCAGAAGTCGAGGTGGGGATGGAGGGGGTGGGGAAGAGGTAGAATTATTGCAAGGTAGAGAATGAGCAGAGCGATTTTCTTGAATATATGCCCGAACCTCATTATGTCTGATCCTGTGATTTAGCAGAGAAATGGGAAAGAGTTTGCTTATGAAAGAAGTATGATGCACTAGAAAGCAAGCAGGACTAGGAATGGCAAGGCCCGATGCGAACTAGCTCTGTGATTAGGTACATGACCTTCAGATGTGGCTGCTTTGACACAGACTATGTGACTTGGGAACATTGAGACACGGCCTCAGAAACAAAATATTAACCTTTCAGCTTTTAAAACTTTCTAAACTTCTCACTCATTCCCACCCAACCCCTGATCCTCATTTCATAACTCCCACTTCTGACACACAGCAGACACAACTTTTTAGTTAAATAATGAATAAGGGAATGAATAAGGAAGATGGAAGAAAGCTGGAGGTGTCAGAGTGAAATGATGGTCAACAACAAGGAAAGAGTCAGATGCATAGTAAGGGTCATGAAAGAAGGTTCAAGAATCAAAGATGTCTGCCACTAATATTTGGCAGTCAAAAACCATAATAGATGCAAATGTGGCAAAATATCAATCCTTGTGAAAATCTTGGTAATGAACACAGGGTGTTTGTAACATTATTCTTTATAGTTTAGTGTGTTTGAAACATTCTGTTTAAAAAAGAACAATAGAGGACTTCCCTGGTGTTGTAGTGGTTAAGAATCCGCCTGGGGCTTCCCTGGTGGTGCAGTGGTTGGGAGTCCGCCTGCCGATGCAGAGGACACAGGTTCGTGCCCTGGTCCGGGAAGATTCCCACATGCCGCGGAGTGGCTGGGCCCGTGAGCCATAGCCACTGAGCCTGCGCGTCCGGAGCCTGTGCTCCGCAATGGGAGAGGCCACAACAGTGAGAGGCCCACATACCGCAAAAAAAAAAAAAAAAAAAAAATAGAATCCACCTGCCAATGGAGGGGACACGGGTTCGAGCCCTGGTCCGGGAAGATCCCACGTGCCGCGGAGCAACTAAGCCCGTGCACCACAACTACTGAGCCTGCGCTCTAGAGCCCGCAAGCCACAACTACTGAGCCCGAGTGCCGCAACTACTGAAGCCCGCGGGCCTAGAGCCTGATGCTCCGCAAAGAGAAGCCACCGCAGTGAGAAGCCCGCGCACCACAACGAAGAGTAGCCCCCGAAAAAAAAAAAAAAGAGTAGCCCCCGCTCGCTGCAAAGAGAGAAAGCCCGCGTGCAGCAACGGAGACCCAATGCAGCCAAAAGTAAATAATTTTTTAAGATAAATAAATAAATTAAAAATAACAATAGAAGAGCAACCTCATAATGTCCTATGAAAATGGGTGTAGCGAATTGGCTTCATTCAAATCCCTTTGCTTTGATAGGTTCTGAATCCTCTTCTTCATCAGCAAAGCAGGAATGGTTGTGGCAAAACAGTTCGTCGCTGCACACGGACGGACCAACACTTTGGAGAGAACCTGTGGAAATATACCTGAAAAGACAGAGAATATTCCTTTCACTGGGCTCTGTACTCCTTCTCCTGAGAACTTATGCAAAAGAAATGATAATTCAACAGAAAAAAGGCCTGGGGAATATGGAGATGAAAAATTCACGGACAAATTTGTTATAATAATGAAAAATTGGGAATAACTTAAGGCCACCATGGGGAAGTGCTCTCCACTGCTCCCAGCCTGGTCACATCACCCTCATCTTTGCCAGGATCACTCTGGTAGCTTCCAGCTGATCTCTCTGCTTCCACCCTTACATCTACAATCTTTTCTCTACTCCGCAGCCAGAGTGATTCTTTGAAAAGGAAATGAAATCACTTCCCTACTTCTCTTCAAAATGTTCTCACCACCCTAACTGCTTCCAACCCGGCTCTAAGCCAACACCTCCCGGGGCCTGGATGATGGTGCTAGACCCTAAGTGGTCTCCCCTCTTCCATCTTCCTGCCCCTCAAGGCAACAGTGAAAGTGCTCCTTTTTCAAATCATAAACCAGATCATGTCACTCCCCTGTTCAGAACGCTCCAGTGGCTTCCCGTCTGACTCAGAGTATGCCCATATGACTCAAAGCAAAGTCAAAGTAAACTTTTACAGTGGCACACAAGGACCTCATCCCCTTCCCAGTCACACTGGATCCTTTTCATTGGCTGTTCCCTCTAATATTCTTTCTCCATATGTCTATATGGCTCATTCCCTCAATTCCTTCAAGTAGTAACTCAAATCTCCCTTTCTCAATGAGGTCTTCATTAACCACCCTATTTAAAATTTTACTAATCCAAACACCCTCATTCTAGTGCCCTGTTTTACATTTTCTCTTAGTATTTATTATTTTCTAACATAATAAATAATTTACATAACATTTTTCAAATGTCTGTCTGCCCTGCTCCAAACACACATATACTAGAATTTAAACTCCAGGAGGAAAGGAATTTTTATCTGTTTTGTTCACAGTTGTTTCCCCAGCACCTAGAACAGTCTCGGGCACATAGCTGACATTCAATAAATATTTGTGAAATGAAAGAACAAATAGTTAAGTAAATTGGGTTATACCAAGAGGATGGAAGGTTAAGCAATCAGAAAAAATACTGTGTATCAATATGGAAAAAGACACGTGAGGTAATGTTAATGTTAAAAGTAGAACCCCCCGTGTTGCGATAAAAAACACGTTGGTGTGGCTTTGGCAACGTTGTTCTTTTCTGGTTCTTTTGCTTTCTCTTCCCTTAAATGTTGGGGCTCCCAAGTTCGTTTTTGGTCCTCTTGTCATTTTTATCTACACTCTAGCTTCAAATACCATCTACTTTATTTCTAGTTTATTTAGCATGTTGTCCAAACAACCATCTTGAGCCCAGGGCTCTGTTTTGAGCTTTTCACCCACATTACTTTGTATACACCTCTGTTAGTAGCTAGAATACCATTCTGAGAATAGTGGTCTGTTCATCAGTCTCCCCCGATAAAATGGGAGAACTGTTACAGAATAAGATGCCTAGAACATATTAGTAAGGACTCAATAAATGTTTTAGTAATGTAAGGTGTGTACTGTGTGCCCAGTACCTCTAAGAACCTTACATATATCATGTCATTTAATTCTCACAGCAGCCCTGTGAGAGGCATGAGGTAGACATAGCTTCATTACACGGATGAATAAATAAGGAAATGTGTTTATAATAAAGTGACCCCAAAAAATGCAGACGTTAAATTAGGTGTTAAAGTAGTGGGATCGTAGTCGGTTTTTCTCTTTCAGAAATTTCGTTAATATTGTTGATAGGCTGTATATGCGTCTTGTGTGTGTATGCACGTGTGTCCGTGTGAGACCAAATAATTTTAAAACTTGAGTGGGCAAACACAGCAACAGGAAATTGTTGGGTAGGGTCTGGGAAAAGAGTTGGAACCCAAAAGTACAGACAAGCAGAGAGTCGACTCCGCCTGTGAGCTGTCTGCGCAGGCGGCGACGGCCCGCAGGCAGAGCAGCGATGCACCCCACCCAGGGAAACGATTCCTTTCAGTGAGGCCAACCCGCGGCCACATGCAAATGACCTGGAGGCTGTGGGCGGAGCCACTCCTGGAAAAACTCCGGCCGGGGGGCGGGGAGAAGGTTGACCCATGGGCTGGCCCCGATTGGCTCCCACAGAGACGGGGCGGGCTCTCCCGAAGGCCCGGCCTCACCGAGGGGCGGTGCCTGGGCCTGGGCCTCTTGGAGAGGGAAGGAGCGGGAACCCGAGCTCTGCGTCGGGAAGCTTAGGTCGGCTGAGCCCTCGGCTCTCAAAGGCAGAGCCGGAAGCGCTACAGTTTGACCCACGAGTCCATCTGTTTTCGAAGGCGTAGCCCTCTTCCTCCCGACCCTCTCCGCCTCCCCCTCTGCTCCTTCATCCGGAGGCCGAAGCCCCCAGCCTGGGCGGGGCGGCGCAGCCTGAGCTCCCGGACCCGGAAGAAGCGCCATCTCCCGCGTTCACCATGGAGCCCACTGCGCCGTCCCTCACCGAGGAGGACCTGACTGAAGTGAAGAAGGACGTGAGTAGCAAAACCTTGCCCGGGCACCGCCGAGGGCCGGGGCGGGCGGAGCGGCGGGGGGGGGGGGGGGGGGGGGGGGGGCTGCATTCCTGCAGCGAGGAAACCCCGCGTCCTAGTCCGAGTCGGAATCGGAGGAGGAGCCCGCGGTCTGAGAAGCGAAACGTCCGGGCACAGCAGGACCGCGACGAGCCCTGCATCCGAGGGACCTTGGTGGAAGTGATCTGATCCCCGCTGACCTGTTAATCCACGTTTTAAATCAATAAAAGCAGGGCTTGGGTTTCAGAAATCTTGTTCAGTGGAGCGTTTCTTTACAGTCAGCTACTTGCCCACTGCTCACCCATCCCCTGGTGATTTCACCCCAGCTGCTCTTTGGAGCTGCGTTGTTAGGGATCGACGACTCAAGTTCATCCTTGAGCCAGACTGCCTTGGCTGCTGGCTCAACCTGGAGCAAAAGCTGGACCAGATAAAGCATCCCAAGCAGTGGATCAAATACGTGAAACTTGCAAAGGGGGTTGGGGGAAGCTGGACTGTTGAAAGCACAACCCGGAATTCCCCTAGTAAGCAAACGCCCACGTATTTAAATTGAAGGGGCGCGGAGGGGGCGGGGGATGAATACATGAAGCGGAGAATTAATTTACAGGTAAACGTTGGAGATATTCAGCAGCTAAATTATGCTCTTCTGCTTGGATGCTGAAGTGCACAAATCTTAGTATTTATTCGTAAAGAATGACTTTGTTGAGGTCTGCCTTGTTTCTCTTTTCCTTTGCTTTTAGTTAACTTGTTTTGCCATGTGAGACTTATATGAGTACCATTAAAATACTTTATATTAATTCAAATTCAAAACAATATGAATTGTGTTCTGGCTTAACACTGCAGTACTTATACAAAATCATCTTTGTGAATTGGACAGGACAGCAGCTTTTTAAATGTTTGTGTGCTTCCTTTTACCCTCACCTGTAAGGTTTATTACACTGTGTACTCATAATTACAGTTGGTATGACTCATTAGCAAAAGGAGACTGGTTATGACTGTGTCTTAGTTTCCTCCTTCAACAGATAATTGTGGAGCACTTATATGGAAAGTACTGTCCTTGGGCCTGGAAAGATATAAAAAAATGACAGGCCCCTGCTTTACATTCTAGTTGAGTTAAGACTGGGACATTGATAACTAATAAAGAATAAATGAGTATTGTGTTTTTCAAGATTTGTGCCAGTAAAAACATGAACTTCAAGAGCTAGGCCTACTGTATTCCAGATACTCTGTCACACAATTTACAATGTTCTCATTTAATCTGTACAACAACCTCTGAGGCAGATAATTGTCTTTCCCATTTTATAGTTGATAAAACAGGTAGTGAGAGGTTACAAGTGGGAGGATATAAAGCCTGTACATAAACACAGATGTGAAGGGTGGCTTCTAGGGTCTTTTTTTTTTTCCATCAGTTCATTGATATTATCCATCTCCATGATTTCAATTTACAGCTATATAAGAAATCCATAACCTTGGGGAATCATGGACACGTTTCAGGACATCTGTGAAAAAAAATATGTGCACAATTTTTTCTTAGAAATTTTTTTCATGATGTTTTCAGAATCGTTTATGACCTTAGGAGTTTTAAAATTATAATCCACATATTTGGACTTCCTTCTTTCTCAACTCTAAGTGCTTATTTCCAAATATCTGCTGGAAATCCACTTTTATATCCTTCAGATTCCTCACTTTGTCTAAAATTGAACTTTTTATCATCCTTCCCCCAAAGCCACTTGCTGTTTCTGCTGTATTCTCTGTCGTGATGAACCCATGGGGATTGGCTGCTGATACCAAAATTCATGGATGCGGGCTTCCCTGGTGGCGCAGTGGTTGAGAGTCCGCCTGCCGATGCAGGGAACACGGGTTCGTGTCCCAGTCTGGGAGGATCCCACATGCCACGGAGCGGCTGGGCCCGTGAGACATGGCCGCTGGACCAGTGCGTCCGGAGCCTGTGCTCCGCAACGGGAGAAACCGCAACAGTGAGAGGCCCGCGTACCGCAAAAAAAAAAAAAGAAGAAATTCATGGATGCTCAAGTCCCTTTTATAAAATGGCGTAGTATTTGCATGTAACCTACACACATCTGCCCATATACTTTGAATTATCTCTAGATTACTTATAACACCTAGTACAATGTGAATACTGTGTAAATAGTTGTAAATACAATGTAAATGCTATATAAATAGTTGACCCACACAGCAAATTCAAGTTTTGCTTTTTGGAACTTTATGGAATTTTTTTTTTTAATTTATTTATTTTATTTATTTATTTTTGGTTGTGTTCGGTCTTTGTTGCTACGCGCGGGCTTTCTCTAGATGCGGCAAGCGGGGGCTACTCTTCGTTGCAGTGCGCGGGCTTCACACGCGGTGGCTTCTCTTGTCGCGGAGCACGGGCTCTAGGCGTGCGGGCTTCAGTAGTTGTGACACGTGGGCTCTAGAGCGCAGGCTCAGTAGTTGTGGCGCACAGGCTTAGTTGCTCTGCGGCATGTGGGATCTTCCCGGACCAGGGCTCGAACCCGTGTCCCCTGCTTTGGCAGGAGGATTCTTAATCACTGTGCCACCAGGGGAGCCCCTGGAATTTTTTTTTTCCAAATATTTTCCATACACTATTGGTTGAATCCAAGGGTGCGGAACCTGCAGATACAGAGGACCGACTGTACCACCACTTATCCACATGGAAACTTCCACTTCTTTTTTTTTTTTTTCAGGCTCCCACTTCTTCACTATACTCCTTCTCCCTGTGTGCTCCATCTAGTTGTTTACCTCTCTTTTGTTGAATTTAGTTCAGTTTCATAAATATGGACTACACACTGTGAGACTGATACTGCCATTGATTCTAACAGTTCAGAAATTAAAAACTAACACACAATCTTAGTTTGAGAAGAGCTCAGCTTCTTGGGGGGTGGGGGGGGACATGTAAAATGACAATTGCAAATCACAGAATAAGTGCAATGAATTTTACATTCATCCAAAACATTATCTACTTAGCACTCTGCTAAATGCAGGATATACAGAGTTGAACAGAATGTACCTGGATCTTGCCTGCTTTTAACATGTGGGTTCTTAAGGTTGAAAACAAATAAATGTATAATTCCAAATTATGGTAAGTACTATGAAGGAGACAAACAGGTGTTGAGCCAATAACAAGATAAGAGGGGAAATCTACTTGAGATAGGATGGTCAGGGAAGGTTATTAACGTTTTTAAAACTGGTTCCTGAAGGCTATGACAGAACTGGAGAAGAGCATTCTAGGCAGAATAGAATTTTCAAAGGATCTAAGGCAGGCAAGATCTTGGGGAAATTGGAAAAAGGCAGAGAGTGCCTAGAGGTGAAGTTAGGATGGTGGGCTAGTGCCAGATTATGAAGGGTCTTACAGATGGTAGTAAAGTGGGATTTTTTTCCCAAGTGTAGTAGAGACCTATTGAAGAATTATATTTTTAAAAATCCCTCTGCCTAATGTATGGACTGGAGCGAGCAAAAGAGAGAAGAGGGAAACTAGTGAGGAGATCCTTGGAATTTACGTAGTTGAGAGATGATGGTGATTTGGATCAGGGTACAGGCAGTGGAGATGGATGGAACAGGAGAATTCCAGATGCATATTTTAAACAGTAATGATAGGACTTGGTGACGGTTTGAATGTGGGAGTTGAGGAAGAGAGTGGAATCAGATTAGTAAGTGGAAATGTCAAATCAGCAATTAGACCTATCAGTTTGAAGATCAAAAGAGAGATCTGAGCTAGAAATAAAAGAGTGCGATTAAGCGAGTTTACCTGGGGAACTTGAGAGCTAGAAGGGAGAGGGAGACCATAGAAAAGTTTTAAAAAGTAAGAAGTTATGGCCGCAGAGATGGGAAGAAAGCCAGGAGAGTGTGGTATTCACATAAGACAAGAAAAGAGTATTTCAGGAAGGGAGTGATCAACTGTGTTCACGCTGCTGAGAAGTGAGATGAAGACTGAAAAGTATCAGATTTAGTGATAAGGAGACCCTTGGTGACTTTGAGAAGAGTAGTGGGACAGAGTGAAAACGTCTGGGAGTGAGTTGGGAGATATAAGTGGAGTCCTGTTGTATAGAAAAGTGAAGTGCATACACTGGGTGCTGTAAAGGCAGGAGAGGAGTACTCATTTGGGGGAGTTTAAGTAAAGTTACCTGAAGGAGATGACCACTGTCCTGAATTTTAAAAGATGAATAGGGATATGGGAAAAGAAAACAAGGCAAAGGTAACGACTTAAAGAAATGTAGTGGAAAACAGCAGTTTTAGGAAGAACATAAAGTTCCAGAACATAGAGCGAGCTGGAGAGGTAGGCAGGATCCATACTATGAAGTACCTGCCTGCCATCATCAAGTAGCTGTGATTTGTTGAATACCTACTGTGTCAAGCCTTCATATGCACTGTCCCATTTAGTCCTCCTACAGGTCCTGCTAGGTATTTATTATTTTTTTACCAATAAGGGACCTGAGGCTTAGAGAGGTTAAGTGACTTCCCCCAGCTCTCACAGGAGTATGTGGCAGATTCAGGATTTGAACTGAGGTTGGTCTGAGTCCAGAGCCATGCTCTTCACTTCTCTGCTATTCTGCTATGGTTGAGAAACTTTATCCTTTAAGTCGAGGTGGAACACAAGTGTTTTAAATTTTTTAAAAATTAACGAACAACATTTCAATATTGGTAGAATTCATGTAACACTCCAGATTTCCATTTTTTCTTGAAAAATTACAAGGTCTGATAGATGTGTGAAGGAAGAAGTTGAGCGGGGTGGGGAGAGAAGGAAGAAGTACAGCTAGGTGTCTTGTTAATAGTCGATGCAAGATATATAGGGACCCGAACTAGGACAATGCTAATAATAGGGATGGAGTGAAGGGGCAGCTTAGATAAATATTGGGGTAGATTGGCAGGACTTGGTGGGTGGGTGATCTGATCGAATGTGCCAAGTGAGTGAAAGAGAGGAAAAGTCAAGGATGAGTTGTAGGTTTATAGCATGGTTGGATGGATGGTGGTACTCGCAAGTGAGCTGAGAATGTCAGAGGAAAACGATAGGGGAAGATAACAAAATTGGTTTTGGACATGTTGAATTTTAAGTACCATTGGGATCTCTAGGTGGAGAAAGTCTTGATCACACAGGAAAATTTAGAAATCATCAACGTGTGGTAGAAATGACAACAAATGAGGTTTTCCAAGGAGTTCATCTTTTAAATCTATTTTTCTCTCTCCTCATCCCCACAGCTTAAATTCGTGTACTCAGCTTATCATCTGTAAGGTATTGCAGCAGTCTTCTAATTTCTCTCCTTTGACCCCAATTTTTGCTTTCCCCCAACCCTCTGTAAAAGTTTTCTTATTGCCTCTTATTTATAAACCTTTGATGAGGTTTTGACTATAGGGAAATGTAATTTCCCTCATTGCCTACCTTTCACGCCTCTAGGTCAGGTGTAGTCTCTGTAAATTTCCCAGGTCCTGGAGGCAGAGTTGGTTGCTTCCCCAGTACTTGACCTATATCTTTTTTTCCAGGTCATATTCCATTGTCTCATAATTTTTAGCTTGAGTTGATAATGTATTCTTCAACTAGGCCATGTGCCCTTTGCATGCAGGTTTCAAGTCTTGTTCATCTTTGCATATCCACTGCTCAGCACTTGGCATATTTGGCATTTAGATATGTGAAATGTTTCTCGTGGCAATTCATTGGACTGAGAACTGTAGGAACCCTTCACCTAACCTACTTTTCTGCCACCATATACTCTCATATAGTTTGAAGATTTTCCATTGTCTTTAGTTCATCATTGTCAGTGTGAATCAAGTTAGTCATCATTGTCATCATCGCTAACATTTACTCATCACTTACTATGTACCAGGCACTTTCTCAAGTGCTTTACGTGTGTTAATTTATTTCTCATAACACTCAGATGAGGAAACTGAGGCACAGAGGAGTTAAGTTACCCAAGATTGCATATTTAGTAAATGGAGGCGCTATAATACAGTCACTCACATCAAATTGTTAATACCATTTATTAGGACCCACATTGATTTTTGACTAATTAAGCCTCATTAGGCAATTCTCAGGTCTAGGCCTGTGTATGTGATTTCTTTTTATTTCTTTAATTTTTTCCAATATCCACTATTCCTTTAGGTTTCTTTCCCCCCATACCTTTCTACCTTCCTTCTACCAAAGCTGAGTTAGACTACAGTCTTGCCAACTGACTCCAAAGATAGACCCAGTATGGTCCCTTTTGTTTTAGGTTCTTTCTTTTTATTTCTCTCTCTCTCTCTTTGTGTGTGTGTGTGTGTGTGTGTGGTTTCACTCTAGAAAGATGGAAAATTAATGACATGAGAAAGTTATAAACTGTGAGTTATCCTCTCTGGTCCTGACTAATCCTGGATTCCTTGCTAAATGGAAACTAAAATGTACAGTAACCTCTGCTCTCAACTTTACCTCTGAAGGCCCTCAGCAGACCTCCCTATTTCCACAGACCCAAGCCCCCTAGATTAGACTGGCCCCCTCCTCACAGCAGTTTGGTCTTGGTTTATAGATATGAAGATGAGATCAGAGCAGTGAGGAATATCTAGTCAGGGACCTACTTCTGTCTAACCGGACCTTCATTTTAATAGCATGCCTTTAGTAGGGCTGAGCCTCCTGACTTCAGGATGTTTTCTCTCACCAGTCAGATTCCTAACTAATCAGTCACCTTTGTGATTTCCTTAGGTGTTAAAAAAAAAAAATACATTGAGGCATTTTTTATATCTTTTAGGCTTTAGAAAATTTGCGTGTATACCTGTGTGAAAAAATCATAGCTGAGAGACATTTTGATCATCTACGTGCAAAAAAAATACTCAGTAGAGAAGACACTGAAGAAATTTCTTGTCGAACATCAAGTAGAAAAAGAGCTGGAAAATTGTTAGACTACTTACAAGAAAACCCCAAAGGACTAGATACCCTGGTTGAATCTATTCGGCGAGAAAAAACACAGAACTTCCTGATACAGAAGATTACAGATGAAGTGCTAAAACTTAGAAATATAAAACTAGAACATCTGAAAGGTAAGATATCTTAGTTATCCAAAAGTTCATTTAAATGTAACAATGCTTTTATAAGTAGCATGCAAAACAAAACAAAAACCTAGAAGTGATCATTTTGCTTTTATTCAAAAAGTTCAACCTTCAGAATTATATTCAATTTGCATTTTTTTTACCTTATTTGATGTCATTACATTGCAAAAGTGAAATATCACTCAGTGTTCTGTATTTATATTCGTTTAACAACACATTTATAGAAAACAAATACAATGAAATCCCAGTATACACAGGAGTTTGTTTCTAAAGTCATCAGAATGCAAGATTAATCTGTTCAAAAGTAACCCCTGAAAATGCATATCACGCATAAAGAACAGTGTATAGGTAAAGTATTTTACCTTTGATAAACTCTGATAGTTTTTCTCCCACCAGTTGATTACATGATGGAGTAGTTGGCTTATGTTGGTAAGAATCGTGTATAAGTTATATATAACTTTAAACACTGGAATCACACTCAGTGTTGCAAAATGAGAGAGGCATAAAACTGAGATTGATTAAGGGAGTAGCAGATTTACCTCTTCGTCTCACCCTCACCCCAGAGCACACACTCACTAAATTGGAATGCTGTGTAGAATTGTTTGCATGATTTAAATCCCCCTCTCCCTCCAAACCCCCATCTTTCTCTGTCGCTCTCTACAGAGCACTTAAGATAAATGTGCATGCGATACAGCTCTATTCCAGCTGTTCTAGGCAAGGGAAACAGAAATTAGTAATTTAGGGCTTTTCCCTTAAGGAACTCAGTCTATAAATCCATGTTGGAACACAGATGAAGTTTCCCCTTGAGCCATATTTAAGAAAATAGTTTCTCTTTCATGGGACAGAAATGCTGACTGTATTGTGAAGTTGAAAAACTAGTGGAAAAAATTGATGTACAAATGTACTTTACAGACTCTGCAGGTTTTACATAAAATCTGTCAACTCAGGAAGTTCTGTGCCTGTAGACCATTGGGTTGAATATTTGCTGAGCCTAAAAGAGAGATAAATTGTATTTGTGTTTATTCTTTCCACACTGAGGCTAATTGTTGGCTCTACCCTTTGGATATGATAGAATTCTTTGTTCAGAACAACCTCTGTCATTTAAGTAAACTGTTAGGTTGAGAACCAGGACATTCTCTATTTAATGTGAAGAGGAGACCTGGGTTCTAGCTGTCCCCCTTGCATGAAGTAGTCCTGGAATGTTGGGCATGACTTCACTGTTCCAGGCCTCTGTCTTCTCGTCTCTAATAGTGAGAGGCTATCCCGGATGACCTGTAGAATCCCTTCCACTTGTAACACCCCATGATTCAAGAATTGGAAGTAAGAGAAATGGAAATAAAAACAAAAATAAACAAATGGGACCTAATGAAACTTCAAATCTTTTGCACAGCAAAGGAAACCATAAACAAGACCAAAAGACAACCCTCAGAATGGGAGAAAATATTTGCAAATGAAGCAACTGACAAAGGATTAATCTCCAAAATTTATAAGCAGCTCATGCAGCTCAATAACAAAAAAAACAAACAACCCAATCCAAAAATGGGCAGAAGACCTAAATAGACATTTCTCCAAAGAAGATATACAGTTTGCCAACAAACACATGAAAGAATGCTCAACATCATTAGAGAAATGCAAATCAAAACTACAATGAGATATCACCTCACACCAGTCAGAATGGCCATCATCAAAAATTCTACAAACAATAAATGCTGAAGAGGGTGTGGAGAAAAGGGAACCCTCTTCCACTGCTGGTGGGAATGTGAATTGGTACAGCCACTATGGAGGACAGTATGGAGGTGCCTTAAAAAACTACAAATAGAGCTACCATATGACCCAGCAATCCCACTACTGGGCATATACCCTGAGAAAACCATAATTCAAAAAGAGTCATGTACCAAAATGTTTGCAGCTCTATTTACAATAGCCTGGAGATGGAAACAACCTAAGTGTCCATCATCAGATGAATGGATAAACATGTGGCACATATATACAATGGAATATTACTCAGCCACAAAAAGAAACGAAATTGAGTTATTTGTAATGAGGTGGATGGACCTAGAGTCTGTCATACAGAGTGAAGTAAGTCAGAAAGAGAAAGACAAAATAACGTGTGCTAACACGTATATATGGAATTTAAGAAAAAAAAATGTCATGAAGAACCTAGGGGTAAGACAGGAATAAAGACACAGACCTACTAGAGAATGGACTTGAGGATATGGGGAGTGGGAAGGGTAAGCTGTGACAAAGCGAGAGAGAGGCATGGACATATATACACTACCAAACGTAAAATAGATAGCTAGTGGGAAGCAGCCGCATAGCACAGGGAGATCAGCTTGGTGCTTTGTGACCACCTAGAGGGGTGGGATAGGGAGGGTGGGAGGGAGGGAGACACAAGAGGGAAGAGATATGGGAACATATGTATATGTATAACTGATTCACTTTGTTATAAAGCAGAAACTAACACACGGTTGTAAACCAATTATACTCCAATAAAGATGTAAAAAAGTTTTTTAATAAAAAATAAAAAAAGAATTGGAAGTAATTAACTCATAGAATTTTAGCATATACCCAGTTTAAAATTGGGGTAAATTTTTTTTGTGTGTGCTGGAGTGCTAAAGAATATTTTTTAGTTTTGAAAGCTATTTCTTATTTTATGAATAATTTTAGGGGCTACTTTATTTTTTCTAGGTCCTTCAGTGGTTAAGTATAAATACACAGATTGAATGTGAATTGTAGCATGTCATTTAGCTTCCTTCAGATTATTCCTATATCTAGAAAATGTAAATAATAGTATGCTTCATGATTGTCAGGAAAAGCAGATAAAATGTGAAATGAATTATGACAATTTATAAACTGCTATTTAAATTTGTGTAATCTTTAAAAAGTTCAAAGATGGGTGTGGACTCAGTTTTCTAGTTACTTTTCATTTACATCTGAATAATTTTATTGTAGGACTGAAATGTAGCGGCTGTGAGCCTTTTCCAGATGGAGCCACAAACAACCTCTTTAGATCAAATTCAGATGACAGTAATTTCTCTGAAAAACTGAGAGCATCCACCGTCATATACCATCCAGAAGGAGAATCCAGCACAGCCCCCTTTTTTTCTACTGATTCTTCTCTGAATTTGCCTGTTCTAGAAGTAGGCAGAACTGAAAACCCCACCTTCTCTTCAACTACGCTTCCTAGACCTGGGGACCCTGGGGCTCCTCCTTTGCCACCAGAGCTGCAGTTAGAAGAAGAAGGAACTTGTGGAAACTCTAGTGAGATGTTTCTTCCCTTAAGATCACGTGCTCTTTTGCGGCAATGACAGTTTACTGCATTTTAATTTTTTTAATGATGACAAAAAATATTTGAAAGGATATGAATCATCTTATAAAATTGCTATAATGACTTATTAACATTTGATACATGTCTTATAATGCAACGTAAACATACTTTGTAAATAGAATTTGTTAGAATAAAAGAAGTATACTTGTAGATAGCTAAAGTAAGTCTTGTTGATCATGTACTCTTCAGTATTTTCTCTTCATTTTTGAGGTAATTTAGTGTTTTCACTTTTTTTTATGTTTTAAGACTAATTTTAATAGAGAACATTTCTCTGTTTGAGAATAGAGTCTTAGGCTGGGAACAATGTTTCTTCTCTGTGCATTTGTGCTAGTAAGCTTCACAGTCTAATAGTCCTTTCCAACCATTCAACAGTACATTTTCAGAATTAAGCTGTTCCTATTCGTAATAAAGCCAAGCACTGCTGGGAAAACTGCCAGCTACAGAAAAGAATCTTTTTCCCACTCAGTTGGGCTTACAGACACTTAGAAAGTCCCCTTCTGATTCAGAGAAATATCTAATGGAGTTTGAGCCACCTATGGTGCCAATTTGCCAAAATACATTTCTTATTAATCTTACTAATTAATACTACTTTCTTAAGATTTTCACACTCTTTGCTTTATCATTTTCATTCCTAAAGAAAAATCTTGGCATAAACTTCAGTTATTACATATAATTTAATGAGATTTTAAAAATACTTTTTCTGTACTTTTTGTTCCCTTTTAATGAGGACCACTGTACAGTTGAAATAATTAGAACAAAATGGTTTTTATGTGTATATATGTGACAATTCTGTTTTTAGTACTATTTGGAACAAGCAGGCCATTAGCTAGATATGTCTTTTTGTTCTATGACAAAGTTTGACTAATTTTACAAATTTATAAATCTTCTTTCATTGTTTTCATTAAACTATATCTATTTCTAGATATCTGTCTCATATATATTTCCACTACTTGCAAAAAGCAGAGATGGAAATATGCTATTAAGAATAAATGTTTTTAAGTTGTAGTGCTGTGTTTTGGAAGTTTCAGATTTTTCAATAGGAAATAAATACCTAAAACTTTTTTTATATGCACCAATTTTAATAGGAAACATTAATTCAGGTTGTAAGATGGAGTTGCACTTCTGGATGGACTGATGAAATTATCAGTCATGAAGAAGACTGGCATATTGACTTTTAAAAAATTTTAAAGACTGGGTGATTTTTGTAGTATAAACATTTTCTAACGATTATGAAGAAATATGTTTCACCTCCAGGGTAGCATAACAAAATAGTGGCAATTAAAAAAAAAAATAGTGGTATAATACTTAAACCTTTTTCAAAAGCAGAAGCAAGCTTTCATTTCATTAATTAAAATAAAATTTGATATGCAGTTTTTTAAAAATTTAAATAGGATTTATTTGGAATCAAAGATCATAATTTAGATATGGTGTAGCACCTATATTTATAGTTTTCTTTCAGACTGTTGACTAACTACGTAGAAATAAAATTAAGGTTTTAACAAACTTAGGCTTTTGGTTTTCTGAATCCTATGAAATCAGTTTATTTTTCATTTAAACACTGAAAACCAGCTGTTGCCAAAAATGTATAAACTTGAATGATACTGTGACATGACATAGTGCAATTGGTTATTGGGTTGGTTAATGCAGCAGTGAAAATTATCACTTAATATAAAAACAACACCTTCGAGCTCACTTTTTAACATTGCTTTTTAAAAAATTGAGACTTTATTTTTTAGAGCAGTTCTAGGTTTACAGAAAACTTGAGCAGAAAGTACAGAGTTCCCATATACCCCCTGTTTCCTATATTAACATCTCACATTAGTGCATTTATTAGAATTGATGAACCAGTCTTGATACATTATTATTAACTAAAGTTAATAGTTTACATTAGGAGTCATTCTTTGTGTTATACAGTTCTATAAGTTTTGACAAATGCATAGTGACATGCATCCACCATTATATTATCACACAGAATAGTTTCACTTCCCCAAAAATCCCCTGTGTTCCACTTATTCATCCCTTCCTCTTCCCCCCAGCCCCACCCCTTCCCATCCAGCCCTGGCAACCACTGATCTGTTTATTCTCTCTATTGCTCTGTCTTTTCCAGAATGTCATATATTGAATGGTTGGAATCATACAATATGTAGCTTTTTCAGACTGGCTTCTTTCACTTAGCAATATGCATTTACATTTCATGCATGTCTTTTCATGGTCACTTTTTCAAGAGCTAATTCCATCTTTGGTCAGCATGTCATTCCTAGTGCAAGGGCAAACACTGGCAAATTTGGAACTTACCAGGATAATGGCAGGTTTTTTGCTTTCAATTTTTTTTGTTGTTTCGAATTTTTTTATTTTGTTTGGGAGGTTTTTGGTTTGTTTTGATAAACATTTTTTTTTTTCGGCCATACCACTTGGCATGTGGGATCTTACTTCCCTGACCAGGGATAGAACCTGTGCCCCCTGCAGTGGAAGCACCGGAGGTGCGGAGTCTTAACCACTGGACTACCAGGGAAGTCCCTTGATAAACATTTTCTAAAATTTAATTTAGTTTAATGATTAGTACTTTTGTGGTTAGTGATTTTTGTCTCCTGTTTAAAAAAATCTTTGCCTATCCTAGTGCTGTGATGATAATCCCCTATGTTTTCCTCTGGAAACTTAGTTGTTTTCATTTCACAATTAGCTCTATGATCCATTACAAAGTAATTTTGTGTACAGTATAAAGTAGAAGTTAAGTCTTGTGGCTACTGTCCTTTTACCTAAGCAGCGTGAAAGGGAGCAGGAAGTTTCACGCTCTGTCCTTATCTTGTATCACTGCATAAATAAGTACGTTGTTGATTTTGGAGGGAAAAAAAATAGCTAACCAAGCAGGGAATCGATCTTTGTTGTTAAATGTAATCTTTTGAGGGCTTTCTGAAAGAAGAGCTAAATTTAAGCACAAACAATATGTGGGTAACTTGAGTGCTGCTCCTAAAGGCCTTACTCTGATCTTGCCACTCTATTTGATTATCAGACAGTTGTCCTTCACTGTGGTGGTTCCCAAACTGCTGCCTATTTCAGAATCACCTGGAGAGCATTTCTTTTTTTTTTTTTTGCTGTATGCGGGCCTCTCACTGCTGTGGCCTCTCCCGTTGCGGAGCACAGGCTCCGGACACGCAGGCTCAGCGGCCATGGCTCACGGGCCCAGCTGCTCCGCGGCATGTGGGATCTTCCCAGACCGGGGCATGAACCCGTGTCCCCTGCATCGGCAGGCAGACTCTCAACCACTGCGCCACCAGGGAAGCCCACTTGGAGAGCTTTTAAAGATCTGGATGCCAGGCTGTGGAAGCCAGTCATCAGAAGTGGGTAAAAATTTCTAGGTGATTCCAACGGGCAAGTGTTTGGAAACCACAATCTTATTGGATGCCAAATACAGTGATTGGTGTTTCCACATGTGTGATCTTGTTTTTAATCCTAATAACAACTCTGCAAGGAGGGTTTTATTGTTAATTTTTTTTAACACATGAGAAACAATCTCAGGATAAAGTATATGGCTCAAAGTATGTGGCACAGCTCTTTAAAATTAAAATCTAGGGCTGTTTGACTCCAAGATCAGTGTTCTTTCTACAACCCCATGCTCTCTTATTAACATTTCCTAGACGGCAGAAAGGTAAGAGTGGAGATTGTGTATTTTTTCACTCATAATTCAATATTTATTGATTACCTATCATTTTAGGTGCTGGCGATACAGTGATAAAACAGACAATGTCTATGTTCTCATAGAGAACTCACATTCTAGTTGGGGGAGATAGTTAGAAAATAAACAAGGAAACCCTGATAATTCTAGTTGCTGTGGATATAAAATAGGGCATGTATGAGCTAAACAGTAACTTGGACCAAAGTGTTTATAGCATTATGAGGGAACTCCTCTCAAAGCAGGCAACGTTTGAGCTGAGGCCTAAACCATAAGAAGGAAGGAGCCAGCTGTGTAAAGTTCTAGTAGGAAGTTTAGGCAAAAGTAACATTGAGTGCAAAGTCCTGAGGCAAGAATGAGCTAGTGAGGACCACCCAGGCCTGTATGGCTGGAATGTAAGTATGAGGGGTGACGAGGGAACTCAGGAGCCTGGACTGAGATGAGGTTTCATAGATAGCGAGGACCAGATATGGAAGGATTTACAGACCATTGTGAGAAGTTTGGATTTTCTTCTTTCTTTTTTGTATATTGAAATAAAAGAGCTGTATTAGGGACTAGTATATAACATTTGCATACATTTTCAGGGTATTATACTATATTCCAAAAAACTGTTAATGCTCAAGGGGCGTTGGGCCATACTGTATCAGCTTGACCTATGGAGGGGCTGGAGGCTATGTCCACATGACCAATCCCCAGTAAAAACTCTGGACGCTAAGTTTCGGGTGAGCCTCCCCAGATGGCTCCACGCATGTTGTCACGTCTTTGCCGCGGAAGTTAGTACTGTCTACACCTCCACTGGGAGAAGACAGCCAGAAGCCCTGCATGTGGAAGGCTCCAGCACTCTGCACCCTGCATCTCTTCCCTTGGCTGATTTTAATCAGTATCCTTTAGCTACAATAAACCATAATCACGAGTAAAACAGCTTTCAGAGAGTTCTGTGAGTGCTTCAAGCAAATTACCAAGCCTGAGGATGGTTTTGGAGGCTCCCAAACTTTGCACTTTGGGACCATCATTTTCCTTTGTCAATGTAGGTACTTGGGTGGAAAATTTTGAGAAACAGATCTACACCCTCATAAATTATAATCCACAATACTTATTGATCATCTACTCAATGACAGGCACTGAGCTAGGTACTAGGAATATAAAAATGAACAAAGCATACTCCAGCTCCTCCCCAGAAGGAGCTCACAGACATTGTGCTATGGAACTGGGAAAGAGTGAATGAGACATCTTCTCTGCCTCCTGGAGGTGAGTGTATCGTGTAAATGAACAGGCATCCTGTGAACATTTACACTGATACCAACTTCACTGCTTTCACTTGGGTATAATTCCCTCTGAGTTCGTGAGGAGGAGTCAAAGATTTCTAGTTTCCCTTGGTGGCTAGGCACATGGTTATATCATTTATTGTACTAAGAGAGGGAACACAAATGCAGAAGCAAGTTATATGTAAAGGCAAGTTACTGATCTTTAAGTGGGTGTTTGAGACCCCAGCACGATGTCCATACATAAAGTTTAAGAGCCAAATGGAGGTTTGATCCAGAACTTGAGAGGTTGGAGTTGGAGACCCGGATTTGGGAGTCACAAGCATTAAGGTAGTTAATGCCCTGGAAAGGGATGGTCTGACTTGCAACTTTGTAACACCCTCTACAGATTGTTAGTAAGTGTTGGTGAAAGCTGGTATAATATGTTGGGAAACACCGGCGTTTAAGGGCCGTACAGAGAAAAGCAGGCATGGAAGGAGGCTGACAATAAGAATCCAGAGAGTTTGGAGGACCCCCAGAGTGGTGTGATGCAATACAAGAGAAGTTCCATCAAAGGAGACTGTTCAGAGTGCGCTGGAATGAGGTCAAGCAGGAGAGGATTCACTCTGGGACTTGGTAAGTCCACTTACCCATAGAGGTGTTCCATGACAACTGAGGGAAGCACATTGAGAGTAATTTTATTTTGAGAAAGAGATGCAGCAGGATCAGAAAGAAATCCTGATCTCTCTGGGCAAGGGCTTTAAGGTGGCGGTGAAAAGACAAAATTTTTAGCTTTTCTGTGCCTTTAATAAATTCTTACTGAATCTGAAAGTTTGGTTGGACCACTACCTGAGGATCTGTCTCTTCTCAGGGGTCCTCAGAAAAGAGCATTAGAAACCTCTGATTGAGGACGTGCGCGGCCCCGCCTCCAGTCCTTCAGCCCAGCCGCAGTATCACGGCGCAGCCGCCAGGGGGTGCAGACTCCGGGCCCATCAGCAAGACTTGGGGCGGGGCCAACTGCGGGGCGGGCCCTGGCACGGCTTCCGGTTTCCGGCGGAGCCATCGATCGACGCGCGCAGCCGTCATGGCAGCGGAGGAGAAGGATCCTCTGAGCTATTTCGCGGCTTACGGGAGCAGCAGCTCAGGCTCCTCGGACGAGGAGGATAACAGCGAGCCGGAGGAGACAAGTCGTAAGGCCTCGGATCCGGCGAAGTCGGCGGGCGGCTGTGGGAACAAGGCGGAGAAGCGGCTGCCTGGACCCGACGAGCTGTTCCGGAGCGTGACTCGCCCGGCCTTTCTCTACAATCCGCTCAACAAACAGATCGACTGGGAGAGGCACGTCGTCAAGGCGCCAGAGGAGGTGAGGTCCCCGACCCCGTTTCCCGATCTAGGTCCCGGCCTCCGCCCCCTTCCTCCTGAGCCCCCTCCTGGGGACCAGCTGTCCGCCCCACACACGCAGTCACCCCCTGCGGGATGCCGCACCACCCTCTCCCACCTCCAACCCTGGGGAGCCCGGGCCCCCTCCCCCAGCTTGGTGGGTGTCAGACCGGATCCGCAGCCCCGCCCCCTTGTGAGGAGACCCAAACCTCCGCGCTCGGTGCCCTGACCCCGCGCGGCTAGGACTAACGGTGGTGACTCCCCCGCCCCCCTGCTGCAGCTTCTCCCCGAGACCCCTTCCCTTTGATGCCGAAGTGCCTGCGGTGCTGCCTCCAAGACAGTGTCTGCTGCAGCCTCCTGAAGGGGTCAGCCTTGGCGTAGTATCTCTGAGACTGGATTCTTCTTTGGTAACTAAAAGTTAATAGCTTTATTCGTATAGGGAACCCTTTGGCTTTTCACTTAACAGTAGTGTGATTTTGATGGAAAAATATGTCTTTAAACCTTAAAAAAGAAAAAAAAAAAGTCAGCCTGAAGAATAAACGAACGGCAGGGAGGTGCATGTGCCCATACCGATTATAGGAACCTCGGTTCGTCACAGTGTTTCTTAATGTGTTTGCTTAACAGCCTCCGAAGGAATTCAAAATATGGAAGTCAAACTATGTACCACCTCCGGAGACCTACTCTACTGAGAAGAAGCCTCCCCCTCCAGAGTTGGATATGGCAATAAAATGGTCTAACATATATGAGGACAATGGTGACGATGCCCCACAGAATGCTAAGAAAGCTAGGCTTCTCCCAGAAGGGGAGGAGACAGTGGAATCAGGTAAGGAAAGTCAGACTCCAGTGGTAATGCCTTTTGGTCCCTGTGATGAGTTTTACGAGAACGAGATGTTTAATGAATGAAACTTAAATCTAGTCAGTTAGCAAACTGATTGTGATGGTCTTTGGGTGTCTTTTGCTGTGTGTGTGTGTGTGTGTGTGTGTGTGTGTGTGTTTAACATCTTTATTGGAGTATAATTGTTTTACAGTAGTGTGTTAGCTTCTGCTGTATAACAAAGTGAATCAGCTATACATATACATATATCCCCATATCTCTTCCCTCTTGCGTCTCCCTCCCTCCCACCCTCCCTTTTAATGTGTTTTTGAAAAACGTCATAAAATATTCAGGATTTAAAGTGAAATCTTTGATGTCTCAACCAGTAGTATATTGATTTATGATGCCTTATTATTAAAGCAGCATGAGTTATTTCATGAACTCTTTGTTGTGACTGCAGTTGTGAAGTGCTGATGGCTTCATTTTATATTAAAGCAATTGTGCTTTTCAGCCAAAATTAGTGTCACAAAATGGATTTAACTGAGTATTACTACATAGTAATTAACAATAGTAAGAAGATAATGACTTAGTTGTCTTGCCTTAGTTCATAATATCATAATTCCACCTTACAATTCCATTATTGTAAGTAATCACAGTAATCTCTGCTTCCATACTTTTACCCACTTACCCCCTTGCCTCACTTGCTTAAAACCCTTCACCAGCAGCGGAGTGAGCCCTCTTTGATAGGCCCTGCCTTTTTCTCCACCCTCATTTCAGATGGCTCCCTTGTAGAACTTTAAGATCTTAAAATTCAAAACTGAATAGACCATGCTATTTTATGGTTCCATGCCTTTTAATATATGTTCCACCTTAGTCGGGAATGTTTTTCCCTCCCTCTTTGGCTGGTAAACTCATTCATCCTTTAAAATCCAACTCTAATAAAAAGAGAGTTGGTAATATCTAAATCTCAAATATTACCTTCCTCTAGTTAATTATTTGCTCCTCTGTACCCTGTATGTGCTAATGCTATTGATGGCACTTACCACCTTTTATGTGATTTTTTTTGTTCGTAAGTCTATCTGCTTTACGAAGATGAGTTCCTTAAACAGCAGGGTCCAGGTGTTATTTATGTTTGTAATACAGTTTGTAGTATTGTGAGTATTCAGTGGATTATTGGACTAAATATTTTTGACTATCATTTTTATGAAAGAGTGTGCTGTTTTTGTTAAACAAATTTCTGATCTTCCCATAATACAACTGCTACTTATTTAGCTCGTTTTACAACTGCAGAGAATTTTGTTTGTTTCAAGAGAAAGGGTAACAAACTGGTAGGAGTTCTTACTCCAATTTTTGTTTTTTTGTTTGTGTTTTTTTAAGGAATAGGATATTTATTCAGATCTAAAGTGTCTCTTCACAAAATTAATGCTTGTTAATTCCAAATGGGAAAAAAATAGTAACTTCATTTTGGAGTTACTTCATTGTGGAGAAGCCTGGCAGACCCCATTTTAATCAAGCGATTAAAGTGATCATAAATAACAGGACAAATCAAAACTGAGTGTCACTTGAACACAGCATCACGTTGGTGATATTCCTGCCGAACACAAACACGCACAAATTGAGGGATGTTCCACAAAATAACTAGCTGAATCTTCAAAAGTATCAAGGTCATGAAGGTCAAAGAAAGATTGAGGAAACATTTTTGACTACAGGACACTAAAGAGATGTGACGATTAAATGCAATACACATTCTGAAGTGTATCCTTTTTTTGCTATAAAGGATATTACTCTTCAGTGTTGATTCTACCTGGCTTTCCCATTTCTTTCACTGACTTCCCAGTGTGAATTAGAAGTCACTAGTGAAGGTACCTCTTCAGTAAACGGCATCTTTTTGGACATGCCAAATGAAGTGGACATTTAAAATACCTCATATTTTATAGTATCTTTATATAATTAATAAAAAACACTTTTGCATAACTTGCATTTAATCCTTACAACACCTTGTGAAACCAGATAGGGAAGTGTCAGAATGAGAGCTTATGTGACTTGTCCAAGATCACAAAACTAGAAAATGCTGAGCTCTAAAATAGTACCTTCACACAAGTTTTCTAATTTGTTACTCTTAGCAACCTAGTACAGAAGTGGTACATGATTCATTATTACTGTTTTGTAGACAAGAAGACAATCTCAGATTAAGAATTGCCCAAATTCACACAGATAGGAAGAGGCAGAATAGGAATTCAAATTCAGATCTTTAAATGGAAATGATGCCATATTAAACTGGGGTTTAGTCTCTTGATGTTTTGCAAGTGAGAGTGCTTGAGGAGTAGCTGTCCTGTGGGAAGAATGGCAATAAGGCCACTAGAGTTGATATTCAATCTAGGGTGTCATAGGCTGGTGCTCTCCTATCTTTGTTCCTATGTGGAAAAGGTTTATATACCAAGACAAGTAAGTAGAAAGAATTATCTTTTTTTCCAGCTTGCCTTTTAAGTTCAGATAGCAGGAAATATGTGTGAGAGAATGCTGCTATTCCCATAGGTAATTTCTGACCTTTTGATCATATGATGGTCCTCCATTAGAAAGTGGATGTTGGGGGGCTTCCCTGGTGGTGCAGTGGTTGAGAGTCCGCCTGCCAATACAGGAGGACACTGGTTCGTGCCCCGGTCCGGGAGGATCCCACGTGCCGCGGAGCGGCTGGGCCCGTGAGCCATGGCCGCTGGCCCGTGTACCACAAAAAAAAAAAAAAAAAAGAAAGTGGATGTTGGCAATATCAAAAAAGGACCCCAGTGCTCAGCCAACTTAAAGCTGGATCATAAGATTAAAAGATAATACTGAAATCTTCAATTTTGACTTTAATGTTGGTTGTTGAATGTAACTATCTTTTTGTAATGAATACCTTTCTTCTTAGAAGTGATTTTTGCCATTTCAAACTCCCATACTATGTTTACAGATCAATTTCCCAACATCTTTTTTTAACCCCCTTTTTTTTTTTTTTTTTTTTTTTTTTTTTGCGGTATGCGGGCCTCTCACTGTTGTGGCCTCTCCCGTTGCGGAGCACAGGCCCCGGACACGCAGGCTCAGTGACCATGGCTCACGGGTCCAGCCGCTCCGCGGCATGTGGAATCTTCCTGGACCCGGGTATGAACTCGTGTCCCCTGCATCGGCAGGCGGACTCTCAACCACTGCACCACCAGGGAAGCCCAACCCCCTTTTTTTTTTTAATTCATAAAATATCTTGTATTAGAAGCTCCACATTCTTTTTTGTTTTGTTTTGTTTTCAATAGGAGATGGAGCAATCTGCTCTTTTTTTTTAAATTAATTAGTTTATTTTTGGCTGCGCTGGGTCTTCGTTGCTGTGCTCAGGCTTTCTCCAGTTGCTGCGAGAGGGCTTCTCATTGCGTTGGCTTCTCTGGTTGCAGAGTACAGACTCTAGGTGCACGGGCTTCAGTAGTTGTGGCTCGCGGGCTCTAGAGCGCAGGCTCAGTAGTTGTGGCGCACGGGCTTAGTTGCTCCGCGGCATGTGGGATCTTCCCGGACCAGGGCTCGAACCTGTGTCCCCTGCGTTGGCAAGCAGATTCTTTTTTGTTTTCTTGTTTTTCTTGTTTTTCTTTTTTTTTTTTTTTGCAATACGCGAGCCTCTCACTGTTGTGGCCTCTCCCATTGCGGAGCACAGGCTTCGGACGCGCAGGCTCAGCGGCCATGGCTCACGGGCCCAGCCGCTCTGCGGCATGTGGGATCCTCCCGGACTGGGGCACAAACCCATGTCCCTGTCATTGGCAAGTGGACTCTCAACCACTGCACCACCAGGGAAGCCCCCGCAAGCGGATTCTTAACCACTGCGCCACCAGGGAAGTCACAGAAGCTCCACACTCTTAAATATAAATCTCATTTTTAGATTATCAAATTACTTTGTTTTTATTTTTCCTTCTCATTTTCTGCCCTTTGGCCTTTTTTGCCAGTTAACTCCTTCCAGGTAAGGAAGCTGGGAAAAATTCAAAACTCATCATAAATCCTTACTACTTATCAACACTTGTTTAGTGGTTGTAAAATGTAGATGATTAAGGCTTAGATATTTATTGTAGCTTAATTAACATGTAATTAATCTTGAAGGTCTAACTAAAGTAGCTAATGCTTTTTTTTAAAGAATTTTGAACCTTAGTTTCTATTAATAATTTAAGCTTGTTTACCTGAAGTGACATGAATTCCATAATATAAAAATTGTTTCCTTACAAGTGCATCTGTAGTATATGGCACAGAGTAAGAAGCTCAGTAAAGTTGATGATCGAACATTTCAAGATTTTTTTTTTTTTAAGACAATGCCTTGTTATATCACTAGATGGCATTAGCTCTTCTGTTCAGTGACTGGTAGGAAGTTATTTTTCCAACCTCAGTAGTTTGTGTTTTTATTGTTATTCAGTAAATGAACTGGTAATAAGTGACAGATTAAAAGCAGAAGTGTCTCAGGATGGTCTTTTTAATATATGTTAACACTGCATTTTCTAGTAGAGTTAGAAAGTAATTTCAATTTTTATATTACTACTGAAAATAGTCTCAAAAGTCAAGCATGATGATAATTAAGCACCAATTAAAAAACAAAGGCCTTGGCTTATTTAAACTGTATGCCTTATCAGTTGGTTTGTAGAACAGGTATTTATTTTGTATACATGATAAACTAATGATTAAAACTTTGCTTTGTAAATTCCTGGGATGATTTGTTGATCTGAATTGTATTTTATCATACTGGGTACATAAATCTGTAGTGCTCTATTAAATATATGAATAACATCACTATGCTGTGTTTCAAGATGCATTACCTGCTTTTGATACCAATTATTGTCCACATCAACAAAGGAAATATTCTGAGTCTGGTAGTTAGCAGAAGGGAATTGAAGGCTTAAGGTTTTAAGTTTATTTTTCCCATAATGAGTTCGTGATCTGAAAAACAAAACAGATGAACAAACAAAACAAAACAGAAATAGGCTCATTGATAACAGAGAACAAACTGGTGGTTGCTAGAGGGGAAGGAGTTGGGGGGACAGGTGAAGCAGATGGTAACTAGACTTATTGTGGTGATTATTCCATAATATATAAAAATACCGAATCACTATGTTTATACACCTGAAACTTAATATTGTGTGTCAATTATAATCCAATAAAAAAAAAGAATAGGACAGAGCTCCCCAGTCTCTATCAGAATATCAAGAAATAACATGTAAAAAATGACTGTAAAGTCCTTTTGCAATGTGAAATGTTAAGTAATAACAATAAAATTGACATTGTTTGTTTTTTTGATTGTTAATAAAAGGGACGTTGAAATGAGAAAAAAAAGTTTATGTTCTGATAAAAATGGCTTCCCAAATTTTTTAATATGAAGTCCCCTTACAACATCAAAATATTTTATAGGCCACCACATGGTAGTTATTGAACTTTGAGTATCTGTTGATCGAGAAAATAAAGTACAATGAATTCAGTAATGTGCTTAAAATAAATTTGTATTTTATAAATCATAACATCTTCTACATGTTATGTATTCCATCTACATGGAGTTCTTAAAATAACGCCATGCGTTTGTCCAGAGAGATGGGGATTAGCAGCTGTTCTGTGCAACCCTGTGTTTTGTTGAAACATGTAGTTGGCTTGTTTTAATTGAACAAAAGGGCCCATTGTTTCAGGTTTTACAATCTTTTTATTTATTAATTGGAAATTTTCTGTGAGTACAGATACTAATAATATTTTAGAAAAGTGTAAAGGACATGGTTTTAATTTGAGGTTCTTCTCCCCTCCCCCCCAAATTCTCCATAATATGAAGGCAGAGAAGAAGTCTGTTTTTCTCTTGCCATTGGAGTACTATGACCATCCTAGGAGGGGGAGAATGTAGAACTACCTACATAGGACAAAACTGAAAATACAGTTTCAGTGAAACATCTACTTGTGAGAGCCTTTTTAACTTCAAAATGCATGTGTGGGGCTGGGGGTGGGGAGATGAGATGGGGGGAGGTGTTTGTGGGGGACGGAAAGCAGATTGCAGGAGAAAGACTAGCTGATAGACACATAATGTCATGGTTAAATTGACATCTTTTTTTGTAAAAAAAAAAAAACAAAACGGTATGTGTTCCATTCTTAACATGTAGATTATATATTTAAATATCCACCATGTATATACTGTAGAATATTTGAGAATAGCTTTATCAGAACAAATTTTGATTTTCTCATTTTAAACTACCTTAATATAGCACTAAAAGATCACTGTTATATATTATATATTTTGTTATATATTTTGTATAACATTACAGTTGAAAAAATTCCTTATTTTTACTTGCAATTTAAAATCAGAGTTCTGAAAGTTATTTTTGTGTTTTTTATTGGAAAACTTTGAAAGAAACGTTAGTTGAGGATAATGATTTTGGTATAGAGTCAATGAAATTTTAATGCTTAACATTTTTTTAATATTACTGATTGAAACTCTTCCTTTCCTATTTAAAGATGATGAAAAAGAAGAGCATACTTCTAAAAAGCGCAAAATAGAACCGGGAGAACCAACAAAGAAGAAAAAATAGAAAATAAATGACAAGAATTTTTGGACTGTGAAACTTTGTTGAAATGAATTTTTTTGGCAGACTAAATTGATTGTAAAATTGTAAATTATTATGAAACAACATCTCCATGAAAGTATATGTTAATTAACTAATGAGTTTTGGTGCAGGAACCTTCCACTGTAGAATTCATTTTTTATTTAAAACTTATATGTATTTAAAAATCAAATGGTGACTCGTGATTGTGAAATTGACAACACTTGGAAGCATTTTGCTACCACAGAATTGGTGACATGCTTTGAGTTTCATCCCATGTTGACATGCCAATGTTCTATGAACCTTTTATAAAGGAGTATATTTTTAAAGTAAATATATTGTACTGTGAACTTGTAGGGTGCTTTTCAGCAGTGTTTGTACAGTGTAAATAGATCATGGAAATAAAATTACCAATATTACTATTACTGCATAACATTAACATTTGAATATTTGTGACAAGTACCCTCTTTGCCATGTGACATTCTGATAGTGGGTATTACCATTTAGGGAGTGCCTCCTGTGTTCCAAGTGCTTTGTGCATATATTATCTCTGATCCTCAGCCTAATAAAGCAGGTATTAATAGCCTCATTTTATAATAGAGATTAATTTATCCACGGTTACACAGCTAATGAGCAATGAATTTGAGATTTAACTCAGGACACTTGAACTCCAAAAATATCACACTAAACCACCTCTCAGCCAATCAGAATTTAGTCATCTTCGCTCAGGGGGAAATTCCTCTGCCCTCCTTATTTCTGTAATGATCTATACGGCCTGAAGACCATTAAAAACATTACTGAAGGGCTTCCCTGGTGGCGCAGTGGTTGAGGGTCCGCCTGCCGATTCAGGGGACACAGGTTCGTGCCCCGGTCCGGGAAGATCCCACATGCCGTGGAGCGGCTGGGCTGATGAGCCATGGCCACTGGGCCTGCGCGTCTGGAACCTGTGCTCCGCAAGGGGAGAGGCCACAACAGTGAGAGGCCCACGTACTGCAAAAAAAAAAAAATTACTGAAATAAAAGTCATATTTTAGGAACTGTAGTTGCCATCTCTTCCAGGTACTCTTCTGTGGTAATCAGTAGAGATCTTCTCCCCTGATTACATTACTGCACTTATCATATATGCCTTATATTATGATCATTGATTTCCCTGTTAAATAGTAAGCTTGCCAAAGATAAGGATCTTCTACAAAGATTTGCTAGATGTAGCAAATGAAATTACGGGATATCCAGTTAAATTTGAATTTTAGATAAACAACAAATGATGTTTTAGTATATGTGATATTTGAGAAATACTTATAGTAAAAATTTATTTATCTGAAATTCAAATGTAACTGAGCATCTTATATTTTGTCTGGCAACCCTACGCCTATGTGTTTTCTCTATCCAGCTCCTGTTTTAATGCTTTGCATATAGTAATAAAATCAACAAGGGGTATTTAGGAAGATTGTAATCTTAGATTTGACTTCTGCAGTCCAAAATGCAGTGAAGTTATTTGTAACATTTTGAAAGATAAAAAAGAGCGGTTATATACTGCGTCAGTCTTTCCATGATTCTTACATGCCTTTAAGAGACAAGAGTTAATTACAGGACATTATTCAGTTTTTTAAAATCTCTAGTCTGATTGTTTTCCCCATGCTGGAAACCAACATTTGAAAAACTATAAAATTTGTTGAGAACATGAATCAAGTAGATTTAAGTTTGTAAAAGTCATTAAAAGTGTACCAGTCATAGTGTTTTGTGGATTGAGGAAGGGACATGAGTATGATGGCTTCCACTGTATCTTCAACTTACAAATGCAGTTCTGCAGCTGATTATCCTCTAGGTTTACAAGTGTCTGAATCCCAAAGTTGAAATAATTGATAAATCAAGAAACTTTTTAAGGTTGAAATCTTTGTACATGAATAATTGGGAGGGCAGTGGTATCATGTACTAGGGAGTGGCATCAACTGGTAAAGCATGAGTCCAATGTGACAAAAATGGAAATATGAGGTTGTGATTCCCAAATCTGGAAAAATCTATAGTCTGGATGAATGTATTGGTGGAACAGATACCTCGGAAGTTACTGAAATATTACAAGATTTAAAAAACTAGCATGAAAATGAACCTCATACAAGAAAAAAAACACCAGCAAGCCACTGTCTGAAAATCTTTTTAACCTCTTTTTACCACTCATTGTTTCAACTCCTATCTTGTATCAATCAGTTTGTGACAGAGAACAAAAGATCACTAGATCGGTCTCTAGTGGTGCTTTGAGCCTCTTCTAGAAGGTAGCAGAACTGGGAAGGGGAGAAACAAAATACCACTTTTCTTTGGAGGGGGTAAATATTCTGATATTTTAAACAGGAAAAATAGTTGCTACACTTGTGAGATTATTAAGCAACTGCTGGAAGATGTGCACCTATGTGAGTACAGGTCAAGCCAGTTTTAGGAGTGGGAGAGAGAATTTAGGAAGAAGGAGGCTAAATATTTTGGGGCAGTCTGACTCAGCCATTTGTATCTCGGGTTTCTTTTCAAAGTATGGCCAAGTAACAGAAGGGGAAATGAACTTGCTTATGGATTGCTTCACCTTCTGCAGAAACATCCCTGGTTGGAAAATGGACTTTCATGTCACTACATCTATCACCACATTAGAGAATGGATTTTTTCCCCCCTTCAGAGATGTCCTGGGAACATGTGTAAGTGTCCATGTGGGTACTGTAGATAAGGCGCTGTTTGGTTCAGGTAGTGAAAACCCAGTAGAGAAGGATCTTCTAAAAATCCATAAAGATTCGGAAAATCCTCTATCCAAGTTGCTTCCTTTTTAGAGAATCAAGTCACTTGATATTTCTGATTGTTTCCTCATCTTTAAGATAAGGAAGTTAGGTTGCATCAGGCATGAAGGACTTCTTTTGCGCAAAGACAAAATTTGAGAAAAGAACTAAGCATTCGTGGGCCATATTTTAAAATTCAAAGTATAAATAACTTTATAGAGTTTTATGGAAAACTGGAATCAAAGAACATTACTGAGAAAATTTACCCTGCTTTGTAGCCATTAAGATACTAATATTGGGCTTCCCTGGTGGCGCAGTGGTTGAGAGTCCACCTGCCGATGCAGGGGACACGGGTTCGTGCCCCAGTCCGGGAAGATCCCACATGCCGCGGAGCGACTGGGCCCGTGAGCCATGGCCTCTGAGCCTGCGCGTCCGGAGCCTGTGCTCCACAACGGGAGAGACCACAACAGTGAGAGGCCCGCATACCGCCAAAAAAAAAAAAAAGAAGAAATAAAAGATACTAATATTACTTGGACTTGCTTCTAATCTTAACCCTTAATGCTGTGTAGTGCTTTTGAATTGACAGAGTTCAATCATATAGTAGTATTTTATTTGCCAAAAACCTAATGGGGTAGGTTTTATCATTTCCAAATTAGAGAATGGAAAATAGACCCAGCAAGATGAAGCAATACACAGATACACCAAGCTCTGAGCTTCAGAGCTCAGGCTAGAATCTGCATCCCATTCCATGCAAAATTTATGGAGAACCTGTTGGGTGCAAGACATTATGATAAGAACAAAGGACTCATCTTCATTTTGGCAAAATCACATTGGCGGCCATGAGGAGGATGTATATGTAGGTTACTAGTCGAGTCAGAAAGACTGGTTGCTGTAGTCTAAATAGAGTGATAAGTGTCTGAGTGAACTAAGGCATTGGAGAAGAGACGCTGATTGGAGAAACGGACAGTGCTTAGTTGGATATAATGGCTGAGAGTGAGGTTTCCTTTTATTGCAAACTATGTACTTTTAATTAAAATATGAATGTAGCAATGCAGGTTTGGACATGACCTACATGTAAAACATATTGCCATACCATTCAGTTAGAAACAAAGCCCCACTGGGGATACTTGAAAAATGTAATTATTTTTATAGATATCTGAGTGAACCCAGCAACTTTGATAAGTTAAAAACGGTGACATTTAAATCCACACTGGGCTTTAAAACATATCATTGGTGGTATTTTGGATTTTAGAGTTTCATATCCGTAGTGAACTGCTTTCACACCTCCATCATCACTTAGTGCAGAAGTTCAGACATTCCAACAGAAAGGCGTTATGCTCCCAGCAAATGTTTTGAACTTTGCATAGTATTCTGAAGTTCTCTCTCTTCATCTCCCTCTACACAGTTTTCCTAATTTGAGGTATCACATTTGCATTTTAATGCAAAAAGAGAGAGAGAGATAACAAGAAGGATTTGTATGTACAGTCCGAAGAGGAGGGATTTTGCCTGTTTTGTTCATTGACTACAACAGTGCCAGCACATAGTAGCACTCAATATAACTGCGAAGTGTTGATGGTAAGAATTCCTCACCCGGGCTTATGGGTGATCCTCTTGAGGCTTGTGTTTTCAGTTGTATGGGCCAATAAATCTTGAGAATTTAAACCAGTTTAAGTGTTGTGTCATTTTCCGTCAAAAACATCCTAATTGATGTGAAACTCTTTTCCCCTTTGGTTTCTTCCAGGGTCCCGTGTTCTCCTGGTTCTCTTTATTTCTTCTCTCTGGCCCCCTCTCTTCCAACTGCCCTCAGATGCCACTGTACCCTACGTTGTTCTCTTCTCTACACCGGTTCTTGACAGTGTCAACCAAGTTCATGGCTACCACAATCAGTAACCCTGATGGTTCCCTGCACTGTATGCTTACCAAAATGCTCTGTAAAGCCCCAAATCTATGCATCCGATTGTACACTTCTGCTTGGGTCTCAAAGTCCCCTCACATATTGTATGTCCAAAACCAAACACATCGAGTCAAAACCCACACCACCTCCTATAATTTGTTTCTGGTTAATGGCATCACAGTCAACCCAGAAACCTGCCTTCTGCCTTACTTCCTTCCCATCATGTGGGTTTGGTCAGTAAATCCTGAGGCTTCTCTCCCCTCATTCTGACACACTTCTTAATCCAGCTCTAATGAATTATTTACAGTTCCCCAGATACACCATTGAGTTTAATCATTCTGTGCCTTCACTTTTACCATCTGCTTGGCCTGGCCCTTCTCCGTCTGCTTAGTGAACCTCCCTTTTTCCCTCCAAGAAGCAGTTCAAGTATTCCCTCCTTTATTCACCTTGTTCTATTTATCTCTGTATCTGCACCTGAAAGTTGGTTTTCCCTATGCTCAGTACTAAACAAATAGCCAACATTTATTGAGTACTTACTATGTGCCAGGCATTGTTCTCGCGCTTTCCATGTATTAACTCATTTAATTTGATGAGGTGGGTGCTAGCACTACTTTTCAGGGGAGAAAACACGTACAGAAAGGTTAAGTGATTTGCTCAAGGTGGGAGAGCTGGGAAAGGCAGGCCGTCTGGCTCCAGGTTCCTTCCTCACTGCCCTGGAGTCAATAGATTGGTGTTTTTTTTGTTTTTTTTTTTTTGCGCTACGCGGGCCTCTCACTGTTGCGGAGCACAGGCTCTGGACGCGCAGGCTCAGCCTCTCCGCGGCATGTGGGATCTTCCCAGACCGGGGCACGAACCCGTGTCCCTTACATCGGCAGGCAGACTCTCAACCACTGCGCCACCAGGGAAGCCCGATTGGTGTGTATTTGACTCAAGGACTCTTCTTAGCCCTAGAAGGCACTCAGAATACAAATACTTGGAGAATTAATGACTACAAAACCAGTTCACTAACTGGAGGCCCAGCATTTGTTTAATACACCAGAAACATCTTTCAGATGGATCAGATTAATGTAAAAGGAAAGTCAGTGCATGAATGTTTTAAGAAGACCGATGGCTATTTCAGTGATTTAGTAGCTTATTTATCACATAGTTGGAGTGTTTTTGTTTTTGTTTTTTTTTGCGGTACGCGGGCCTCTCACTGTTGTGGCCTCTCCCGTTGCGGAGCACAGGCTCCGGACGCGCAGGCTCAGCGGCCATGGCTCACGGTCCCAGCCTCTCCGCGGCATATGGGATCTTCCCGGACTGGGACAGGAACCCGCGTCCCCCACATCGGCAGGCGGCCTCTCAACCACTGGGCCACTAGGGAAGCCCTCAGTCTACTTTTTTTTAGCAAAGCAAGATAGCTTTAAGCCACAAATTGTGCCTCAAATTTCATTGTTTTCTCTAACATTTCAAATTATGGCTTGAGTTTATAGAGTCATAGCACCAGGGCATGGGAAGGCCTCCAGAGGTCCTCTGGTACAGCATTCCCAGAACATAGGAATGTCTCCTCTGTGATCGTTCCTCTCTTTTCTAGGCTCACAGGCAAGCCCACGAAATGAGAGGTTTACAGGCTGGATTTGAAAAGTCATTTCCTGTACGTCTGTAATATTTGGTACCCGGGGTCTGGAACTCGTCCTGTTCCTTTCCCTGTGTTTACCATTTTCTGAAAAAAGGAGAAGAAACAGAGGATTTGGCACATATCATTGAAGTAAAAGTGCAGCTCTATTCCTGGCATAATTACCTGTCTCCATTTCTAAATGGGACCAAAATTCTAGCAAACCTCCCCAGCTGACTGTGGAGTTTAAATTTAGAATTCCTGAGAAAAACTGCAATGAAATAAAACAATCACTTCCAACTAAGGAAGTGACTTGTCTGCCAGCAAAGCTATAAGCAAGCCAACTCAGAAATAACACCCACACCAAGGGGATTTTTTAAGACCCTGGTGCTAGTTTTTGCTAGTTTTCAATCTGGAGACCCACACGCACACAGAGTCATTGGAACCTTCTCTTTTTTACCATGTTCTGCCGTCAGGCCTTCCCCTCCAGTCCTCTCCTTAACTACAAAAAGTGACCTAAAAGACGTAGCATAGCAGTAAAATTTCTTCCGTAACATCTGGAATCCATATGTCAAATCCATAAGGCATAAACTCTTCATTGTTTTTCTTTTAATTTAGGCTTAATTACTTGAGCTCCAAATCTCCCTGCCCCGCCTCCCTCCATACCAAACTAATTAGAGCAATTATCTGAGCCATCCTGGGCTACAGATCTGTTAAAGCCTGTTATTGAGGTTAACAAATGAGAGGGTTAATTTCTCTAGACTGCTCCATAGTTGTCAAAGAAAGATAATAAACCCTTACATTTGTAGGGTGCTTTTGCGTTTTCAAGGTCTTTTTTCTGTACACCAAGCTGCCACCCAGGAGAAGGGTTTACTTTGGGGGTTCCAGACTGTCCGGAACCCTTGAGGTAAGTGACTTAATTCTGAACTGAAGCACTTGGAATTCACTGCTACAACATGAAAGAGGCTCCCCCGGCCTTGCTGCTTCGACTGTAAAAAAAAAAAAAAAAAAAAAGATTTTGATGCTTTTTTAAAGAAATAGGATTGCCAGGTAGTACCTCTGGCGCCAACTTAGAAATGTTGACTTCAAACCTTAGACAGTAAGTGGCTTTTTTTTAGATAATTTGACCAGGGCTCTGAGTATTTTTAACTTATTTAGAAGTTGCTGAATTCATCTGGTTGCTTTGGCTAATTATGAGCTGCTTAGGTTTTTCTATTCTTTTTCCACTTTTGTTTCCACTGTAACAGTAGCAAGGCTATCCTATATCAGTCTTGCTAGGTAGCTAAACTAAAGTTCCTAATTTAATCTTTTGCCCTGAAGGTTCTTTTTAGATCACCCAGCCTAGTATTAATTTTTTTCTTTTTTAAGCTCAGGAGAATTAGTTGAAGGAGGATTAGATTTTCTTAGCATTTACCATGATTTCAACTAATTTTTCCAACAAGGATTTGTGAAAATGTGGTAAACGATGGAGAACAGATTTTATTTTTAATGTTCTAAGAGAAATTACAACTTTATTGCACTAAATTTTGAGAATGTGTTGCCTGTACAAGAGTTTAAATTGGAGAATAGATTTTCAATTGCCTCACATAAGTGCCAAAAGGAAAAAAAGTCCATATGTTTCATAAGCACAGAAAACAAAAACTTTTAAGCGTTTTTTTACTACAAATATATTTAGCCTTTTCAAGGACAGGAACAATGTTTACACCAAAAATACAATAACAATTCATTATATTTATCACATTGTTTTAATTCATTCTCATAACATATTGTACATTATTATAAATTCTATTATAAATTCTATATAATAGTAATGTTCATTTAAAATTTTTCTGATTATGAAAATGATACATGCTCATTGTAGAAGTTCTGAAAAAAATAAAAGAGAAATCATTTTAGTAGTGAAATCCAGTTAACATTTTGATATACAATATTTTCTTAGAGTTTTTTCCTATGCATATGTGTACATATTCTACACAATATAGATATTTCATATTTTACTTAACATTAAGCATCAATTCCATTAAGAATTCCTCAAAAACCTAATTTTTATTTTATTTATCTTTATTGTTATTATAACAATATCATGTCCATATTTTTCAGCACTATAAATAACGCTAAGATGAACATCTTTGTAATTAAGTATTTGGTTGTAGTATTTGACTGTAGAACTACTTTTGTGAGTAAGAACTCAAGATGGAGTCATATGTAAAGTTATCCAGTTTGCTTGACTTAATGTTCCTAACCTCTTTTTTTTCTGTTATCATTATTGCTTTATTTTTTCATTGCTTTTTAAATTTATTTTACTGAGGTATAGTTGATCTACAATGTTGTGTTAATTCCTGCTGTATAGCAAAGTGATTCAGTTATACATATATATACATCCTTTTTCATATTCTTTTCCATTATGATTTATCACAGGGTATTGAATATAATTCCCTATGCTATACAGTAGGACCTTGTTGTTTATCCATTTTATATACAGTAGTTTATATCTGCTAATCCCAAACTCCCAATCCATCCCTCCCCCACTGTGCTCCTAAACTCTTGAGACCACATTTAAACAAGTGTTTTCAAAATTTTTGTACATCTCCTTGAAAGTCCTAAATGTTAAGTCCCTTGCCAGAAGCCAGCTTTTTATAATAGCAATTTGGCATTTCTAATACATCCTCTTTTTAGGTGCTCTGAAAAACCACGTTTCCTTTTAGAATGCTCCAAAAAACTGTTCAGATTTTAAAAAGCCACTTACCAGTGCTCAAACTGAGAACCTGGTTAATTTGCCTTCAGCAAAAGGAATTGGTGGCCACACGAATTAAAACAAATTTGGGGGACTTCTCTGGTGGCGCAGTGGTTAAGAATCCGCCTGCCAGTGCGGTTCGAGCCCTGGTCCGGGAAGATCCCACATGCCGCGGAGCAACCAAGCCCGTGTGCCACAACTACTGAGCCTGCACTCTAGAGTCCGTGAGCCACAACTACTGAAGCCCGCGCGCCTAGAGCCCATGCTCTGCAACAAGAGAGGCCACCGCAATGAGAAGCCCGCGCACCGAAACGAAGAGTAGCCCCCGCTCGCCGCAACTAGAGATAGCCAGCGCACAGCAACGAAGACCCAATGCAGCTAAAAATAAATAAATAAATAAATAATAAATTAAAAAAGAACGAAAACAAATTTGGAAGTGAAAAGAGGACTGAGGGAAAAAAATAAAGCAGACTCAGCTTTTCTCCCCCACTTCTGCATTATTGACAATATTAATGCAATTAACAGAGAAAAACCTTGGGTGGAGCCAGAAGGTACTGAAGAAATACCCTCTGGTTTCAGGCCGGCCAGGCTTCTCAGATTCCCCACAGCAGCTGGCCTGCCCCACTGCAGGAGGCACCCGGAGCCAACCAACTAAGGGAGAGTGCCAGGGAGCATCTCCCAAAAAAAAGGGCAGAAAGAAAATGCCTCCTTATCGTGACTTGTGGAATTGGGGAAATTCCACAATGGGAGCTCCCAGTAAAGCTTTACCAGAGGGTTAAACAGCAGACTCCCAAGAGAGGAGCTCCCTGGGAGAAGTAACCTTATCCTGCCTCTCATCTTGTCACTTAATCACACTTACATTGTTACCTCACTGCTGACATATCTTATCTTCTTAACTGGATTAGGGGCTGCTGCAAAGCCAGCAGGGCCTTACATTTCTTGTGGGGCAAATTCAAAGATCCGGCACAAAGCAATAAATTTAGAAATTGTTCAATGAGTAATTGAATAAAAGAGAAACTCTTAGCATCTCAGAGCAAATGAGTTTTCAGGGCTTTTCCTGCCAGCCTATTTTCGATGGGGGACTGAGCAAAGCAGCCAAGGGAAAAGAGGACTAGTACAGAGCAGGTTACCAAGGTCCTTATTTCCCTGGGCTGGCCCTGAGGGAAGCTCACCAAGTCCACATTCTGATTCCTGTATCTCAGTTAATCCATCCAACCTTCAATTAACTGAGATCCTCACCCCCACTTCCTCAATTTTTAGAAAAAAATAGTAAGAAAACAATAGAAATTTTTTATTTTATAAAACAACTAAAACCACTTTTCAGAGTTGGCTGTTGACTAGGTATAAATACAACCCAACCTCCTAAACAAGAAGTGTGTTCCAAGAAAACTACTTGCATGTGCTCTCAAAAAAAAAAGAGCTCCATTGACAAAGTCTATCATTCTTCCCTCCTAGAGATTCACCCTGAACCTGACAGGTACAAAGCCTCTGAGGGGCCATTCAATGAAGAACCCTCTTCACCTTCTTGGCCCGAGTGCCTCAAACTTATTTGAGCGCAGAACTCTTTTGAGGACAGCTGGTAAATTTTGCGGAATAAGCTTGAAGACATGATGCTCTCCACCATGTGGAATGACAATACTCATTTGGGTTTACCCTGGTGAGGAGGTCCAGTGGGGGCAGGGATGGGGGTTGATCATTGATGACTCAAGGGGTCAGTAGCTTCAGTAGAGGCTATTTCTAAATTAATTTTCAACACAGTTGTTGAATCTAAAAGATATTTTTAAGATAAACGCAAACTAATACTACTAGGAGATATTATTTCTCACCAACTGGATTGGAAAAATTCCACTTGACAACACACTCTGTTAATAAGACCACAGAGACACAGCATGCTCATACAACACAGGTAATAGGGTACAATGATCCAAGCTCTATGGAGAGCAATTTTGCAAAATCTATAGAAATTACAAATACATTTACTGGTTGACCCTGAAATCTCACTTCTGGAAATGATCCTGTAGATATGTCTACACATGTGCAATATGATATATATATATATCATATATAATATGTACATGATATCCGTGACTATTTATTGAAACATTGTTTATAATAGCAAAATATTGGAAGTAAATTAGTGTCATAGGGGTCTGGTTAAATACCTATGATTTATCCACTCAGTGGAATAGTATACAGTGGGAAAAAAATAAGGATAGTAAAGAAGCTCTTTGTATAGATATGGAAAGATATCCAGGATACACTGTAAAATTTGAGAAAGGAAGTTGCAGAAGGTATATATACTATCCTACTCTTTACTTTCTGTGTAAGAAAGGGAAGGTTAAGAATATATATTCACCAAACAATGGAATATTATTCAGTGCTAAAAAGAAATGAGCCATGAAAAGACATGGAACAAACTTAAGTGCTTATTACTAAATGAAAGAAGCCAATCTGAAAATAACTGTATGATTCCAACTATATTGCATTCTGGAAAAAGCAAAACTATGGGAACAATGAAAAGATCAATGATTGCCAGGAGTTGGTGTGAATGGAAAGGATGAATAGAGAACAGAGGATTTTTAGGGCAGTGAAAATACTTTGTATGATACTGTAATGATGGATACACATCATTTTACATTTATCCAAATCCATAGTATGTACAATAGCGAGAGTGAACTGTGGATTCTGGGTGATTATGATGTGTCACTGTAGGTTCATCAGTTGTTACAAATGCACCCCTCTGGTAGGGGATGTTGATAATGGGGGAGGCTATGCATGTGGTGGGGCACGGGGTCCAAGAGAAATCTATGTACCTTTTTCTCAATTTTACTGTGAACCTAAAACTTCTGTTTAAAAAAAAGTCTTGAAAAAAAGAATATATATTCATATTTACCTGTGTTAGTATAAGGTAATACTAATCCTGTAAAGTAGTCACCTATAAGAGGGCAAGGAAAGTTTGGGGTAGACAGTGACAATGTTGAACTTTACCTGAGCCCTGTGTTCCAGCAACCAGCAAAGGACTGCCCTCCTGTCTGAAATAAGGCCCATCTTCATCCTTCCTTGGAACACCCATGAGATTCCTGTGGATGACTCCTTGTTTACCAGCCACCTTCCTTTTCTTTGAGACATTCCTCATTAATGAACATTCTCTCTATCGTAATAGCCAGAATGAAGTCTTTAATTGTCCACTGCATTTTCACAATAGGCATGGAGATAGAGGTGGGAGAGTTCTCTGGGTAAATCTTTTTCTATCATTTAGATTTTCAAACAATGTGACTGCATCACCTGCTTTTTAAATTTTTAATTTAATTAAAAGTACAAAACAAGCAAAAGATATTTCTGATTAACTAATGGCTAAATTGAAAGTTCCATTAACCAGCCTCTTTCAGTCTCAGCATCCCAGTGAGTAATTTCAGGATAGAAGCATGTCCCACTTTTCAGTCTTTTCTACTGACTGATGAAGTGCTGGCTCTCTAATACTTTCCCAGCTTTCCTCCCTCATAAGTACACTCAGTAATGACAGCAGTGGAGAGAAAGGGAAAAGGCAGGGAGCAGTTTTGTCCTCTGATGTATACTTTTTTAATGCCTGGCTGATGAAATTCCCTACTTTGAGCCCATCATCTCTCCTCCTACTGCAAAAACAAAGGAATGTCATTTTCTCTTCTCATCCTCCACACGTCCCTGCCCTTTGGGTCTTCTTTATCTTTCCCTGTGGGTTGTCATTAACATTTTGGAGGCCTGAGCCTCCCTGTAACTCATGCATACTCACTCCCCTGTCCCTGCGGCCGGAGTGGAGTGGGATGTGGTGCCCGGCTTTGCTGGCGAGCCCTGGGAGCAGGCACAGGAGTGGAAGGAACCTGGGTCCCTGAGTGACAGTGAGGAACAAAGCTGCCCTGAGGACCTGCACATTCACACTGAGACTGTTGCATGAGAGAAAAAGAAACTTCTTTTCTAAGCCACTATGCGGCTTAACTTTATCCTAATGAACACAGTTTCTTTTCAAGAAAAGTGAAAGGGTTGTTCTAGATAATCTCTAAGAAGCTAATTGTTGTGAATCAAAGCGTGATTTTGCTACTTTAAGGGTTATAGAGGCTTTGAAGCAAAGCTGCGTTTAGAGAGCATACCATTGGGCACAGCTGTGATGCATGTGTTACTCTGTGGCCTAATGGATAAGACCTGGACTTTGGGTTCCGCCCTCATAACTTCAGTTCCTGGCTCTGCCCCTCACCACCTGTGACCTTGGGTGAATTGCTTAAGCTGTCTGAGCCTCACTTCCTTATCTATAAAATTCAGATAATACTAGGAAATCTTTCACAAAGTGAGATAATCCAGGAGAAGTTCTTGACTAATAATAAATGCTCAATAAATGGTAGTTTTTATCATTGTGGTTGTTATTGTTATTATGACCTTTGTCAAGAATACAAATCCCAACTGTAGTACTACTTGTATGAACAAGTTTTATCCACATTCTGATTATATGCTTTATATCATCATTTTAAAGAATTAACAGATAAAAGCATCATAAAAGATTGAAATTCCTGTGCAGGGTGAGGGATTGGATGTGGAAGAAACTTCTACTCTTTGCCCTGTATAGTTCTCCTGTCTTTTCTGGGAACCCTAGAGGGCTATACTTCCCAGCCCTCTTGCAATTAGGGCCTCATGACTAGTTCTCATTAAGGGACAGTGAGTCAAAGTAATATATATGACATCTGGTGCAATGTATTTCAGAGTGAATGTGAATTCTCCCTGGTCTCTCTTCCCCTGAAACCCCTGGTTGAGCTGGCAGCATCAAACAATGATGAATCCCCCATTGACCTAGATCTTTGAGGGATTAGGTAGAGCAAGTCCATTTCCCACCCTTGACTTCCCACTCCTCACATTGGACATATGGGATGAGAAATAAATCTTGTTGTATTGACACTGACTACACTATTACATTACCTATCCTTTTCTAGTATAACAGGTAATGACCAAGTCACCATAATATGCAAAATACTTAAGCCTTTGAACTGAATTGAAATGCCAACGTGCCCACCATCTGTCTACTGCTATAGGCCCTTGCTTGAAATCTCCATGACTAAAATTCCTAAAGGTGATGTAAGACATAGAAATTCTAATTATTTCTTTAACAAACATACAGAGATAAAAAAGTTCCAGGACTGATTAATATGGAGGTTCTATGATTAGAGCCACTGGTAGTGTAGGGAAAAACTATTATAGTTTGTGACTGATTGTATTGAGATGATTTTTTAATGCATTTTATTACATAGAAAGTCTGACTTTCGAGTCAGACTGCCTAGGTTTGAATTCCGACTTCATTTCTTATTTTGGGCAAGTTCCTTAACTTCTCTGGGCCTCAGTTTCTTCATTTATAAAATGGTTTAATGCACCTCACTTAAAAGGTTGTTATAGGGATTAAACAAGTTTATATATAGTTCTTCGATTACACATGACACATAGTCCTATATGTGTTAACTATTATTATTCTGATGCTTATTTCTAATAATCTAATGATTTCTGAAATCAGAAATCATGCCATATGGTCCTGGCATAGGAATAGACCAATAAGTCATTGAATAGACAATAGAGAACCCAGAAATAGATGCAAGACAAGACTGCTATCCACTTGGCTTGAATGGTGTCCCTGTAGCAGTGATTTACAGACAGCACCTGTTCTGACTGGCTTGTGTTCATGCTGTTTTGATTGTTTATATTTTGAATACACCCTTGGTCCCAGGGCATATGGAAATTTAGTACATGCAAAATGTACTTCAATTCAGTGATTAAGGACGATTTATTTCACATATATTGTTCGGTTTTTAAAAAATATTTTTTGATGTGGACTATTTTTAAAGTCTTTATTGAATTTGTTACAATATTGCCTCTGTTTCATGTTTTGGCTTTTTGGCCAAGAGGCATGTGGGATCCCAGCTCCCTGACCAGGGATGGAACCCGCAACCCCTGCACTGGAAGGTGGAGTCTCAACCACTGGACTGCCAGGGAAGTCCCAATTTCACATATATTGTTGACAAACACCTCGTTATATATAAGGTAGAATAAAAAGTATGACCATTACCTTATATAAAAGTACATTTTAGACAGATTTGAGATTTAAGTGTAAAAATGTAACAATGAAAATTTGGCTCTAAACATTGGTTGGAGAGTCCTTTAGTAGGAAACCCAGAAGCTGTACAAGAAGAGACAGATAACTACCTAAATATTAAAAAAAAAAATATATATATATATATGGTATGGAAAAAATACCACAAACAAATTCAGTAGACAAATGATAGATTAGGAAAAATATTTACAATGCATGTGACAAACGAAGGGTTAAGAGTTTTACTATACAAAAGCTGAAAGAAAAAAAAAAGGTAACCTAATGGAAAATGGACAAAATGTAAAAAGGCCAATTCGTGTAAGAGCAAAACCAAGATGGCCACTAAACACAGACAAAGATAGCAAGATGTCTGCCTCATAAGGAGTCAGGGGATTGCAAATTGAGGTAACCATGAAATATCCCTTTACAGACATCAGATTGGCAACAATAA
Organism: Phocoena phocoena; assembly: GCF_963924675.1. Classification (NCBI taxonomy): domain Eukaryota; kingdom Metazoa; phylum Chordata; class Mammalia; order Artiodactyla; family Phocoenidae; genus Phocoena; species Phocoena phocoena. The sequence goes on along the minus strand of NC_089219.1, from coordinate 75,161,473 downwards.
AAAAGAGAGATAACAGCTACTGCTTTCAGGAATATGTGGAAAGGGGCACACTCACACATTACTAGTGGAAATGTGAAGTGATAGAGTATTTTGGAAAACAAAGTTAAAATAAAAAATATACATACCTTTTTCCTAGCAATCCTACTCATATGAAGAATTTTTCCACTTAAATAGAAGCACCAGTATGAAAGAGTATATGTACAAGAATGTTTATCGTATCCTTGTTTGCCATTAGGAAAAAATGTAAAACTTAGGTATTAGGTTCATCCATTCAATGGAAGAATAATGCAGTCATTAAAAAGAATGTGTTTAGGGCTATACCAGTTTTCTTGAAGGGATCTCCATGGTATAGTTTAGATAAGACAGATGAAATACAGAGAAATGCCTGTTATAAACACACACAAACATACAAGCACAACATAAATGTATCTGATCATATGAATGTGGGGAAAGAAAACATATCCATACTGTATTTTTTTAAAATTTAATTAATTAATTTATTTTTGGGTGCATTGGGTCTTCGCTGCTGCGCGCGGGCCCTCTCCAGCTGCGGCGAGCGGGGGCCTCTCCTCGCCGCAGTGTGCGGGCTTCCCACCGCTGTGGCCTCTCCCGCTGCGGAGCACGGGTGCCAGGCGCATGGGCTTCAGTACCTGTGGCGCACAGCCTCAGTAGTTGTGGTGCACGGGCCTAGTTGCTCCGCGGCATGTGGGATCCTCCCGGACCAGGGCTCGAACCCGCGTCCCCTGCCTTGGCAGGCGGACTCTCAACCACTGCGCCATCAGGGAAGCCCCATACCGTATTTTTATATTGATTCCCTGGGATGAGAATACAACCAAAGAAGCAATTTTTTAAAAAAGAATTTTAAGTGACATAATAAAAATAACATGTATGGGATTCCATTTACATAAACTTCTATATAGATAAGTGAGATGCATAAAAGGATGAGCACCAAAATATTAACTGTGGTTATCTCAGACAGGGTGATGAGACTTCAGGTCATTTTTACTTTCTTCCTTACATGTTTGTATATTGTTTTTTGATTTTTAAAATGTATTACTTACATAATCAGAAAAACATAAAACTATTTTCATTATTTGGGAAATAAGTAAAGGAATGAAAATCCTCAGCAAACTTCTAGTTAAATTAGATATTAATTTAGGGAGAAACTTGAAATGTTTTCATAGAAACACCTAAGTAATATTGAATAATCTCCTAATTTATTTAAATTTGATTTAAAACAATAAAAATATTTAAGTATCTTTTAAAGATTTTGTTCTAGTTTTCTCCCTTAAATAATAAAATGTAGCAAAAACCTCAGGTCATTTGACCTGAGTTTTTGTTATTCAGAGAGAAATTTTTCACCATGATTCAAAAGAGCTTTTGTTAAAAGGTTTTGTTAAAAGTTTTCTTTTCATACTTTTAATGAAATCCTTTAATTTTCTTCTTTAATGGGTCACTTCCTTGTATCCTGGTGTTTTCCTCATTTCTGGAGACCTGCTAATTTAATGGTTTTATTCCCCCACCCTGCTTCCTTAAATTTGACTGTATACTTTGTGGTAATCAAATTACTACAAGCTTGTCATGGCACACTTTGTCTCTTTATGGTCTCAACACAAAGGATTTATAGTGTTTTCAGTTCTTATCTTGTGAGTCCATTCATATGTATATGAAACCGTTGAAAAGCTGTTTATAAATGAAAAGCTAAATTATAATCCTGAAAGGACCTCTACCCCTTACGCTAAAAAGTGGTATTATAGTAACATATAATATTATAGTAACTACACTTCGGTAAAACTTAAATAAATAAATCATTTTTTTTAAAAGGAAAAAAACGTGATATTATAGGGAAAGAACAGTAGGCAGCAAAAGCACTGTCAGAATAAGCCTGCGAGAGCGATTAGACTGGGTGAGATACGGGCACAGTTTCAAACAGCTTAACTAGACACATACACCACATTTTTCTCTTTTCTGGCTCCCTTGGGCTTCTACATTCCAGCCCTCTCACCATTGTCTACCCACTCAGTCTTTTTCTTTCTTCTTTGACTGAAACATCTTCGTGGTTTTCTTGAATATTATGTTCCAGTAAATTTTCTTTCACAATGAGAAGCTTATTGGTATCTAATTTTAATAAATGTGTTCTCTCTTTAGTGACCAGTGTATTGAAAGCAAAAAGTATAAGCACAAACCTTCTCTGGTCCCTGGAGGGAAGTGTTAGTATGAAACCATGGATCAGGTCAGCGCTAGACAGCTCCACTCCTCGCTAGCAGGAAGCCTCACTTTGTTATGAATTGTGGGTAGGGCACTCCTTTGCTCCTTGACTTAGGCCCGTTCTGCCTTTCTAGAGGCAAGAAAGCTCATGCTGATGTCAAAAATGGGATCTGCAATACTTATGCAATAGGGAAGTTGTAAAACTTAAGCCATATTTTTGTAGTATTTTCCAATCCATTGCTGAAAGAGTTGCGGAAATCCAATGTTAGTCTTGTTTCTACCGCTACTGTGATTCATTTTGTTTCAGTGATGTAACAGGTAAAAATACAATCGTTGCTGATGATCAAGGTAAGTGTGAGGTTTGCATATGACCTAAAGAAGCAAAGAATTGTCAACTGTCTTTCCGTAACAAAAATCTTATTCAAAGGGTTCTCTGTAATGACTGGATGTCAATGTTTTTTCAAATTGGAGAATCTGTTTTGATGCTTTGGAAAATTCCAGTCGCTTTCTGCAGTTTCCTTATTGACAAGGGCTATCAGGCTTTCCGAGAGGGTCTTATCTGCAAGCTGCAGCAGTGGCTGATCGAGCTGCCAAACAGGTTCAGTGGGATTACACAGCTGCCTGGGAGCTGGAGGCCAGGCTGGGTGAGCTCCCAGCTTTCTCCTTTCAAGGTCTGCAGGCTTTGACCTGTAAATAGGTGCCTACACAGGGTCTAATCTGTCACACAAATATGTCTTAGCAAAAGTGGTAATGCCCCTTATTACCTGGCTTAGCAACAATCCCAAGACACATATTTAGAAAGGTACCTGTATAAATTGCTATACTTGAAACTATGCCTGGTATTTCTATAAAACCCTCTTAAGAGCTGATATAATGATTCAAAGTTATTTATAGTAGCCAATGAGAACAAGTCCCTTCTTATAACCCCAGCTCTCAAGAGCAGCCCTAAAATAACAAACCAACACGTATACTAGGTGGATGCCCTTTAGGATGAGCTCAAGTGTTCTGTTCTTGGGGATTGCGTTTTACTCATTTGAGATGACTTTTACCAATTCTACCCACCATGATTTGTGATTTTAATGCTTCCTTTAAAACATATTTTAATTTTTAATGTTTTCTTGATAGTTCAGAGAACAGTTTTCAATTTCTGAAGAAAAAACACCACCTTATAAAATTGGAGTAGTCTCTGATATTCACAGTTGGGAAGTAAATTCCTAGCTAAGATTTTTTTTTTTTATTCCTAAAATGGAGACAAATTGGGTAACAAGTGAAAAGTGCTGTGAAAATGTAAGCCATTATTATGAAGGCCATTGGCAGGTTATTTGTGGAAAAAGGTAATCAGAAGAGAGATTAGGACTTCCATTCAACAACTAATATAAATATTTTAAATATTTCCAGTAGTTAACACTTTCTAATAACAAAAGCCCTTGACAGAATAGCATTCTTCTTTTGAAGTGGGGAGGGTAACAACTGGGTCATTCTGTCATATCAAGTCTCAGCTCATTATCATGAATGATAGAAACTATTAAAACATTATCTTCCCTAATGTGCATGTCCCTGATTATTTTGTTTTTCGGTGTTTTTTTTTGCAGTACGCGGGCCTCTCACTGCCGTGGCCTCTCCCGTTGCCGAGCACAGGCTCCGGACGCGCAAGCTCAGCGGCCATGGCCCACGGGCCCAGCCTCTCCGCGGCATGTGGGATCCTCCCGGACCGGGGCACGAACCCGTGTCCCCTGCATTGGCAGGCGGACTCTCAACCACTGCACCACCAGGAAAGCCCCGTCACTGATTATTAATGTTAATATTTCTATAAAGTAAACAGAAGTTATATTAACAAGTTATTTTAAAAATATTTAGTGTTTAATACATATGGCAAGGCACCCTCTTCTTTAGAGGTACACTTCAATAGAACTGGCTCCCTTGTGGTAGAAAATCGTTAATTATTCAGTGTTAAACAATGACATATTTACCCAAACCTTTTTTTTTTTTTTTGCGGTACGCGGGCTTCTCACTGTTGTAGCCTCTCCCAATGCGGAGCACAGGTTCCGGACGCGCAGGCTCAGCGGCCATGGCTCACGGGCCCAGCCGCTCCGCGGCATGTGGGATCTTCCCGGACCGGGGCACGAACCCGTGTCCGCTGCATCGGCAGGCGGACTCTCAACAACTGCGCCACCAGGGAAGCCCTTACCCATCCTTTTTTTTAACGACAGTCGTTTTTGAAGAGATTATTTAGAGGTTTGTATTTAAGTTGGAAGGACTTAACAATTATTTGCTCTCATCATTAGCTCTGTGGTGGAGGGAAGGAGGCTAGTAGTATTTCCAGGTTTTCAGATTTTTTTAAAGTGGCCACAATTTTTAATATTAGATGAACAACTTTGAAACAATTTATTTTGTAACAGAGTGAACCAACAGGTGCCCTGTTTATCCTACAATAAATAGCTACAAGGTTTATAAATGATACCATATTATTGATACTATGGACTTCTTGGAGTGTTGTCTCAATTTCAGAAAAATCCTTTTTTCTCACAGTCTCAGTCTAATTTATGTTTCTATGTTAAGACTACTGCCTTTTCCTCACTCCTTTTCCATTTTTCCATCCATTCATTCGTTCATTCACCAATTATTGAGCATGTACCATGCTCTGGGGATAGAAAGAACAATATTTGAGCTGAAACTTGAAAAATAATTTGGGTTCTATCTGTGCTTGGTCCCTACCCTCATGGAGCTTACATCCTAGTCTGGGAGATGGACAGTAAACAAGTCAAATATATCATCGGTAAGAAAGATAATTACAATTTGTGATATCTGTTATGATCAGAGACTCTTTGTTGCAGTACTGTTTGAGCTGAGACCTGAAGGATGAACATGAACAAGCTATACATTCTCTGCAAAGAGGAATTCCTGTACAGAGTCCCTGAGCAGGAGATGCTGTGAGGGTCTGAGAAACAGAAAGGTGGTCAGCATGGTTGAAGAGTGGGGAGAGTGGGATGAGGTGAGGATGGAAAGGCGGACAGAAGCCACATCATACAGGCCCTCATAAGCTGAGGGAGGAAGTTTGGAATATCTTATATGAGCAGTAAGACCCTGAAGGGCTTAAGCAGGGGAGGGTCAGGTGAATGTGGAGGGGAGGGGTGTTCAGGATGAAGGGACAGTCACATGCAAAGATGTGGAGATATGAAAACGTGTGGTAAAACTTTTAAAATTCAGGAAAGAGCCCCACATTTAGAATCTTGCGTGCAAGTGGATCTGATGACTAAGTGAAGCAGCTTTCTACACTAAAATTCTGTCACTAGTCAAAAAATTGACAACCCCATAAGTCCAAAGCTTTGGAACACTGCACTATCTCAGTGAAACCAAACCCATAGTTTTGAAATCAATTTATCGTGCTCAGAGGACATATTAAATGAACCAAGTGAGTGACTTTGATCCATGGCTAGTCTTTCAGAGGACACAGAACAATATCATTCCCTTCCTTTTCTCTGGCCACAAGTAATCAGAAATAATTAGTGATCCTTCTTCTTCTTATTATTTTTTTGTGGTACGCGGGCCTCTCACTGTTGTGGCCTCTCCCATTGTGGAGCACAGAGTCCGGACGCGCAGGCCCAGCGGCCATGGCTCATGGTCCCAGCCGCTCTGCGGCATGCGAGATCCTCCCGGACCGGGGCACGAACCCGTGTCTCCTGCATTGGCAGGCCGACTCTCAACCACTGTGCCACCAGGGAAGCCCTGATCCTTCTTATTTTTATTGGTTCAGAAATGTCTGCCTCTTTAAAGGGTACAGGAGATAATTTGTGGCAAAAGCACCCATTTCTGAGTATCAAAATTGCCTTACCAGGATAGGGTTTTTTGTTTTTTAATTTTTATTTATTTATTTTTGACCGTGTTGGGTCTTTGTTGCTGTGCGCAACCCATGTTGGGCTTTCTCTAGCTGCAGTGAAGGGGGGCTACTCTTTGTTGCAGTGCGCGGGCTTCTCATTGCAGTGGCTTCTCTTGTTGCAGAGCACGGGCTCTAGGCATGCAGGCTTCAGTAGTTGCTGCTCCACAGCATCCGAAAGGGGGATTTCCGGTGGGCTCTTCACTGGTAGCCTTTTTAGTTATAACTCATCTTCCTAATTCCCCTTTACCTTTCTGTCTTAACCTGTAACTGACCTAATTCATGCATTTTCTTGTGTCCTTTAGCAAGCCAATTTCCCTGTTTTATTCCCAGAGCAGTTTTGGTATGTTTACATGGAGAATTCGATTTGTTTATAGTTTGCCTCATTCTCTGTTAACATAATGCTATGGAATGAAATCTTTGCTCCCCTTCAGCCCTGACAGGACTTGGCAGTGACTACTACTTATTTCGTTGTGGTTTCCATTTGGAGAAAAAGCACTCACTTCTCTTTTCATACACAGCCCTGCCTCAGACATTCCTCCTGATAGGATGTCCTTTGGTCTCTCTTCCTTTTATCTATCAGCTAATCTCACATTCTTGCTGAAGCAGACCCCTTGCCATTCCCAAGCACACGCAGAACACTCCCATCCCTTTGCCTCTGCTCATGCTGTTGTATGAGCAAAGAAAGAGTTCTAGCAAGGATGCCCTCCCCACTCATTTCTAGTGAGCCAACATTTCGTTCCTGCCTCCTTCACCAAGTCTTTTCAGAACCCTTTAATCACAAGTCTTTGTTTGACTTTTAATTGGGCATTTTTCCCAAGACCATGCAATGACCTGTTCAGGTTTCCTGAGAACAACAGTTAGAACCCAAGAAATCATTTGATAAACAAAGGGTTAAGCCTGTGGCTAGAATGGGGGAGAAAAACCAAACCGCCAGGTATTTGGGAAAGAAACAGATGATAGAGGGAAAGCTTAGGCCTTGGAATCAGATGTAATTTTTTAGTGTGGATTCTAACAGTCACTTACCAGTTCTGTGATCTTGAGCAAGTAACTTTCCCTCCCTGAGTTTCAGGCTTCTCGTCTGTGCAGTGCGGGTAGTGAGTCCTGTTTCTCAGAGTTATGAGGAGTAAATGAAAAGATACATGATTAACTGTTGGCCAGAGTAGGAGCTCCATAAATGCTAGTTCTCCTCCATTAAGTTCCACATGGAAGAGAAGCAAGGGATTGGTCTAGAATTCCTACCTGCATGTAGAAACTCAGGTGAGGTTCCAGTGTGTACAAAGTTGGGAACAACGTAGATAGGCAAGTAGAAGAAGGGTGAGAAGACTTGCAAGTTGCAGATTATGGAGGGAAGTGGGTCAGCAGCTATCCCAGGGAATGGAATACCCGGTGGTATCAAGTGTGATAGCGGGGTTTGAGGAAAACTAAAATCAGGACAGCCCTAGAAGTAGTTAGAAATTCAAAGCACAGGGATTAGAAAAATTGAATATGTGGACACTTGGGCTAGGCCTAGTGACTTTCTTTGACCAATGGAACGTGAGCAGAAATAAAATGTCAGCTCCAAGCCTAGGCCATAAGAGACACGCCAGGGGTAGCTACTGCTCCTTCAGCCAGGCAGCAAAATGAGGCATGTATAGCTAAACTGACCTGTAGCCTTATCAGAGCTACCCCAATTGACTTGCAAACCCATGAGCAAAAAGTAAATAATAATTGTTGCATGCCCTTGAGATTTCATGGTTGTTTGTTGTGCAGTGTTACTGCAGCAATTGCTGACTGATACACCATCCTTCTTATCTGTTAGTTCAATGGCATGAGGAGCCCCAAATTTGGTTGCTTCAAATTACAATTCAGTGGAAACATTTTTGTGTCCCTTGACACAAAATGGATGCATTCTTCTGAAGGGGCCTATGATCTCCCCAACAGAGCTCAAAGTTTCAGATACAGAAAGCAAATATTGTGTGTGTGTGTTGGGGAAGGGGGGGGCGGAGTGGATTGTTAGACATAATAGTGAGAGGAAATCTCTCCCTGCTACTTCGACCTATTATGGATTGCATGTTTGTCTCCCCCCCCCAATTCATATATGTTGAATCTTTAACCACCAGTGGGATGATATTTGGAGGTAGAGCCTTTGAGCGGTAATGAGGTCTAGGTGAGGTCACAAGGGTGGTGCCTTCCTGATGGGACTGGTGTTCTCATTAGAAGAAGAAGAGACACAAGAGTTTTCTCTCTCTCAAGGGTCATGCACTGAGGAAAGGCCATGTGAGCACAACAGCAAGAAGGTACTGTCTACCGGGCAGGAAGTGGGCCCTAACTAGACACCAAATCTGCCACACCTTGATCTTGGACTTTTAGCCTCCAGAACTGTGGGAAATAAAATTCTGTTGTTTAGGCCACCCAGTCTATGGTATTTTGTTATAGCAGCCTGAGCTGACTAAGACACTAGCCTTTGATTCTAGGACTCGTATATTCTTGCTATTGTATAAGTAGTCCCAGCTGCTGATAAAAAAGCATACTCTGCATCCTATAACATCATCCTTTCACAGGGCATTGTCTTCCCCTTGGCACCGTAGCTGAGCCTTCAGGCCATTCCACCATTCTAGAAAGTGACCTGTTCTGGGTGATGGGATAAGTGATAAGACCATGAACTCTGAGCACATATCCTGTGTCACACCGCTTTTGTATCATGAATTCCTCATGCAGGATCAAAGGTATGTTGGAGGATAAGATGACCTTCTGTAAGTCCATGGATGGTGGTGCTGGCCGAAGTGTTCTAGGAGGCCAAAGGTTGTCACGTCAAGGAGGACATGACAGAAGTTGCTCAACATAGTCGATCTGCCGCCAAAGCACTGGGTCACTCCCGGTAGGAACGTTGCCACACTGAAGACAGTGTGAATGAAGCTGATGGCAGATTAGGCAGCAGTTGGCAATCAGGTCAGTCCTGTTGAGGGGAAAACATCCACTTCATTCTACCAGATCATTTCACTGAAGGAATGAAGGAGAAGCAACAGAAATCGTGTATATCTAGGTAAATGTAATAGTCTATTCTTTTCCTCTTAAATTCTTCACAATATATTTGAAGGTTGAAGTCAAAATTATAAGATTTCTAATATGGGGTTTCAATGTAGGTAGATGTAAGGGATAAGACAATTATAATACAAAGGGAAAGGGTAAGAGGGCCTATATGTTGGTTGCTTCCACATTCCACTTGAAGTGGCAAAATATTAATTTTAAGTGGACTGTGAAAAGTTAAGAAGATATGTTATATCCTTAGAAAGACCAACTAAAAAACATTACAAAGAGATAGAGTCAAAATCACCATGGGGGGGGAAAAATCGCCATAGATAAGTTAAAATGGAATACAAGAAAGTGTTAAAAAACCTAAAAGAAGAGAAAAAATGGGAAACAGTGGAAACATACAAAAAATAAGGAATAAAATGGTAGACTAAATCCAAATACATAAATAATTTCATGAAATGTAAATGGAATGAATACTCTAATCAAGTTTCTTTCTGGTATTATTTCTCTTATGTCTGAAGAACTTGAAAAATTCCTTTAGAGCAAGTCTACTGGCAATGTTTTTCTTCATCTAAGAATGTTTTATGTCACCATTCCCTTTAGGAATCTGAAGGATGGCTTATGTCAGTATACAATTCTGAGTTGACAGTTTTCTCGGCATTTGAAAAATGTTGTGCTATTTTCTTCTAATCTCCATGGCTCTGATGAGAAATCTGTAGTCATTGGAACCATTGTTCAAAGATAGGTAATGAGATAACGCACAATTTTTCCTCTGGCTGCTTTTAAGATTTTTTTCTTTGTCGTTTTCAGTAGGTTGATTATGACGTCTGGGCATGGATTTCTTTAGATTTGTTTTTTGGGGGAGTTAGCTGAATTTCTTAAATCTCTATGTTTATGTCTTTCGTCAAACTTGGGAAGTTTTCAGTCATTTCATCCTCAAATATTTTTTTCATCATCACATTCTCTTCTCCTTCTGGGGCTCTGATGATGTGATTGTTAGATCTTTTGTTATTAACCCATAGATCTCTGAGCCTCTGTTCATTTTTCTAAAAATCTTTCTTCTATGTTGTTCAGATTGGAAATTTTATATTGATATATCTTTAAGTTCATTGATTCTTTCTCCATCATCTCCATTCTTTTGAGCCTATCCAGTGAAGTTTTAAATTTTGATCGCTGTATTTTTCAGTTATAAAATTTTCACTTGGTTCTTCTTTATATGTTCTATATTTTTTTGCTGAAACCTTCTATTTTTTTTTACTTCAGAATATTTCCAATTGTTTGTTGAAGTATTTATGTAATAGCTGTTTTAAAGTCTTTGTCAGATAAAACCAACATCTATGTCATGCTGGTATTTATATCTATTGATCATCTTTTCCTATGCAAGTTAAGATTTTCTTGGTTATTTGTACACTGAGTAATTTTGGCTTATAGCCTGCACATACTGAGTTTTATGTTCTGAAACTCTGGGTCTTGTTAAAATCCTATAGAGAATGTAGATTTTTTTTTTTTTTTTTTAAACAGACAATCAATCTGGCTAGGTTAAGGCTGCAAGTTTCAACCAACCTTCTGTGGGTTCTGCTTCCAATGTAAGGTCAGTTTTTCAAACCTTTGCAGCACTGTTCAGATCTGTCCCACGTGTACGTCATCTGTTAGTTAGTTTGGGGCATGGGTGGTGATGTATCTGTTAGTTCAGTTCTCAAAGTCTTTGATATGCTGATTAGGATCAGATCCACACATGCATAGCTCATGGTGAGCCCAGGAGTTCATGAACAATCTGTCTCAGTCTGTTCAGGCTGCTATAACAAAAACACCAGACTAGGTGACTTAAACAATAAACATTTATTTTTACAGTTTATTTATTACAATTCTGGAGGCTGGGAAGTCCAAGATTAAGGCACCAACAGATTTGGTGTCTGATGAGGGCTCACTTCCTGATTTATAGGTGGCTGTCCTCTCACTGTGTATTCTCACATGGTGGAAGGGGTGAGGGAACTCTTTAGGGTCACTTTTTTAAGAGCACTAATCCCATTCATGAAGGCTGCACCCTCATGACCTAAGCACCTCCCCAAGGACCCATTCCTAATACCATCACATTGGGCATTAGGTTTGAACATATGAATTTTGGGGACTCACAGACAACCATTCTATGGCACAATCTCTCAGGTCCTTTTCATTTCCTTGGTGCTCCACTTTTTGGTCTGTGCGCCACCAAGCTGAGGTGTTAGTTACATCTCTCTGCTGTTACTTCTATGACTGTGCTTGCATCCAGGGTAAGCAGCAGAAGGATGGAGAGAGAGAAAAAAGCAATGGGGTTTGTCTCACCTTCTAAGGGGGGGAGGTTACAGCTCCACCATTCAAAGTGAAAGTTTCCCTACCTTACAGAGTTGGCTTCTTTAGCTGCCATTGTGGCCTCTACCATCACTACCACAGGACTGCTTAGTTTCTGGAGCACGAGAGAACAGAAAGAAGAAAAAAAAACCCAGGGATTTCTGTACTTTCTCTGAGCATTTGGGGTTCCCTTGCACCTCCATGAGACAGACTAACGGGCTTCTCCTGGAGGTCTCCTTTTTTGGGTCCCAGTGCCTACTTCCAGGTGTGAGGTTACATTGCATTCAGGTCAAGGGGTACTGGAATTTAAAAAAAAGGTAAACTCACCACCAATTTGGTGTCCTTTGAACTCTGATCTTCCCCAATCCACCTGCTACTATTTACTCTTCAGAGTTTTCAAACAGGTGTTGTATGCATTCTGTTCATGTTTTACAATTAAGAGATAAGAGTGTACATTTTACCCAAGACCCTTGTTTGCCTTTTTGCTTCACAGATATTTTATTGTACTTGTCATGACTGCATTCTAGGGGGATCCATCTGGACCTGTGGGTGTACATTCAGTTTTCATTAATAAATTATATCTGAGAAAGAATTCTATTGTTTCTCCCTGTGTGTAGTATGTGGAACAAATATAACTGTGATTCATATTTTAAATACGCATTTATTTAATTCACTCCTGGGGTAAACAGAGACATAAAACTTCTCATACCTCCGGGCAGTCTTGACTATGCATTGAACTTTGTTTCAGAGCTTTGTTCCCTTTTTATTTGAACAATCTTTGGGTATGGAATTAAGAGGTTGCTGACTGGTGTACAGAGTAAAAAAAAAAAGTTTTCAGATTAGTGAACTTCTGCATTTAAAAAAAACTTTTTTTTTCAATGTAATTTCATAGAGATCCTGGTAAAAATGACATTCCCTATTGGGTCATGGTCATTTGAAATTCTTGTTGTAAAGTAAGTTTTTACCTTTTCTTTCCGCAGACATTTTAGATCAAATACACTCGCTAGTACCATGTTGCTGTTATAATAAAACATCACATTCTAAGATAATTGTTTTGTATTACCAGAATAGTATTTCAATTCAACTACTATTGACATTGTTGAAACATTGAAAAACATGGTTTCCCGGCAGTAACTATCCTCCATGTGAAGTTAAATTCCACTTTAGCAGTTATGTGTGTGTAGGGGGGATGGTTACATGAGGTTTTTTTTCACTTATCTTTTCTTTTCTATATTTTCCAAGTTATCTATGATTTTAAAGAAAGAATCATTTTCATCAGATTCAAATATGCTTTTAAAAATGAAGGTATTTGTGTTAGAAGCTTGGAAAACTGGGCTTGGATCCTCCTTGGTCCTGACTAACTATCATTAAATGTCTTCCCCCTGGGTCTCAGGAGTCTCATCTGAATGTGGTTATGACAGTCTGTTCTACCTACTCCCAAAGACTTTTGGTGAGAATCAGACTAGGAGGTGAAGTAAAACCACTTACTATCAATAAAATTCATGAAGCCTATGCTGATGCTGAGATTATAATGAGAGAAATAAGGCAGGAGAAGGAAATTTGATCATCAACACAGACACTGGCCCATTGGATACTGGGGTTGACAATAGGTTATTTTTATTTTATTTTATTTTTTTACGGTACGCGGGCCTCTCACTGCCGTGGCCTCTCCCATTGCAGAGCACAGGCTCCGGACGCGCAGGCTCAGCGGCCATGGCTCACGGGCCCAGCCGCTCTGCGGCATGTGGGATCTTCGCGGACCGGGGCATGAACCCATGTCCCCTGCATCGGCAGGCGGACTCTCAACCACTGCGCCACCAGGGAAGCCCGACAATAGGTTATTTTAAATTATGGCACTGAACTTTCCTTTCTTCTGGAAACAATTTTTGTGTATTCCTTGAAGGCAAGAGGTCAAAAACTGGAAACCAGTACATGTATTTGGATGATCCACTCACAGTTAACCTGTATAGTATTTTTTTAAATTCACCTCCTTAGTCAGTTAAAAAAAGGAAGATGAGGGACTTCCCTGTTGGTTCAGAGGTTAAGACTGCACTTCCCACTGCACGGGGTACGGGTTGGATCCCTGGTGTGGGACCGCATACCTGTGCAGCGTGGCAAGAGAAAAAAAAAAAAAAGAGGACGATGAGACAAGGAAGATGAGGTGGTTCTTTGTAGTTCTTCATTCCTTGAGCTGGGAAAGCAGTTGTTCCCTTTTAATAGGCAGGCATGTTCTCTGGTTCTATCCCTGGACTGTAAAATCATTGATAAGACCTGCCAGATCCTGGTGGGCACTGAGCTTGGACTCTGTTGTAGATGTCTGAGATCAAGTTGTCTTTGCATGAAACTCCCCTTTAGCATCTTTCAGCACAATTACCAAGTTTTTGTAGGGCGCTGGCCCCTCTGTTGACCATTACACTGTCGATAACTTTGTAGGCTCTTATCTTCTCTTAATAAAGAAGCCATGGGACATCCTAGGTGACGCAGTGTTTAAGAATCCACCTGCCAGTACAGGGGACACGGGTTCGAGCCTTGGTCTGGGAAGATCCCACATGCCGCAGAGCAACTAAGTCTGTGCGCCAACACTACTGAGCCCGCGAGCGACAACTACTGAGCCTGCGAGCCGCAACTACCGAAGCCTGCACGCCTAGAGCCCGTGCTCTGCAACAAGAGAAGCCACCGCAATGAGAAGCCTGCGCACTGCAACAAAGAGTAGCCCCTGCTCGCCACAACTAGAGAAAGCCCACGCGCAGCAATGAAGACCCAAAGCAGCCAAAAATAAAGAAAGAAGCCACTTATATGTATTAGTTGAATATGTAGAATTGAGGGCTCTGTTGAAAAATAGGATACAATGCATATATGCATAAGACTAAATATTTTACCACTTCAATTTACCACTTCTATAACATGTTACTTTAAGAGCACTCCTATTTAAAAGGACACACTTGTCTTAGTCTGCTCGGGATGCTGTAACAAAAATTCAATAGACTGGGTGGCTCAAACAATAGAAATTTATTTTCTTACAATTCTGGAGGCTGGAAATCCAAGATCAGAGTGCTCACATGGTTGGTTTCTGGTGAGGGTTCTCTCCTTGGCTTGCAGAGGAGCTCACACTAAAGACTGAATGTTTGTGCGCCCCAAACTCGTATGTTGAATCTTAATGCCCAGTGTATTTGGGTGGTATTTGGAAGTGGGGCCTTTGGAAGGTGATTACGTCATGGGTGTAGAGCCAACATGAATGGGTTTAGTGCCCTTATAAAAGAGAGTCTAAAGAGCTTCCTTGCCCCTTTCACCACGTGAGAACACAGAGAAAAGATGGCCCTATGTGAACCAGGAAGTGGGTTCTCACCAGACACCAAGTCTGTTGCTCCTTGATCTTGGACTTCTCTGCCCATGGACCAGTGAGAAATAAATGTTTGATGTTGATAAGCCACCCAGTCTTTGGTACTTTTGTTATAGCAGCCCAAATGGACTAAGAAAAGCTCACACGGACTTTCCTCGGTCTGTATTTGGAGAAAGGAATCAAGCTGTCTGGTGTCTCTTCTCACAAGGACAGTAATTCCATTAAACCGGGGCCCCACTCCCTTGACCTAATTACCTCCCAAAGGTGCCATCGCCAGATATTATCACATCGGGGCTTCAACATATGAAATTTGGGAAGATGCAAATATTTAGTCCATAGCACCACTTGAAATGTGTTTCTTGGCATCTACCACTTCTACACTGAATGGGCATTTCTGATCTTGCATATACTATGTTCCCCTCTCTTGTATGTGTCATAAATGATTCATGTACCACAATTTAAAACAGCACCTGAAATAAAATTGAGATTTTTCTAAAGTAAAATCATGGAGGTATTAACAGTTATTAATAGTTATTAATTAATAGTTATATGCGCTCTCACAAAAATGAGATTGGGAGGAAAATAACTGGTTTTATACAGTAAAAAGAGCCTAGCATTCTTTCCGGATTACCTGAAATAGTTAATAAATAAGTGCTTACCCGAAGTTCCCTCTTGACATATAACTGAATAATCAGAAGATGATTTTAATCAGGAGAAAAGTTATCAGGCAGTTTTTGGTTTGGTTTTCCCCTCAACTCGTTCCCTGCTCTTGCAAAAATAAGTAGCTCCTTACCCTGTGCTTTAGACAAAATCCTCCAGTAGAAGAATACAAAAGGCTAAAACTGTGTTTACTTACTTACCTCTCTCACTGTAATTATGGGTTGCTTTTTTTTTGTAGTTTCTTGCTTATAAGTGTAAGTAATGCTCTTTGGTTTTGTTTACATGAAAGAACCATGAGTTTCCAAGTAAGAAATGAAAGGAGGTTATTTCTAAATGCCGAAAATGCTTTTGTCTTTGTTTTCTTGGTGGTAGTGAGAGGTTGAGGGGGTCAGAAAAGTCTTCTTGTTTATTTAATTTTGTAAGTCTAGATTTGGTAATTGATATTGATAATTACCAAATATTGACAATATTTCATATTGATAATTTGGTCATTGACACCAAGTCTATTACTTGGTAATTGATAGAGAAAAGTAAACTGTAAGTAAGAAGCCACTGGTATTTATTTGTTGAATATGTAGAAACTCTATTGAAAACCTAGGATTTGGTATATGAAAGCATTTCTGACAGATTTTGCCCAGTGAAACAGCGGCCAAGCTGTTCTTATTTGCATCTCCAATCTTCTCTTAAAGGTTCCTTTAAAACATTTTTCTTTCATTGAGATTTTCCATGAATATTAGCTGGGAGTATAAAGATAAAAGGGCAGGAAAATACAGCCTCTTTTAAAAAAATGAGATGTAATTTGCTTACCATAAAATTCACCATTTTAAAGTCTACAATTCAGTGATTTCTAGTATATTTACAAGGTTGTGCAACCATCACCACAATCTAATTCTAGAATAGTCTCATCATTTTAAAAAGAAATCCCATGCCCTTTAGCAATCAATCTTCATCTTCCCCCAGTGCCCGGCAACTACTAATCCATTTTCTGTCTCTATGGATTTGCTTATTCTGAATAGTTCACATAAATGAAATCATAAAATATGTCACCTTTTGTGTCTAGCCTCTTTCACTTAGCATAACCCGCCTCCCCAACTCCGCAAAGTGCAGCTTGCAGCATCTTAGTTCCTTCCCTGACCAGGGATTAAACCTCCCAGGGCTCACGGTAGTGAAAGTTCCGAGTCCTAACCACTGGACCACCAGGGAACTGCCGAGCATGATGTTTTTAAGGTTCATCTATACCCTGCTAAACAGTAGCAATCTGATTTTACCAGGGAGGAAATGGAAACATATATTAACTTGCTCTTGGGTGTGAAAGTCACACATTCATTCAACAAATAAGTATGGAGCACTAATCTACCAGGTGAGGTTACAGCATTTGGGGGTGTTGCTGGTGTCACATAAACAAATAAATGGACATCTCATGCAGTATTAAATAGTAATAGGTACAATGGAGAGAAATAAAGCAAAATGAATAGATAGGGGTATTATTTTAGGTAAAGTGGTCAGGGAAGGGCTCTCTGAGGAGGTAACATTGGAGGTGAGACCTGAATGGAAGGAGGGGGCAAGTTTCCCTGAAATGAAATCATTTCAGGCAGAGGGAACAACAAATGCAAAGGCTCTGAGGCAAGAGTGTGTTTGGGGTGTTGGAGGGCGAGGAGAGGAGGGAGGAGAGGAGAGAGGTCAGAAAGTTAGCCTCAGGCAGGTGCAGGGCAGCCCATCTAATGTAAGGGAGTAAGGGAGGTGGAATATCAGGTAATGCCAGCTGGTAGATTTCGTGGTGGAAGAACAAGGAAGTTCTCTCCTGAATGTTTCCATTATCTCAGTGTAACAAAAAGAAAAGTGATAACTGAGAGTGAGGAGGGGGGTGGTGTCAAAATTAAGTTCAGAAAGGGAAGAGAATGAATGCACTGGGTTATTCAGTGGAGTTGTTTGGCAGCATCCAGGAACCACTTGAAGTCTGTGATGTTTTTCTCCAGTCACATTACGCCATTCAAGTATCAGTGCAAAGTATGTGGGAAAGTTAGTTTTAACCAGGGATTGGGGTTTTGCCAAATGAGTAGGACAATGGGAAAGAGGGACAAAAGAGTTGAGGATGTATGCTAGGGACTGATTATACGAAGACCATGCAATCTAAACTGGAAAAGCAAGAAGGGGAGTGATAGACTGGAGGGATAGTGCGATCAAAGTATTGTTGCAGGCAGTGCTATAGGGAGCTGGAAAACAGGAAGTGGTGTCTGAAGAGTTTGCAGTTATTGGTTATGACAAAGTCTAACATATGACTCTAGGACTGGGTGGCTGAAGTGGGTGAAGGACAAGATTATTAGAGAAGTTCAAGAAAACAATAGGCCAGGGTATTGGGTGGATCCTTTCTGTGAATAATGAAATCACCAAGAGTGATGACAAGAAAAATAGTGGAGAGAAATATTGAGGTAGATGTTAGCAGGAATGAAGGGGAAGTTGGTAGATGACTACAAAAGCAGAGGCAGCAGGTGGTATTTCAAAAGAGCTGTGGAATTTTAGAAGGAAGGGGAAATACTGATCTGGAATTGGCAAAGATGAGCAAAAGTTCACCATGATCAGTGGTTTTGGGGTATATGATTGACCAAATTAGGATTTGAACTAGTTCTATCAGATTTCAGATCATTTCCATTATACCACTCAGAGTTTGGAATTATATAGTTCTTGGACCTAGATTTCAATATTCTCTTGACATCCCTGCAGTGTATATTATGTGGCTGCCCTCAAAGTTGTATTGCTTTAAAACAGTTGCCAGGATCTATTTGAAAAGCTGGATTCCAATTAAAATTTTGAAAGTTCATACAGTGTAATTGGTTAATATGTTGAAGAAACTGGATCCTCTGACCTGTAGCTTCCCATAGTCTGGATTTTGTGATCACATTCCCATGGTGCTATCTAACATGTTCCTCTGTTCTCTGTAATTCCTGGAAATTGGTAATCAGATCTTGATCAGACTCAGGTTTCATTTTGGGTAAGAATACATCATAGGTGGAGTTGTGTACTGGATCAGAGGCCGTGTAGTGTCAGGTTGTCTCTTTCTCCCTTTGTGATGTTAGTAGTCATTGGTGACTTTTGCCTAGGTCTATTCCTAGAGCCCTTATTTCTTTAAGGTAAGAAATGTTGATATTGCATCAAATCTTGTTATTAGAATGACAACTCTGCAAAAGAGCAAATTCCCTTCAACTATGGGTTATCCTGAGGCACAAGTCATTTAGGGAAGACAGGCTATACCAGTTCGCTTTTCAAGGGGCTTATCTGAGGTCTCCTGTGGTTTTAAGGATGCATATATTTTGTCTTTAAAGTATTTAATTGTAGCTTGTCCTACTTTTCAAATTAGATGACACTTACAGGATGCAGTTTCACATTGTGGCTTAATATTTACAGTTAAATGGGAATACATTATAGGATTTAGTTCTAACACCCTTGAAGAGGACTGCACAGAGAAGTATTCCAAATGTTAAACAAGCAGCTTTCCAATGTTCAGCTGCATTTCACAAAAGCTCATAAAATATTAAAATCTTTCTGAAAGGTAACCAACTAAATAATTTATGAAAACAAAGGTTCAAGTCAGTGCAAGTGAAAATGTCTGTTCTCTTT
The DNA here is from genome assembly GCF_963924675.1 of Phocoena phocoena. NCBI lineage: Eukaryota > Metazoa > Chordata > Mammalia > Artiodactyla > Phocoenidae > Phocoena > Phocoena phocoena. The sequence continues at coordinate 75,142,433 of NC_089219.1, read as the reverse complement.
TTCTATACAAGGAAATATCCCAGGGCTGTAGTGGTTTTGGAATCAGATAGATGGGGTCTGAATTCCCCTTCACTTATTATGGTGACCTTGAGCAAGCTACTCTGCATATCCCAAATATGTAATAAGAGAAGCTGAAAGAGTGAATATTCTAAAACATTATAAATTTCTAAATATTAGAAAACACATATGTACTTAGCAAAAGCCTCCTATTTATTACTTTGGTTGGAGGTGTGGGATGAGGTGAAGAATATTACCAATTGCCAGACACTGTTACGAGAAAACTAACAGAAAAAATTGCTCTATTGAGGACATGCCTTCTTTGATTCCCAGGGCAGTGGTGATGTGGTCAGCTTTAGGCTGAAGCCCTTTTTATTCAATTATTTATGGAACTGCATGGCAGACCATGTAGGTCTACACCAGAGGATCCCCATAAGGCAGTTTAGAGAGAGAGAACTGGGCAAATGCCAAGTTAAACTTGCCTTTGGTTCCACTAAGAACCAAGAATGGAAGACTGAGTAGCAGTGAGAAATGCACCCTACATTGCCTAGAAAATAACCATAAGATACCTAGATATTTCCCTTCTACTGCTGTTAGACTTAGCTCTCTGCCTCAACCTGCCCTGCCTTTCCCGCCTTTTCCTAGATTCAGTATGACCCCATCTCTAGTTTACCTCCCTGCTTACTAGAGCCCTGTTATCCCATAGTTATTTTATCTTTTGTGATAGTGCCGACACATAGTTGTTAATTCATGGGGCATCAGAATGATTTCCAAGTCACTGAGAAGCAAGTACAAACACTGGAAAATATATCCCTACCTCCTAGTTTTCATAGGAATCTGTTGATTAGAAACATATGAAAACTGAGGTAACTGTGGGAATAGGGTAGAAATTGTTAAAACACAAAAAGGATTTTACACAATATAGCTTATGTTCATATCTTGTCACTGTCTTAATTATATGCATATGTAAGTTTTGAGGGCACTGTCTTCTTAGAATTACATTTTTATAAACTTATTGAAGTGTTATGCACATACAGAAAAGTGGGATTTGCATTTCTAAAGTCATTAAATAGTGTCACATAGCTATGACTGCCTACATTGCTGTTGTGACCCAAAATACTTCTTAAAAATTGGGAATTTATACGTTAGAACATTCTCAACTTTAAAGCAACTTTAAGTTCAGTTGTGCCGTACAGCATCAGACTTAGTTCTGAATCATTCTTAGAACATTGCATAATATTTTATACTGGCCAATGTTTTATAGTTCCTGAACTCAACAAGATGACAAGTTGAATTAAGGATGAAGTTCAACCAAGGCTTACCACCTTACATTTTTCTATTCATTTTAACAGAGATATGCAACTTATGGTATTCTTAACAACTGTGTTAACTACAAAGAATAAAAAGATTTTGCAAACAAGAGTTGGAATGGAAACAATTTCTCAGATAGAGATCAAATTGTGTTTATAGACACCATTGGCAGCTTTATCATCAGCCATCTCCTGTGGGAATATTTCACTGGGACATAATTTTATGCCTTGACTATTCATTGAATAGCTTTGGTTCCACAGAATAAAAATAGTGTAGAACTATAAATAGTAATGTATGCAAATTGTAGTGTAACATTTCACTGTATTTTCCTAGATGAGAATTAAGATTATTTAACAAAGTATGTTCTTACACATCACTGAAAGAATTTTAAAACAACAATAGAGTATGGTTTAGTGGAGAGTCAGGCAATAGACTGGAAATTAAAGTCATTTGCTTCCTTCAAATTAAAGTTGACATTAGTTTTAAAATATTTATTCATCATGTACAGTGTATAAGATGTTATACTCTATGAAGAATATAAAAGTCAAGTATAAATAGTCTCTGCCCTCAAGGAGTTTATGAATTTTCTTGTATGGGAGATAGGGTGCACCTTGTAAAAAACAAAAAATAATAAACATACTTTGAGTGGGTATGAATAAAGTACTATTGGAGTTTGGAGGAAGAGAGATAGTGTCCATGTGGAAGATCAGAGACGACTTCATGAAGAAAGCAGCTGAATGGAATCTTAGAGGATGGGTAAGATTTCTGCAAATAGAGATGCAGGTAAAATTATTCCAGGATGCAGAGACTAGGTACTAATAAAGGAAGTATAGGTCAAAGCACATTTAGAGGCTGGAGCCTTTGACTGATAGGAAAAAAAAAAAAAAAGGAACTTACATAGATATATATCGTTGAAAATAGGGTCAGTTAAATTCACTCATGCAAGCATTTGTTTATTCAACAAATATTTCTTGAGTACTTACTAGGTGCAAGTACTGTGCTAGGAGTTAGTAGTATACTTATGAGGTACTCGGACAAAGGCCCCTTCTAATACGTAAGCGCTAAAAAGTTTAACTCTGAAATCAGATTGATTCTTATCAACCACAAACAGGTCCACTGCTCTGTGGCAACACAAGGTATTTTACAAATGTTACACAGAACATGGAATTTAATGCTTTTGAGAGTTGGTATTTCCAAATAACATTGTTTCTCAGTTTCAACCCAATTGTTTTTCAACCCAGTTTTAATTAAAACAAAGTGTTAGGTGATGGGGGAGGCTATATTTGCGCCTCCGTTTTACAAGTTTTGGTTTATGCTACAATTAATTTTGTGTTAGCATGCATTAACAGGAAGGAAGGAAGGAAGGAAGGGAGGGAGGGAGGGAGGAAGGAAGGAAGGAAGGAAGAAAAAAATAGACTTTAAAAAGAGACACCAGTGGTGATTTTTTTGGGCAGAAGGGTTCTTCCTAATTGAAAAGGAATCTCTGCAAATTTCCTTTAAATGGGCAGCTCCCTGTACAAATTAAAATGATTCGGAACGTTTCTAGAACACACTTCACTAAGTGAGATACACCTGTACTCATACCTTATCCGTCAAAACAATCTTTGTTTTCTCTCAAGCTAGGACTTGCACTATAGGACACGCCTCGTGCAGTGGTGGCAATGCGGAGGGTGGTGAAGGTGACTGAGTGGCAGCCAGGAGGGCACTTTCCCTTTCTCCGTCTCCCCAACCAGAACTTTGCAGCCTCCAGAGCAGACTCACCTTCCCGCTCCTTCTTTTTCCCGCCTCGACTCTTACTGCAACCCCCCACCCCCCTCGGTACGCTCTCTCTGCATCCTTCGGTCTTCCTTAGCTCTCACCCACCTCCCTTCCCCGCCCTCCGCCTTGCCTCGCCCGACGCCCGCAGAGCAGCAGCCGGCAGCCCGCGCGCCCCGTTGCGGCCCGGGGCTCCGGGGCATGCGCTCTGCGGCGTCGCCGCCCTCCCCCACCCGTCCCGCGGCAGAGTTATGCCAAGAATGTGAGGAGCCCGCGAGGGCCAGTGTCGGTCATGGGGAGCCGCCGCCGCGAGCGCGGCTTTCTCCCGAGCGGGACTCCGAGCTCTCCCCGCACCAGGGGCGAGCCTGGCTGCTGAGGCGGAGGGGGATGACGGACCCTTTGAGGAGGACGCTGTCCAGGCTCCGGGGGAGGCGGGGTCCTCGTGCCGCCGGGGGGCCCGGGCGCCGGGTGGCCACAGCAGCCACCGTGGCGGCCTCTTCGGCTGCCGAGGGAGATGCCGGGGGTGCTCCGGGCGGACCCCTACGCGAGCGCGCCGGCGGAGCCCGGCCGAGCCTGGAGCGACCGCCGCCGTCGCCTCAGGCGTGGGGTCCTGAGGCGCGGGTCCCGGGAGGGCGGCCGGAGAGGTCGGGGGCGCTCGGGCCTCGGCCGCGCGGCGGGAAGGAGGCCGCACCCTCGGGCCGCGGTCTCACTCGCGCCTCTCTGCACGCTCCGCCGGTCTCCGAGGGCAGCGTGGAGGACGACGCCGACTATTACGAAAACCTGCCCGGCGGCTCCCAGCCCGCGCCGGAGCCTGAGGGGGCGGAGGCGGAGCGGTGGCCCCCGCCTCCCCCGGCCGCTGGCTCCTCCCCAGGGGCGGAGGGCGGCCGTCTGGAGACAGGCAGGCTGCAGACCCAGTTGCGAGAGGCCTATTATCTGCTGATCCAGGCCATGCACGACCTGCCCCCTGACTCGGGCAGGCGGCAGGGCGACCGGGGCAGGGCGGATCGCGGCTGCCCTGCGGGAGCCCGGGCTCCGGGCCAGCCGCCTTACCCCTGCGGCGCGGCGGCCCGCCGAGCCTGCCCCCGAGACTGCGAGCGGGGAGGCGGCGACTGCCCTTGGCAGCAGGTGTCCCCTCCCCGGTCGCCTCCGAGGGAGTCGGGGGGAGGCCGCCCGCGGACTCCTCGGATGCGGCTGTCCTGCAGCAGAAGCCTCGACAGCCTCCGCGTGGGTGCCAAGCCGCCTTCCTTACAGCGGTGGCGGAGCGACAGCTGGATCAGGTGCGGCGCGCGCGGGGAACCGGACGAGCCCCCGCCACGTGGAGGCGGGATGGACGGCTGGAGCGGAGGCAGCTCCCGGGCCGCGGCGCCCTCCGGCCTCCGGCCTCCCAGCTCCGAGGACCCCCGCCGCTCCTCGGGAAGCCGTGGCAAAGAAGACGGACAGGAGGGGCTCCCCTTCCTCAAACCGCCCGCGGTGACAGTCAAGAAGCTGCAGAAGTGGATGTACAAAGGACGCCTGCTGTCTCTGGGAATGAAGGGTCGCGCTCGTAGGACACCCCCCGAAGTCACCCGAGCGCAGGCAACGTCTCCAAATCTGGGCGCTTTGAAAATGCGGGAAAGCCAAGTCGTCTCGGTGCCGCCAGACCAAAGAATTACGCTGACAGGTAGGATACCTTGCAATCAAAATGTGTTTACCGACCGGGCTTCTGTCTTAAGAGCGAAGAAGAAGGTATGGTTTTGCAGACTACGGTACGTGCTGGTGCCAAAGTGAGGGTCACGTCAGTGGCAGCCTAATGCCATTTCCAGGTTACCTAGTATAATGCCTTATCTCGGGTTTGTTTGTTTATTTGTTTGTTTTTTTAAGACAGTGGCATGAGAAACTTGGGGTTTTTGTTTTTTCTTCTCTAAGAACCAGTGTACCTAGTTCTAAGCGCAACAGTGAGTAAAGGTTAAGTTCACCACAGTTTGCTTTTCAGTCTCGGCTTAAGAGTTGGCCGGCGCTGCCTTGACTTTTATTCTTTGTAGCTCTGGGCTAATCTGTAGACTTTTGTGGAGTTTGTGAATTTGAATTTGATCCAAGTTAGACTTTATGGGCTTCATAAACTGTCATTTTACTCATTACACCTCCCGGTCAGAAGCGTTTGTGTACACAGATACACACAACCAAAACCCAAAACCAAAGCAAACCGAAAAAACTATCATGGTAATACTTCTTTTTAGTCAGGTAGGATTTCACGTTTCTTCTCTTCACCTTTCCCTCCCCTCCCCCTCCCCCCTAAAAACATAACAATGTAGGTAATCTTATTATTGTGGAAAATGAAGGGCACTTGGGTTTTAATCAGAAGAAAAGTATGTCTTATGTACTTTTTAAGAAAGTGTAGGCAGTTAAAGGAATTTGTAAAAAGTATATTTGTCCTAATAATAGGATTTTACTCCCTATTTTATATGTGTGTGATTTTTAGTTTTCACTGAAGGTTTAAGTTATCCATTCTAGAAATCTCTTACGTTGTAAATAGTAAAAGAATTCTCTTGTGAAAGAAGTACCTTTAAACTGAGCCAAAAACAACATGATCTTTCGGACTACACTTTTAAAGACTTTTAGTGAACATAATGACTTACATATCAGTAATACTTTAAAAAATATTAAATGCTGAAATGTAAAAGTATTCACAGTACTTGGCGGTTTCTCTGTTAAGAATTACAAATCCTACAGGACTAGGTTTGTACACATTAACTTTTTAAACCAATAAACACAAAACGGGGAGAAACAAAGTTCACAAAACTTTTTATTACACAATGAGGACAAATCAAATAATTCACTTCAAGTGTATACAAAATGAGAAGTTCTTTTGAATCTATAAATCTCTAACCCACACCTGTCAATTTCCCTCAAATTTATTCCATTCCACCTGAATAAAAAGATAGTAGAATGTAAATTTTTGTGAAGAGAGGTATACTTTATGCTGTTTATATTAAAATATACATTTCCAGTAGTAAAGTATTTGTAATCATTTATTACGTTTTAGTGCTATTATATCTTTACCTCCACTGATTTGGGTTCAGTTAACTCTTTTTAAGACAGTTAATTTTTAGCCATAACAAAAATCTGTATAAAACTTCAGTAAAATATGTATTACCCTTTTGTTGCAAAGGTTAGACATTACTATCTGATGGCTTTTAACACCCTCAGTTGTTGTGTAAACATTGAAGTGTTTTAAAACTAATAATAACTGTAGTAACTCTTAGGAATGAATTCATTGATTTTTTCATTGAGAAACTAATTAAATGAAACCAATTTTAAAAGAAATTAAATGACACATTAGAATTATTATGTGATGGTATTTTAGATATTTTACAAGAAATCTAAACAAAAGCTTAGATAATCTCTGGTTTTAAAAACTTTCTCAGGTGTTATTTCCTTTCAAATCATAAGTTCATCTTTTAGGAAAGATAAAAATAATTTGTGCAATGTTTATATATCTAGTATAGATTTGAAGAGTTAATTTTTTTTAAACTGTTTTTTATGAAGGTTAGTTGAACTTATTAAAACCATTCTGAATGCTTTGTGGGGTTTTCATATAATCTTTATTACTTCCCTTCCCTCCCCCCTCCATGGAGGTATGACAGCTGTTATTGCACAACAACAGCAAAAGCAAAGAAGGGGTTAAGTAGTTTGCCCAAGGTCACTTAAACTAGTATTTGGTTTATGTATACTAGTATATAGATTCAAACTATTATGTGGATTCAAACTCAGGTCTTTATGACTCCAAAACCCCTATTTATATAAGGTCAAAGGGACTCTAAATTTCTTTAGAGGTTTGATCCAATTAATTCTATTAAATTGCTTGGACTGAGGAGATGGATGGAATTTCAACAAGGTTTAGAGGGGTAAGTAACTTCCTCAAAGTTGCAAAGAAGATGGGGGAATCCTAGAATAGGTTTAAAGTCTTTCTTTTAGTCAATTGCTTTATCCATCTTAAACCTTTACCTTTAAATGTTTAGTTCAAATTGGTTACTGGGATTCTACTTTTAATCATGTTTTCTAAAAAGTTAACTGGGCAGTCCCGATGAAGCAGTACATTCTTGGTTGTATAAAGATGTTAAATAGCTCAGAAGGGGACTTCCCTGGTGGCTCAGTGGTTAAGAATCTGCCTGCCAGTGTTGGGGACACAGATTCCAGCCCTGGTCCGGGAAGATCTCACATGCTGCGGAGCAATTAAGCCCGTGCGCCACAACTACTGAGCCTGTGCTCTAGAGCCCGCGAGCCACAACTACTGAGCCTGCCTGCCACAGTTACTGAAGCCCACACGCCTAGAGCCTGTGCTCCGCAACAAGAGAAGCCACCGCAGTGAGAAGCCCATGCACCGCAACGAAGAGTAGCCGCCTGCTCGCCACAACTAGAGAAAGCCCGCGCCAACAACGAAGACCCGATGCAGCCAAAAATAAATATAAATAAATAAATAAATGTATTAAAAAAAAACAGCTTAGAAGGTTTATATCACATTTTTCTGTACAATATTATTTGTGGCGATGTTTTCTTTCAAAATAGTTATAGTTAGAATTTATAACACAGAATAACTATGTAAGGAGATAGAAATACCTAATCTGCTTAGGTGTTTTGGAAATTTTTGAAGCCATATGACAAATGGAAGCCAAAATGATATTCAGTTTTGATTTCTGGCTCCTACTAAGAACCACTAAAACTTCTGATAGTATAATACTGCCAATGATTTGATGCAGTTGGGAATGTAGTGCTCACAGATTGACCAATTTGTTACTAATTGAGATGATTATTTAAGAAATCTAAAGTCATTACACATGGTAAATATTGTAAAGTTTCTTCAAGCCTTAAGGTTACAAAGGAATTTTAATCTATTTGCTGACTGTACTTCATTATAACTCTTTATAAATAAGTTTTAATTAGCATATAGTACTCAAAAATAAATCGGAAAGCACTGGGTTGAGCTATTTTGGCCTTTTACTGCTTTAAAAATAATTAGCCTACTTTGACTCTACTCTTCTTGCTCTGTGATCTGTGAAAGAAAAAAAAATTGGGGCATGTAATATTCTGTTCAAAATCTTTAGACAGTTCTTTAAAGGTAGTATTAAATAGCTGGTGTGATCTTGTGCATTATATCTTAAAGTGAAGTTGACACTGTTAATGCAGATTTCTATCTATTCCCTTCTCAAGTATTTGTAGCTTCAATTTCTTAACTTTATGAGCTACATTATCTTTATGATTTTTTCCAACAAATTCTTTTGTGCATTAGCCCTCTCAAGACTAGTAACTATAGGCAAATACTTTTTGAGTGTCTTCTAGCTCTAAATTCTTCTGTTAGAAATTCTGCCATCGTGGCCCCAGAAGCAAGTGAGTCCATTTCTTTGTTTTTGTTTTTTGTTTTGGGAAGAGTGCCATAAAACATTGAAGTTGCTGGTGGCAGGAAAACATTGAGAGTTACAGATTCAGCAGAAAATAGTGTTGTGTTGATTTTTGAAAGTCCTCCATTTCTAAGTGGTGTTTATGTTTTGAGAATCCTAAGGCTGTTTTCCAGACCTTTGCCACTCAACGTGTGGTTTGCAGTTATAGAGCAGAGCTTTTCAAACTTAATGTGTATATGAATTCTCTGAAAGTCTTGTTAAAATGAAGATTTAATATGTGTGGGGGTGGGACCTTGAGATTCTGCATTTTAACGAACTTGCAGTGTAGATGCTGCTGTTTGGTACACACTTTGAGTAGTAGGCTCTAGAATTCTCAGTATCTCAATCACCTATCTTGATACATTTTAAAAAGTTTTGAAAAAGCATTCTACTTTATTCTGATACTTGATACTTAAACTAACCCCTATTAGAGCAAAGCACTTGAGCTCTTTCTGCTTCAGTTTTATGTGTATGAATTTATACTTACTACTTATATATGCCAAGTTTAAGCAGATCCCTCCATGTTAGTCTCATCTTGCACCAACAAAAGTGAGATTTTAGAATCTGCAAGAGAGAATGCCATGTAGTGTAATGGCTAATAGAATAGAGATTCTGGGTTTCTGATCAAATCTACCACTTACCAGCCTTATGACCTTGGACAAGTTACTCAGCTCTGCATAGCCTCAGTCCTCAGGTTGCTGTGATGATGAAAAAAGATAATCCATTTGGTACCATGCCTGGCACTTAGCTGTTATCAAGAGAAAGGCAAGCAGGCTTTGTGAAAATATATTAGGATTCTGGATAGAGAGTGAAATGATCTGAAGTTGAGAAGGACTGCTTTAGGGAGCATTGGGAATTGAACTAGAGGACACCACTTTAGGAGCACTTATTTATTCTACTCATCTTTTCTTCTGTGCTTCTTTTCTCTTGTTCCTCCTCATTACTTTCAGGGAACTGAAAAGAGTCTCAAAGTTTCCTTCTCTACTTTCCTGTCCCCAAAGCTAGCACACAGCTTTTTTCTTAAGAGTTTTTATTGCTAGTCACAAGGGAGGAAAAATAAAAGATAGAAAATACCTTTTTTCTTTTCATTGTACCCCTCTCCTCATTTAGATTTATCTGGGAAAGATAAAGACATACATATAAACACACTCATATGTAAACCTAAGGCTTAAGTTTATTCTAGTAATTTCATTTGGGCTGCCAAGCTTGACTCTATAAGCAGGGCTGCTTTTATTTATTTAAGCTCAAATACATTGTTCACAAGAATGCTTTTATTTAGGATTTTTAAAAGAGAAGTAAGCTAAAACAACAGTTTGTTTTTGCAGTAGAATGTTTTAAATGATGAAAAGATGTTGTAGATACTGTACATTTTCAATGAGGGCTGCAGTACATAATTTCCCAGAAAGTTTGCTGTTGATTTTGATCTGGGGCACTAGTTAAATGTTTAGTAATAGTAACTCATCTAGATTTATTATGAAATACGTAATAGTTGAGAACACAAAATTGGCTTGAGTAGTTCACCACTATGTAAATATTTTTCTGAGTGAAAAACTTTTAATTGCCACTTCCGCATTCTCTTACAGATTTTCAAGGAAAATGACTTTAATTAGAGTCTGATAGTTATACCATAACGTGTATAGTTGCAAGAGAATAAAGACTTTTTTGCCTTGCAACTTTGCACACTTATTTTTATATCTTTTTAACTTTTGTCTTCTTTCAACATATAAATATATAAATGTCAAAATATATATACACACACACATATATATAAAATTTGAAGCTAAAGGTAACTTTTACATTTATGCCAGTAAGGTTTAACATTAATTTTAGCATAAATGGGGAGTGAAGAGAAGATGGTAAATAGCTTTCCATTTCTGTGTAACTTATATTCATATGCATCCATTTAATTAACTGAGATAAAAATGAAATGCTTTAAGTTATATATAAATAATTGCCCAAGTAAAATTTTCTACCTTGAATAATGTGTCGCTTATATTCAGTTTTAATAACGGAATAAATTTGGTTTTTATCAGAACGTATAATAATGTACCTCTTTATCTCTAAATTTAAACTTCAGCATTATGTGTTTTTAAATATTCAGCAATAGCAAGCAGACTGTTTCATCTCAAGTTTATGTAGTTTGTAGTTTCATGAAAAATAGTTGTATTGTGTTTCACGATGTAATTATTCCTTTTAATATTACATATTCATTACATATCAATAGATGTATCGGTTTAAATATGGGATACTGGTAGCTTTATTTTTCTCATTGTAGTTCCTTGGAATATAGTACAAGTAGAAGCATGTTTATTTCATTTACAATGTACATCAAAAAACTCTGAAAGGGGCTTCCCTGATGGCTCAGTGGTTGAGAGTCCGCCTGTCGATGCAGGGGACACGGGTTCGTGCCCTACGCTGGGAAGATCTCACATGTCGCGGAGTGGCTGGGCTCGTGAGCCATGGCTGCTGAGCCTGCGCGTCTGGAGCCTGTGCTCCGCGGCAGGCGAGAGAGGCCCGCGTACCGCAAAAAAAAAAAAAAAAAAAAATTATAGTAGGTCCTTTTTTTTTTTTTTTTTTTTTTTTTGCTGTACGCGGGCCTCTTACTGTTGTGGCCTCTCCCATTGCGGAGCACAGGCTCTGGACGTGCAGGCTCAGTGGCCATGGCTCACTGGCTCACGGGCCAAGTCGCAACGGGGCACGATCGAAATGTGGTTTTGTTTTAATTATCTATGTGTAGTGAGTTAGTTTATGATATATATTTATTTAGCTTATTGACTGTCATTGAAGCCGGGAAGCCGGCTTTATGTAACTCTTTGGAAGTGCAAAAAATTTTCCCCTTTATATGGAATTAATGTTACATATACATTTTTAGAGTCTTATCACATTATACTAATACATACACATATCTAAGTATTTGACATCCTCCATTGGGCTATGAATTCCTTAAGAGCAGGGGCTATTTTGTTCATTCTTGTATTCTTGCTGCTCAAGTTTGTACCTGTCAATAATATAGCTGTGTTGTGCTTGTTGTGAGACAGGATACCTGGTCCTAATCAAGGGCCTCCTTACGGACTTTTATTTTTATTTTTGCCCTAGATATTTAGAACTTAAACTCTGCATAAGTTGCTACTGCACTATATGGTTAGGAAACAGATGTTATTTTGAAATTTTAATAATCAGTAAGACATTCAGTAATAAGTAAGGCACAATTGTTTTGAAAGATTTATTCGAAGTTAATCTTTGTATGAAAAGGTAGTAATCTTACTTGTGTTTGCCAAAGTCCTTGTAGCAGTGAGTTTAAAATTACTCAAATATTAATTAAAGGCATACTGTGTATAAAGCATTCTATACAAGCTTTTTATAAAGCATGTTTTGCTTAGGGTAAAGCTTTTTTAGCCCTATGATATTTATAAAGGCAGTCTCAGAGATTGTTTATCCTTTTTCTTAGAATTCTTATGATACCTATACTAGCAGTCTGATATCTAAATAATAGAAATCATGTTTAGGTGGAAAATCCAAAATTTGTCTTGTTCAATTTTTGTCTCTGAATGTGATTAATATTACTTTTCTTTCTTTTTATCTTTTTAAAAATAGTATATATATATATTTTAATAATTTTATTTATTTTTATTTTTGGCTGCATTGGGTCTTCGTTGCTGCACGTGGGCTTTCTCTAGTTGCGGTGAGGGGGACTACCCTTTGTTGCGGTGTGGGAGCTTCTCATTGTCATGGCTTCTCTTGTTGCAGAGCACGGGCTCTAGCCACGTGGGCTTCAATAGATGTGGCACGCGGGCTCAGTAGTTGTGGTTCGCGGGCTCTAGAGCGCAGGCTCAGTAGTTGTGGTGCCCGGGCTTAGTTGCTCCATGGCATGTGGGATCTTCCCGGACCAGGGCTCGAACCCGCATCCCCTGCATTGGCAGGTGGACCCTTAACCACTGCGCCACCAGGGAAGCCCCTAAAAATAGTATTTTAATAACTGGTCTGAAGTGACATGCCTTTCTTGGTATGCCAGGCATTATATTCTGCCTTCTTTTTTCTTTGAAACAGACTTATTTGAAAATGTCTATGAGTCTTCAATGAAGAGAAGAGAACTTGAAGATCTGAAGGATAATATTGGCTTCAGGGGTCATAAGCCACTTAATAGCATCACTGTGTCAAAGAAACGCAATTGGCTATATCAGAGTACTCTGAGATCTTTTAATTTGGAAGACGAAAATAAGAAATGCCAAGATATAAGTCATTTATCCATCTCACCCGTTTCTCTACCTAAACTGCAGCTGTCACGACCTTTCCTCAAATCATCTGAAGAATATTGTACGTATATGGTGTGTACTGCTACAAATTCTTCATTATCAAGAGACTGTTCATTAGACTTTAATGAGGAAAATGATGCAGATGATGAAGGAGAAATATGGTACAACCCCATTCCTGAGGATGATGACTTTGGTATTTCAAATGCCTTGAGTTTTGGGGAGGCAGACTCTGCTGTTCTGAAGTTTCCTGATGTCGGTTTGAGAGTATTATCTGGTAGTGACCTAATGAAAGAAGAGCAGCACACTGAAGACTTGCTGTGCTCTTCTGAACACACAGGCGATGTTCAGACCACACAGTCAAATGAAATAAATCCTATAGATTCCATCTATTCCACAGAGTTTGTGGAGCAGTACAAGCAAAGGCATGGACACAAGACACAAGAAGGTATAATAGTAGAGGAGAGTCCCACGTTGAAATCTCCTTTTGCAGGTAAAGATGATCATATATCTGCCTTCTTCCATTTTTCAATTCTTTGGCAGTATCTAAAACTAAATATAGATGTCTATTGTAGCTATGTACTTTTCCTTACAAAGTGAGTATATTTTCATGAAAATAAAACTGAAAAAGGTTTATAAACATTTTTATATACATGGTGGTTTAATTATTCCTATTACAGACTTGGTTTTGTAAGGGGTGAAGGAGCTGGGGTAGTCCTACACCAACTTTTAGTGTGTATGGTGTGGTTTTAGTATGTCTATCCTTTGAGGCCGTAATTACTTTTCTCTTAGTTGAAAGAATGGAGTCACAGGGACTGGAAGAGATATATTCTTCATGTATGTCTTGTTTTGCTTCATTCATTTATTTATTCATTCATTCATTCACACCTGGTCTGGCCACAAATGAAAAATTGTATATTCAATATACTAGCAGTCATTAGTTTTCACTTTTGTGCCTACATTTCCTCAGAAACAAAGGAAGGGAAGAAGAGAAAAAGAAAGGAGAGGTAGAAGTAAAGATCTTGCAAATAGGTGCTACAATAGATATGGAACCCAGAAAGGAAATAATTGAAGTTTGATATGTATTAGGTTGAACCATATGAAACTGCCAATATTTAACAGTTTTTGGTCTGAAAACAAAAACAAAAACAAAAACCTGGCAATTCATGTAGTTCAACCTAATGGTGTTATTTTTCCTTGATTGCCTTGATTTCTGGTGTGCTTCTTTTTAAATTTAGTCCCAGACACACTACCCAAGAAAACACTACCTAAGCACTTTTAGTTGCAGTTATTAAATGTTGAATAGAAAGCAGTTCTATATAATGAGTCATTTTAATTTATAAAATTTCAAATGATACAGAGTAGTCAAAGATGTGGGGTATAGAAGATGCTGTTAGTACTTGTCCATATCCCTTGGGTTTTATTACTTATTTAAATGGAGGTAGCCTACTTCCAAAAATCAGTATCTGCATCTCTACTTGAGGACTCCTTCCAAAGTGTTAGAGAGTCTCCTGCAGGACATCCTGGGAGTGCCCCTCAACAAGTGACTGACAGGAGTTGGTATAGGCCTACCCCAGCTCCCTCCACACTTGGGTGGGATAATTGTATATTGTTTCCCAGAGTTTTCTCATGAAGTTAAGCTCCAGGTGCCCATAGTGGTAGCAGGCTTGATAATTCACCTTGAATTTTCTCCTGAATTTTCTCACTTTCTTGCTGATCTTTTTGTACTTTACAAGTAATCTACTTGCATTTGGATCCTTTTCTCAGGGGTATGAGGAGAAGGAGTAAATATTATATTGATAAGAAAGAAAGTGAGTTAAAAAACAGTGTGAACTATATGATGTCAATTTTGAAAGAAACAATGAAAAGCTGTCCTGGAACTGTTAATGCTTGACCCATCCTTACCCCCTGTGTTGGGATTAAAATTGTGTGTGTGCATTTCTAATTGTAGTCTGATTTTCCAGAGCAAATGTGTGTTTCTTTTGTAATATGGATGGGAAGAGGTATAAATAGTCTATAAAATAATAGTTTGGAACAGCGGTTGTGATCAGGATGGAGTGATGAGGAAGGCTTGCAGGAGTAGGGCAGACAGATAGTGATGGGTCTGGAATGGTGCAGAAAAGGCAAGAGGGCATAAGTATAAGAGCAACATTAGAGAGCCAGTGTCTGTAAAGTGATATACACTTTAAGTACTGTCTTTAAACTTTATTATTTTATGTTTGTGGCAAATTGTGAATCTGTAAAGACTGACAGACATTACCAAAAAAACAAAAAAACCACCCAAATTTGAAAGTACAGTAGGGCTGCCAATTATGTCTCCTTTCTTACTGTTATTCTTCTCTTAAGTATATTATTACAACAAGCACGTTCCTAAGTTGACCAAAGGAAGTATTTGGACAGTTCGTTTATATGTCATCTTTTTGCTTTAGTTTGATCAGAAAGGTCATTTACCTAAAGTGGTATGTTTTCTTTAGCAACATTGGCAGAAATCTGTTGAGAAATAGGCAAAGAGAATGGTTGAATTTCAAAATAATTTTTTGTTCAAGAAATAAGAAAGTTTAAGTATTTTTAATATGAATGACAATTTTATGATCATCCTAACACAATTGTGACTTGTTTTTTCCCTTTTAACTTCTGGTTGTTTATGTATCTTTTACCTAGTTGCTGACATAGTGGACTATTTTTGGTTTTTGCTAATTTCACTTGCTATCTATATTTTGTGTTGTTACATGTAGATTAATCTTATGATTGTTTCCCTATTTTTAAAGTATTTAATTGAGTTGATGTGCCCTAATCTGTTTGACTGGTTCCTTAATGTTGGGTGTTAATAGACTCCACTACTGTTGCAGTGATCTTTATCATGATCTATTTTACTTCATTAGGATCCATTACTAGTATCTTTACTTGGTCTTTTTAGCTGGTAACTATTTTAGGTAATATCTATATTGTATTTCCTGAAAGGTTCACCAATTTATAGACAATTAACAATTGGTTAATTCATTTATTCAATAAACACTGAGTTTCTGGTATGTGCCAGTTACTGCTCTAGATGCTGAAGGAGTGTGCCAGTTTCAATAGATTCAAGCCTGGTTCATAAATTTATATTTAAAGATTTTCATTTTATGTTTTCCCCTTATAAGCTGTAGCTAATCTGTGATTTGGTTGGTATAATTTTGGTTTAATTTTAAGTGATTGTTCAAATTGGTCATATTTCAGCTCTTGGATTTTATAAAAACAAAGCATTTAAAAAAAATAAATTCAGTCTTGTCTGCAGTAGAAATTGCTAACAAATACAGTATTTCATTTTAATAATTAGGTAAGGACTTCAGTAGGAGATATTTAATGCATAATATGTAAAAAAGTCAGTATGTTAGATTAACTCTTTATTGATTTAATAAAACCTAGAGCAATTTCATATACTGAGTAGCTTTTTTTAGGCCATGACAAAATAGATTGTAGACTACAGTAGGACTCTGACTACTATAGAATGTTTTAGACCAGGAAACCAGTAGAATTGTACTACAATTTACAGTACAAGGGAACGCTTTGTCTAGTTTATCAAACACTCCATTGCTTATTAGTTGCTTACCAGAAAAGCCCAGCAGGCATACTTAAAATAGTCCTTTCTCTACAAAGAAACTACTTTGTCAATAGGACACATTGAAGGGTGGGGGGAGAATACTATATTAATACTTTAAAGAAAGGTCATTTAATCTACTGATTTTTGAAATGAATAAACACTTTTTTCTCATTTTAGTTGTCAAATGTAGTATTACATAGAGTAACCTCTGATATTAGGGTCATTAAGGATCTTTATAAGGAATTATTAAATAAAGTATGAACAATTAGTTTAAATTTTAAATAATTGGGATAATACCAACAGAGTTTTAGAAGTTATTTTCACTTTGTTCTATTAATTTGAAAACGTACTAGGAACAGGTTCAGATTTTTAAATGAAATTGATTAGTCTTTACATTCTTTTTTTTGGGGGGGGGATTGAAAGTTTAAGGTTAAATGGAATATTTTAACTTCTTAATAATAGTTGAGAAAAGGTATCTGAAAATCAGTTTGATGTATATGTATGGACAGAAAATTGTTTAAAAGGATGGAGAGACTGAAAGCGTAGTACTTTAGAGCATAGATTCTGAAAGCCTGTTGTTTAGGTTTGAGTCCTGATTCTTCCACTTACCAGCTTTGTGATCTTAGACAAATTAGCTCATGCATGAGGTTCCTTACCTGGAGAATGGGGTGGTAATGGTATCTTAACTCTGAAGGTTATTATGAGAGTTAAATGAGGGTCTGCCCATACTAATTATTAAATTAATTTTTCACACTTTGTCTAGCTCAGTAAATGTTGGCTGGTATTAATTTTAATAATAACTAAATATTAATAATTTAATAATAACAATAGAAACTACTTTTAATATTATTTTCACCACAGTATTTACCATCATTAATCTCCTGGTAGTGCGGTTTTACAGTGGTTAATCTCTTGGCAATGTGGGCTATTATTTACTTTATTTGTACTTTTTTGAATTTTTAAAAAACGTTTTATTGTAAACCTGAGTAATTTTGACATTTAGGAAAAAATAAAACTATTTTTATGTGGAGAAGAATTCGAAAGAATTTTAACACTTTACTCTTTATGAAAATTGAAAATTATAAGAAAACATACTTTATCTCTGTACTGTCATTTAATATATTACAATAGCAAAGAAACGCCCTAATTTAGCTTTTGAAGTTCTACGGAATTATTGCATAAAGATAATACAAGAAAGAAAATGTCTATACATTTAAAAAATTATTCAGGTAGGTTTATGATATTCATTATTCAGTTATTCTTGATTAACTAGAGTTCATTCTATATAATCTTTGGTGATATGTTCTAATACAATTTTTTTTGGTACATGGGCCTCTCGCTGTTGTGGCCTCTCCCGTTGTGGAGCACGGGCTCTGGATGCGCAGGCTCAGCGGCCATGGCTCACGGGCCCAGCCGCTCTGCGGCATGTTGTATCTTCCCGGACCGGGGCACGAACCCGTGTTCCCTGCATCGGCAGGCAGACTCTCAACCACTGCGCCACCAGGGAAGCCCGTTCTAATAGAATTTTAGAGCCAATTAAGTTGGCTCTTGGTTGTCAAAATTATACACTTGTTTGGTTTTTAACTTTTTTTTTAACCAGCAATGCTATGTGATGAAATTTAGTTTTTAGAGTATTGTAAATATAGAGGAATCATTCTTATATTAGGTAGAATTTATAAATAAACATATTAAAATAGGAAACATGTTGAAATTAATGTTTTAATATGTTAAAATGAACATATTAAAATAGGAAGCTTTCCTAGTTTTCTCTGATATTCACTGTTTACAGTTATAAACACATGCTCACTGAAGTATATTGCAGTGAGAAAGATTTAAAAGAAACCTGTATTACCTTTCCTCCAAAGCGTCAGAATAGAAGGGCAGATGGAGAGGGAGATATTTCTTTCCACCGGAAGCCATTTGTAGATCTTGATATTCTGCTTGAACATGGTAGTGGAGATTCATCTAAACTTTTGACTAAATCTCACCCTTAAGATGAGACAGGAAAGAATTTGTGTCCATGTGAGAGCTTGTTAAGTTGGTGTTTTATAAAGTAAAAATAAAAGTAGGAATCAAAACATTTCACCTTATAATGTCTTTTATTTTCAAGGTCCTGGGATAGTAGCTGCTACAAATAAGCCTGATTTGGGAGTTACAGGACCGTCTTCTCCAAGCCCTAGCCCTGTGAAAAAAGGCAGTTCAATTCATTGGTCTTTCCCGGATAAAATAAAATCTCCACGAACTGTGAGGAAACTTTCCATGAGAATGAAAAGGTTGCCAGAACTTAGCCGGAAACTAAGTGTTAAAGGAAACTTGAATTATGGAAACAGTCCGGATAATACTCCTTCCTTGTCTAAATGTAACTGGCAAGAAATTCATCATGCTGTTATTCTACCTTCTGGGAACACAACCACAGCTGCTAAGAGGAATGTTATAAGCCGGTACCATCTTGATACTAGTGTGTCTTCTCAGCACAGCTACCAGAAGAAAACCTCTGTGAGTTCTAAGTATTCCTGCAAAAGTGGTTACCTCAGTGATGGAGATTCTCCTGAACTTATAGCTAAATCTAGCAAACATGGATGTGAAAACAAATTTGCAAAAGGAAAAGAAATAATTCCAAATAGTTGTAGCAAGAATGAAATAGACATTGATGCTTTTAGACATTATAGCTTTTCTGATCAACCTAAGTGTTCTCAGTACATATCTGGGCTCATGAATGTGCATTTCTATGGTGCTGAGGATTTAAAACCACCTCGGATAGATTCAAAAGATGTCTTTTGTGCAATTCAGGTAGATTCAGTAAACAAAGCCAGAACAGCTTTGCTCACATGTCGGACAACGTTTTTAGACATGGATCACACTTTCAACATAGAAATTGAAAATGCACAGCATTTGAAATTAGTAGTATTCAGTTGGGAACCCACTCCAAGAAAAAATCGAGTGTGTTGTCATGGAACTGTTGTTCTTCCCACCTTATTCAGAGTGACAAAGACACATCTGTTGGCTGTCAAACTTGAACCTAGAGGTCTTATTTATGTGAAAGTGACTCTTTTGGAACAGTGGGAGAATTCACTTCATGGACTAGATATAAATCGAGAACCAGTAATATTTGGTGTTGATATTCGAAAAGTTGTAGAGAAAGAAAATATAGGCTTGATGGTACCACTCCTGATTCAGAAATGTATTATGGAAATTGAAAAGAGAGGCTGTCAGGTATTATTTTACTGTGTTTCTCTACTGCCCCCTTATTTGTCTATTTGAGTAATAATTAAATTTATTTATAGTAAGTCTTGGGGGAAGGAGTTCAAGGTAAGTTAAAAAAAATCCAATTTAGACTTTTTCTCATTTCGATTCTTTATTTTTATTCCATTGCTGTTTAGGATGTAATTTATGCCTTAACCTATGTTGTCAGTGATTGAAAGCGTGCTAGATGGTTCCATAATTTATGTTGTGATGCAGAGCTGCATGGTCTTATACTTAAAGATGAAGATTGCTTTACAATGGCATTCCTAGCAAAAGCCAGAGCTGATAACATAGGCTAAGCCTAATTCATTTAAGGAATGTTTCTGAATGTTTTGACGTTCTTTTGGTAGAGAGTTCGACAGTGAATATTATAACCCTGTTTCACTCCTAAAATTAACTCCCTGCCCTTATTCCCTGTTCTCCCTCAGTTCCACTCTTTGGAAAGCATAAGCTTATCCATGTCTTACCTTTGGGATAGCATGGAGGATAAGGAGAGGTCCTACTAATAAAAGCACATCTCATTCTCTTTTCCTTTTAAAGAAGGTAAAAGCAGTTCATTAGAACAAACAAAAAACCTGGTGTTATTTGTAACAAGATATGTAAATGTTAACTAGTTAGTAGACCTTATCTTTATTTTCATTTATACATGTAGACTATGACAATGAGAAACAGTGTATGACTGAGGATATTAATGAGGTATAAGTAATTATTTATACTAATTTTTTGCAATACAAAATAAGCCTAAGCATCATTATGTTCTGATGTATTTTGCTTTAGTGCTATCAGAATTTATAACATTCATTAAAAAATATCGAGGATAAATACCACAAAATCTGAAATATGATTTCTTTATAAGAATGTAGATGCAAACTTAAAATAATCTACCTTGAATTTAACATGGAAATGATAGAAATTGCATAAGTTAGTGGAGTTTTGTATAAAGGTACAAGAGACTTGGATTCTGGTTTCTCATCCATCATTGGCTCTGTGATGTTGGTCAAGTCACTTAATCTCTGTGGGTCTTTTTTGCTTATATTAAATAAAAATAGATGCAGTAGCTTCCTGAAGCTGAGAGGTAGGACATTTGAATTTTTGAAACCTCTTTTCAGATATGTGATTCCATCAAGTCAAGTTTACGTTGTCTGGGTGGAAGTGAGGCCTTCAGTTTCCAATCCAACTTTTGGTCTAGTTACTTTTTTCTTAAGATCCTCTGTTTTTCCTGTATTTTTTTTTTCCATGCAGCATGTAGGGAGGCCAGAGATTAGGCAGACTTTAAAGCTAATTATTTAAACAGAAACTTTTACAATTGTATATTAAAATAAGTAACTCAAATAACGCTGTACTTTTGCAGTCTATTTTCTGAAAATATTTTATAAAGAGCAAGTATATAAGACTGTAATAACTGATTTTAAATGTCAAGAAAATATTTTTAGCAATGCTTTTTATTTCTATACTTAAAGTTTAGAAAGTTTTATTTTAATAAAGAATTATTTCCTGTGAAATAAAAAGTAAAAAAAAAATTTACAGTTGTATGTTTGGAGCTGTACTTTTTCAACACCTTTTCTTGTTTTGTCTCTTGTGCTTCTCCCTGTTGCACCCCAACACACGCACAGAAAGAGGCTGATTGTGCCTGCAGTTTACAGAGCAGCATACTGCTTAAATTTTGTTTACCTCTCTAGTCAGTAATTATTCTTGTTTTTTTACAATGAACATCAGGTTTTTACATCAGGTTTTGATAGTCAAACAAAAAATGGTTTGTGATATCTTCGAAATACTTTGAAGGCTACTACTGCCTGTCTCCTGCTTCCAATAGGAAAAATTAGTATAGAAATCATCCTCATGGTCCATCCAGTTCAGATTCTGTCCTCAATAGAGGCATCAAGCATGTACTTCAAGTGTTTGATTCAAGAAGTCAGCCTCTGAAGGTAGGGATATATCCTAAAATATCCCTGCCTGACATATCTATATTAGCTCTTCCTTCTTTTATTCACCTTTAAAACTATATTTGTAATTGCAGCTTTTGGGATAACATGTTCCATTAATTTATTACTTGCTATTGAAGTATTGCTTTCTTTAATTTGTTCTAGGTTCATCTCTTTCTCAAGTTTAAGAGGATACATCCTTATGAAATTTTGTGGCACTTAAGTGTGCATACACCAGAAGGGCTGTACTCAAGTTAGTTTCTTCTCGTGTGGTAGCATTTCCTTTGATCCTGTTTAATATTTTAGTTTCATTGTCTGGATCATCTACCGTTCTACTTTTCTTTCTTGTGATGATGTGAATGTAACATGAATGTGGATAAGGACAGGAAATTTGAATTTTCTTTCCAGTACCTTCCCGATTTCCCATATCATGTTGATTCTTTTGAATGCAGCAGCACCTTGAATTACCTTTTCTTAGAAATATTTGTAGGTTCTTTACTATCTTTCAATTAATACTTAATGCTTGTCATCGCAAGTATTTTGGATAACATTTCCATGTATCCATTACTGACGCTTTCCTATGTTGAGACCCACTTTCTGTAGTGTATTCTATCAGTTATTTAAAAACTCAGAAGAGGTTGTCATAAGTAAACCGGGAAATTTCATTTGCATTCTCCCTCTAGATCACTTTTAGCATTTTAAAGTGATTCCTAGTTCAAATCCTTGGGGATTGCACTGTGTGTTTTCACTTTATTTCTGTCTTGAAATAATTTCTTTATCTGTAACTTCTTTCAATTCAAGGTGATTAAACTTCCTAAATAGTCTTTGATGTGGAAGTATAGGTGACAACCGCTTTCCTGAATTTTCTTGAAGGTTTATCATTTTAAAAAACTCCAATTGCTTAATCAGGCATGTTTTCTCTTTAAGATACCATGTTGATTTCCTCTTAGTGAATTTATACTGAACTAACAGTGTTTAAAAAACAAATCTTTTTAATGTAGGTTGAAGGGAGAGTGAGTGGTGTCTTTGCATCTTATATACATTTTGAACTAGAAGTTTTATTTTACCTTTAATGTATAATTTTAATTGAATTTCCTTCATTGCTTTATAATCAATTAATTTGATAAGTTAAAAAGTCCTAGATTTATTTCTTCCTCAGAAACTTTTTTTTTTTTAAAGATAACTTTACACAAATAGTATACTGGAACCTTATTTCAAAAATATACTTTTTTCGAGTTTTAAAGAGATTAAGTAACTTGCTCAAATTCACCAAGCAAGGAGTGATAGTGTGGGGCTTTATGAATCCAAAACCCTAGTTTAACTGCTGTGCTGTATTACTTCAGTCTAGAGCAAAAGATGTGAAAGGGCAACATCTTGGGGCATGGAGATATTGTTTGAGCATGTAAAACTAAAGGGTAAGGATTGTATCTTTGCTTAAGATATGATAGGCAGCATTACAGAAATCACAGTATATTGTTCAAATTTAAAGGAAAGAATATAATTTTTTATTAAACTATATAACTATAACTATAATCAGTATAGTCTATGGTGAGATTTCAAAAGCTATGTTTGAGATATTTTTAATTAAATGCCATCAGAACATATTAATTGCCAAGTTCATGTGATTTATACATACTGCACTATAATATTTTCTAGTGTTTCTAGTGTTTCTAATGTGGCCATAATTTTATTTCTAGGTAGTAGGCCTATACCGATTATGTGGCTCGGCAGCAGTCAAGAAAGAACTTCGAGAGGCTTTTGAGAGGGATAGCAAAGCTGTTGGTCTGTGTGAAAGCCAATACCCAGATATAAATGTAATAACAGGTAATAAATAGATGTTATTTTTATGTACACATTCTGGAAAGACTACATCTGCACGAAAGAGAATTGAAATACTGTTTTGTAGCCTAAATTTAATTTGGTTTTATTCTGCAGTCTTAATTTCCTTCTTTTACAAACACTACTGTGTTATTTTCTGTGGGGAGATACCAAGATATGGTCCCTGTCCTCAAACAGCCAACAAGTGTTGGGAGGAAGAGACCTACATTAAATTAACTGTAGTAGCTAACAGAAGGAAAAGGGCACCTTTTCTTCATAGAGAGATAAATAAAATGTCATCAGAGTTCAGTTTAACTGGAGCTGACATAATATAAGGGGCATTGACTATCTGGTTAGAGAATTTAGATTTATTTACTAGGCAGAGGGGATCCATCAACGATTTTTGAGCAGGGGAGTGAAATCTTTAGAGATAGTCTTCAGGAATATTTATCTGGCAAGTCTGTGTGATGGACTGAAATTAGAAGATACAAGAGGAAGGAAAACCAGTTAGGAAGCCTTGGCAATAGTCTCAGCAAGGAGTTAATGAGATTGGATGGCATCTGGCAGCAGCAGCAACAGCAGGAAGAAATAGAATTGAAAGTATTTGAAGAAAGGGAGGGCCCAGACAATCCTGACTTTGACACCTGGTTGATTGGGTTCCATTAGCAGAAGTAAGAAAGCTGAGAGGAAAGCTACTGCTTTCGGTGGAGAAATGTAGAAAAAGATTATGAATTGGGTTTCTTTTTCAAACTTACATATTGAATTTGATGTACTAGTAGGAGATCTCAGTGGATATATCAAGGATGTATCTCCTACAGCTAAAGAGAGGATGTAAGTAGAATGTGAGGGATCTGCTGTTGACCCAGGTGATGAATGCAATCCAATGTATAGCATTGTAAATACACTTCTAATACCCCGACTGGTGGGGGTAGAAAACGGCAATTTGATGGTCATTGGCACTAGTTGTAATTAACGCCTTGCAGTTGTCTATAGAGTTTGAAAAGACAAGAACTTTGAGGATCTCCAAACTTTGGAGGCAGGCAAAGAAAGAAGAAACAGCTAAAGAGATTGAGAGGAAAGGAGTCAGAAAGTATGGGAAACAAGAGACTACAGAGTGTTAAGGAAAGGTGTGATGCACTGTCATTCTGAGAGATCATATAAAATGAGAACAGAAAAAAGGCCTTTGAATTTGACCATTAGGACATTTTTCATAACTAATCGATATTCGAGGCCTATTGGCTTATAATTCCATGTTTGTTTTTTGTTGTTGTTTTACTTTTTATTAGCAAACTTTTCAAGCATATACACAAGTAGAGAGAATACTATGATAAACCTTCTTTATCCATCACCTGGCTTCCATAATCAACACATGACCAAACCTGTCTCATTTATACCCCTCATTTGATTCTCCCCAAACTTGGATTATTTTGAACCATATCTCAGCTATCACATCCTTTCACCTACAGATGCTTTGTTATGTATTTCTAGATCATCTATGTATTTTGATAGTCTTTCTCTTCTCTCTACTGTCAACTACCGTTTTTTTTTTCTTGCTGTAATAGTTTTTGTTTTTCTCTTCTAATTTACTTTCTTATTTTACACACAATTAATTGTCTAGGTGAGAATTTGAGGAAGGTTCAACTTGCACATATTCAAGAGATTTTTATTAGTTGAAATCCTTAAAGCTAACTGTTAGGATTGAGGCTTTCCAGATAACTGAGCTTCCCAATCTCTGAACTCTGAATGACTGTATTTCATAGAATATTTAATATTATATTCTTGGATAACTAAAACTTCGATCCCAAGCATTTTAATTCGGAGAGGGAGCAAACTAAAGCACTTTTTCTTTCTCTTAAGTTTTAGCAAACCAGAAATAATGGTTACTTTTATTTTATAAAGGAAGAAGGCATATTATTTCTACTAAAAAATGGGTCATTTCTACAAAAAAGTAGAATTTTTCCCTTAATAATGTGTAATTAACAAAATCAGCAAAGGACTCATTTTATGAATTTATTAAAGAAAAATTTTATAAATAGCAATCCTCAGAAAATTACACTCTATAACTAAATAAAAGGAGATTTTGTCTTGGTTGAAGACTTTCTTGGAGATAAAAATTATGTCAAATGTGTATAATTTAAAAAGATGAAGTGATGTGGTTTGACTTGATTATTTGTTATAAGAGAAGGTCCTTAGTTGGAAATTTGCAGCATATGCAGAAGGTATGACAATAGGTCAATGAAACATTTATAGAAGCATTCTTTTCTAAAATTGAGAGTTTACATAATTTATGAATTGGGTATTTCTTGGCTTTATTCTTTGTATATTCCATTTCAGTAAACCTGTTTTTCAGAAGAACCTAGAGCTGTTTTCATTCTTGATAAAAAGCCAATGGGATGACTTAAGATTTGCCTGAGAAATATCATTGGAATTACAATAAAATATACACAAGGGCTCATCGTGGCTCAAAGTAAAGGGTATTGTTGATTTGGGGAACCGGCCAGTAATAGTGTTGCCTCATGTGTTTGTTCCACGTGAACTCACATTTCAAGTAAACTTTAAAATATAATTAACTGTTAAGTTAAAAGAAGAGATATTAATGGAGTGAATGATAGAGTTTACTCACAATTTAATGCATTCTTAGTAGTTGGCTTGTCTGGAATACAGAATGAAGTGCTCCAGACAAACCAGATTTTTTTCAGTCAGGTGCAAAATTTAAGGTATAAAATCTATTCATAGTACAAGAGAAGAAATTAGAAAAGTCGACATTATTTATTTAGTGATTATTAGAGTTTTAGGCAGAGAGAACAGGGTGAATTTTGTGATTGAGCATTAATAAAATATAGGTACTTCAAACCAGCCTCTGAGAAGAAGTAGTTTTAGAGATTAGAATGACTTGTTTTTAGTGTAGTGATACGTATATCCCACCATGGGGATGAGTAGAATTTCTCTGTGTAGTTGGTCCTGTGCCTGAATGAGGATGAGAGGCATATGGTTTCATAGTATCTAACTATTACAGGGCAGCTTAAGAGATGTAACTAGAACCAGCTCTTTATTTATCAATAATTGCCTGCTTCAAGTACATGATAAAAGTTTTACTGTGTTGCATTAAATAAACTTCATCATAAATTCTCCCCAAGTCTTTTTTTAAGTAGCTCCTGTCACATTAAAGATTGTCACCACAAATTTATTATCTTACGGTTTTTATGTCCCAAAGTGTTTGAAAGATGTTAAGGCAATATGGCTTTAAGATGCTCCTGCCTATCACTAAGTTTCTGGGATAAGGCCATATAGCTAATTTCTAGACTGATGAGTAGTCACATCATACATGTTACAACGCACTATGAATACCATCTCTGTTTCATTTTATAAAATCTTTTGATCATTTTTCCTGTGACGTTTGTCTGCTTATAGAAAAGCAACTATAATTTTTACTTCATTGAACATAATGTTCATTGAGCATACTTTAAGTGCTTAATATTTGTTATAATAATTCTCTCTTATTTGCCCTCAAATTATAGTGAAGCAAGTAATCTTGAACTTGGGTTAATTTAAAATTCCATTTATATTAATAGTTGTTTAGCATATTAATCATATAAAGGATAATGATATTTGAAATACATGTTTCACTAAGGTATAAAGTTATCTTTTCTGGAGATCTTTTAGGTTTTGATTTAATATAATTGCATTACAGGGCAAGTCTCAAGCTACCAGGGCATATTGAGTTTTATAAGAACTAACAAGTCTTGCTTTGTCAAGGAACAACTATGGAACCTTTAAAAAAGATTATGCCCTAAAGGGTTAGTAGTGTCTTTATTTGGCAGCTACAGAAAATTGCATTTTCACTTTCTAATTGTAACTCAATGCTCTTTACACTGAATGTTGCAATTCATTGTAGGAAACTAACGATAGTAGTAAAGATCACGTGATATAAGTTAAGGAATGTGAATAAACAATTGTTGCATGCGTACTGTGTACAAAATGCTTTATCATTATCATCACTGTATGTCTAACATGTATTGATTATTATTATATGCCAAGCACTTTATATATGTTGTATCTCTTTGTATATATCGAAGAAAAAGTTTGGGGCTTCCCTGGTGGTGCAGTGGTTGAGAATCCATCTGCCAATGCGGGGAACGCGGGTTCGAACTCTGGTCCAGGAAGATCCCACATGCCGCAGAGCAGCTGGGCCCGTGTGCTGCAACTGCTGAGCCTGCGCTCTGGGGCCCGCGAGCCACAGCTGTTGAGCCCATGTGCGTAGAGCCCGTGCTCTGTAACAAGAGAAGCCACCACAGTGAGAAGCCCGCACACCGCAACGAGGAGTAGCCCCTGCTCGCCGCAACTAGAGAAAGCCTGTGCACAGCGATGAAGACCCAACGCAGCTAAAAAATAAATACATAAAATAAATAAATTAAAAAAAAAGAAGTTTGGTCAATATCCTCTTGGCTCCTTAGTGCTATTTCCAGGTTATTACCTTTTTACTATTAAGTAGGAACTTATGCTCAATGAAGGAATAAGGCTTTTTGGAGGCTCATGGCACACTCTTGCACCACCTCTGCCTTTCGTATTTAACATCACCTACAGAACTCTTGGGCATTCCCATTTATTCAGTGAAGACTTTGATACCTCGCCTATGGTTAGATTTCCAACTGGAGTCCTGCCATCATCCTGAATGATTTTAACATACAAATGACCAATCCAGAACACTCTTCTTATCTAACCTAACTCTTATCGGGTATCAACTGCTACCTTAAACTCTTGAAACGTTCTTTCCTTGGCTTCCTTGCAGCATATTTGCCTGTCTCACCCCCACCCCCATCCTGCCTCTTCTTACCACTCATACTCCTTTAGCCATTCTTCCTACTGATGTTCTTCATGGCCTTCTCTTATCACTAGGCCTTCTCGTATCATGCTGTATGCTGCCCTGATTATCGCAGTCATTCCCAAGTTTCCAGTTATCATCTTTAAGTTGATCATTCTCAGATCTGTGTCTCCAGCCATCTCTTTCCTGAGCCTCAGATTTTTATATCCAGTAGGCTTGAATGTCCCGTAGATACCTTAAGCTTAATACGTTCAAAATGAAACTCCTTCCTGTACCCTAAAACATGGTTTTCCTCCTTCTTCTCCTATTTCAAGTAATAGCACTGTTATTCACCTAGATGCTGAAGCCCCAGACCTAGGAAATATCCTTACACATCCTTTTCCCTCAAAATGATAAATGTATTTTTGACCCAGTGGTCCTGTTTTGGGAATTTGTCCTACCAACATACCTGCATACATACAAAGTAATGATGTGCAGGTTATTCATTGTAGCATGTTTTGAAATAACAAAAGATTAGAAAGAACCTAAGTAGCTGTCTACTGTAACTGACTAGATCAAATTATGGGACATCCATACATCGGAAAACTGTGATGTGGCTATACAAATGTTTGAAGAAAATCTCTGTGTACTGAAAATATGGCAAGGATGTGATGTTAAATGAAAAGGCAGGAAACAGAACAGGACATATATGCTATCTTTTATGTAATAAAGGGAAACAAATTGTAATATATTATTTATATTTGCATAAGCAAATACTGGAAGGATGCATAAGAAACTAATGAACCATGGTCTATCAAATTTAAAAGATTTATTAGATGGGAAACTTCCTTTATGATCATGTTTAAATTCAAATTAAGCTCTCAAACTAAATTCTTGGCTAAGCTGAGAGCATTTTCTAAATCAATATTGTCTCTATTAAGGTTTTTGGTGTCAGAAATATCTTCTATATTTCCTTGTGATCACATTCTAGCCTTTAGCTAGAATCTTACCTACCTTCCTTATATGTAACAACCATTAATTACTCTTTCCTGTTTCCTCTAGGTATATCATCTCTTAGTTCATAACTACTTGTGGTGTGTTTGAAATTGACTCAGCCTCATTCTTACTATTCTTACTATAGTGACAAGTCTGATGTTTTCTGTTCTTGGCTTTTGGTTTCATTTGTTTGGTTTTAGGAATGATTTTTTCCTTCCATAGTATAGCATTAGAGATTATCCAGACTATCCAGTATGTATGTTTAAGCCATATCTTCTGTATTAAAGAGGAAATATATTTATATAGCTCACTTATTTGCATGGGCTTATGAAAAGCCTAGAAATTAAAAATTCACATAAATGGAATAATTTAAAATTAATATTAGTATGCCTTATTTTCTTTTACATGCACTTAGAGGAGCTTTTTATAAGGGATTTACTTTATGAACAAACCTAATATGTATGATAATTGGCTATTATGTGTGTACATTATTAGCATGGTTTCAAAACAAGTCAGTTAGTGAAGCAATTTCTAAGGATACAAATTGCTATTGTTTTGTTATAATACTTCTTTTTACATTGTTGCTTTTATTGTTTTCAGTGTTAAAAGTTCGCTGTAACAATTCTTTGAAAAAAAATTCACCACAGTTTTTTATTTCCCTCTAAAGACTAATTGCCATCTGTCTCTGGTTTGTTTTCTGAAGGTGTTCTTAAGGATTATTTAAGAGAACTTCCTTCTCCTCTGATAACAAAGCAGCTTTATGAGGCTGTATTAGATGCAATGGCAAAATATCCTTTGAAAATGTCATCAAATGGTTGTGAGAATGATCCAAGTGATTCTAAGTACACTGTTGACCTGCTGGATTGTCTGCCTGACGTCGAGAAGGTAAGCACAGTTGATATGCATTGAAGGTAAGCACAATTGGTATGCATTGAAGGTAAGCACAATTGGTATGCATTCTTTCTGGAAGCCAGCTAATGAATTGTATACTTAGCTCCAGAGCTACAAATAATTATTTAGATATTTGACATTCGTAGCACTCATGAGTTTTAGCTCTGCCTTTGCCAAAGGCTACTTAAACAGCATAAATCTAGAAACTGCTTCTTAAACAGAATAAATCTAGAAAATAATTTTATCTTTTCTGTATATGATTTTAGCCTAGGCATGAATACTCCCTATAAGTTTTAAAAGAGTATTGTTATTATTAAAATGATATATGTTTATTATAGAAAATTTAGGAAGATATAGAAAAGAAGAATGGAAATTATAATTATCAATATCTAAGGGCAACGATACTTAACATTTTGGTGTAGTTCCTTTTAGTATTTAAAAAATATGGTACATGATTGGTGTACATGGCTTAGCCTCAAGACTTAAACAACCCTCACCACCACCATTTCCTTCCTCCTTGTCTCTTTCCATTTGCCCCCTCCCCACAATCTGAATCTTGGGACCAGTATCTTCAGGTATGCCTGCAGGAGAGATAGGATGCCTGAGTCTGCAGAACTAGTTTTAGCCTAACTTTAGCTCTTGTTCCTTAGAACAAAAGGGAAAATAAGGGAAAGAAATGTGGCCAGGCTTATCCAGATGAGGCTGGCTTTGCCTATGTTTCTTTCTTTTTAAAATTTATTTATTTATTTATTTGGCTGTGTGGGGTCTTCGTTGCGGCGTGTGGGATCTAGTCCCTTGACCAGGGATCGAACCTGTGACCCTTGCATTGGGAGCACGGAGTCTCAGCCCCTGGACCACTGGGGAAGTCCCTATATTTCTTATCATATGAGAACAGAAAGTCCAAGAGTGAGTGGGTAGAAATGTTTTAAGCCCAATACCTTAATTCACTAGTTGATTGTAGTCATCTGAATGGCCTGTACTCTGTCTGGTTAGATTAGCAATTACTTTTCCTTTGAGTGGGGAAGGGGAGCAGCTACAAAGGTAGACAGAAGCAGAAGGGTGGGGTGTGGGGTAGAAATATCCCTTCACCAATATAAGGTAAAGTTATACGTGTCATTTTACTTATAAGTGAAGATTTGAGTGTCAGGGAATGTAAATCACTTGCCCAAGAGTATATAGCTTTTTTGAGTGTTGTAGTCTATCATATGAATTTAGGTCTTTCTGGCCTTAAAGTTCATGCTGTTAATATTCTTTCTAAAAAGGCTGCATAATATTCCATTGAGTAGATCTGACGATTTATCACCATTCTGTTTTGTGTAATATTTAGGGTTTGAACCTATTTGTATATATTTGTCCACAGATTTCTTTTCAGTTAGAATTACTTATTTGGAATAGAATTTCAGAGTGGAATTGCTGATTTAAATAATGTGAACATTTTGAGGCTCTTAATACATTTTTCATATTACTTTTCAAAAGGGACACAACAAGTACATTTTTTGGCTGATCTTATTTCGTAGACAAAAAAAAAAAGATTTCTTATTTTAGGTTGTGTTTCTTGGCTTGCTATTGAGATTGAACCTAATGTATTTAACCAGTTGTGTGTGTGTGTTTGTGTGTGTGTGTGTGTGTGTGTGCGTGTTAACTGTGTTAATCAATGTGTGACTGGTTTTGATTTCAAAATATCAGTCTAGTCTACTCTAGATCCATTTTGATTTCAAAATATCAATCTAGTCTACCCTAGATCCAATTTTCCCCTCATTCCTTCCCTTCACAACCAAACATTGAGCAAACGTTTATTCTGGTGGTTATCACTTCTTCACCACTCATTTACTACTCAGAATATTGTCATCTGGCTTCCTGCTCCACCTCTGTGGACCTGTTCTTGCTAAGGTTACTAATTACCTTCTAATCATCAAATCCAGTTGTCACTTTGACTCCAGAAATGTCATTTTGATTTTTTTTCTTTCTTTAATAATTTTTAAAAATTACAGATTATAGTTGGCACTTATTTCTGCAACACAATTATGAAGAAGAAATTACACACTTTGTTAAATGATTGATCATATGCTAGTATATCAAAAAACATCATTCCTTTCCATAACTGCTTAAACCTAAATAACCATCCTAACTTCTTGAACAAACTCCCCTTACTAGTTTTTTCAAGGATTAAAAAAAATATTTTTCAATCAATTTTTTTTTCATTTCTAATTATACTATTCTTCCCTTTTCCATGGTTTGTCTACTTAAAATATTTATTAGCTAAGAAGCGCATTGACCTTTTTCCTAACTGGATCACAATAGAACCTAGCCATGGTTGGCTCCCTAGATTTTAGGATGTTGGTCCCTACTTACGACTACAGGATTTATCTGAACTTAAAAATAAACATTCTCACCCTAATCCCCTTTCCATTGTTGCCTTTGCTGTTATCTTTTTAGAGGAGGGAAGAGAGGAAAAAGTTGATGGTATATTTTCCCAGGGACTCCAGCTGAAATTTGGAATGCATTCATGAGCACTTTATAGAATGTATATTTTAACCATTTAATGAATCAGATTATGTCACTGAAACCTAAGGGCCCTGTGTAACATTTCTATAAGAAAATATATTTCAAGTTCCAAACATCCAACTTACAATCAAATCTTTGAAACAACCTTTTAAAAAGTGATAGTATGCCCATCTATATTTTCTGCTATAAATTGTGTCCTTGAATTTGCCCCTGTGTGACTGTGTTAAGTGAAATTTAATTTAATTCAATTTAGGCAACCCTAATGATGTTGTTGGATCATTTGAAATTGGTGGCTTCTTATCGTGACGTGAATAAGATGACTTGCCAGAATTTGGCTGTGTGCTTTGGACCCGTATTATTAAGTCAGAGGCAAGAGACTTCCAGCCATAACAACAGAGTCTTTATTGATTCAGAAGAACTTGCAAGTGCTTTGGATTTTAAAAAACATATTGAAGTTCTTCATTACTTACTTCAACTCTGGCCAGGTAAATGATTCTATGGAAATATTTTTCTCTTTCAATGATAGGGTGTTTGAATTAGCTAATCATTAAATATGCCCATGTATGATTGAAGAAAATCTTTTCTAGATTTTGCTTTTTAAAATAGTTATGAATTGATACCTGCCCTTTAGATTTCTCCATTAAAATTTTCTGCTTTTGCTGATATTATTGTAGACATAGAGATAGATCAATGTATACATTCTGGATTTGGTCAGCTCTGGATTTGAATCCTGGTTGTGTCACTTATTAGCAGTCTGACCTTGGACAAGTTCTTTAACATCATAGAGCCTCAGTATCATCTTTTGTCATGTGGATTAGTAATATGTTTATAGAATTTATAGGAGGATTAAATAAAGAATTATGTGTGTAAGGTGCTCAGTACAGCTCTTAGCACATAATAGGTACTCAGTAAAATATTAATTTCTTTACCCTTCTTGTTTTTATTTCAACTGATATAAAGCAGAATTCATTTTTCTCCTTAAATCAGTTCTTCCTCCTGATGTCTGTACTGTATTCATGGTCATTCTTCAAGTTATCCAGCCTTGAGCTGACAGTTACCTGCAATCTTTCCATCTTTCTTATCCATCCCCATTCTACTCAATAACAAAAGGCTGACAGTTATTTTTCTAATACATCTCTTATGTAGTTTCAGAGCTAAAAGGAATATGTATTTAGTTAGATGTTTTATAAAGGATCCTGTATTTAGGTTCCAAAAATTTCTTACATGGTAGTAGCCCCTGCTTCCCTCCCCGCCCCTGCATAGTACCAAGTGTGAAAGTACTTAGATGCTTACTGTAGTGCACAGTGGTAGAAGTGCTTGGGCCCTGTAGTCGGGCTTAGATTCGGATCCGACTGTGGCACTCACCAACAGTGTGGACTCAGGCAAACACTAGTTTTCCTAGGCCTCAGTTTGCTTCTCTATAAATAGTGCCTACCTCAGGGTTTTTGTGAAGATTGAGATAAAGCATCTAAGGAAATGAGCAGAGAGTTTAGCATAAAGTTAGCCCTCAGGAAATGTGCGGTGTTACTCTTTTATTAATGTATACGAGAAGAATATACCAAAGTACAAAGGATTGTTTGATTTAGTCTTTTAAAAAATCTAATGAATTTTAAAAAATGAATTAAAAATTAAGCTAATAAAAATTTTCAACTTTTAAATTTGTAGAGTTAACATTTTTGCCTTCTTTTAAACACAGGCTTAAAAAAATCATTTCTAATTTATATTTTACCTGAGTTAGTATGTGTTACTTATTATTTAAAAGTCCTGAATGAAGATGCTCTGGTTAATTGGTCTGATTTCTGCACTTGGTGCCCAACATAAGAAATCACTCAGGTTCAAGTTTTAAATGTGTGTTTCTTAGCTTTTCCTAGAACTGCTTTAATTTTAATAAACATGAGGAATTGGGAAAGGAGCCATCTTATTCTAATCACAAATGAAAGCTTGTTTGCCTGGAGATACTAAGTTTACTATCAGTACCTGAGTTTTTTATCATTAATTCTGTACCAGTGGTTAATATCATTTCATTGTTTTGTAATAGTCATCTTAGTCTTGGGTTTAGGAGCAAAAACTTAACTTGTATGTTATAGAAAAAGGGCAGGTTCAGACTTGAGATTCACTGTACAGTATTTCAATGACAACCTTAAGCAATTGTCTCCTAATGTACAGTTCCTTATTCCAAAGGTTTGTGTGATTGGATTTAAAAATAACTGCCCCATGGTCTATAACCTGTTACTTTTCTTTAGTTATAATACCTCAAACAAAGGACAGAACAGGGCAGAAAGATAAGAGGAAACAGCAGTTAGTTTTGCCCTCTAACATCACTTGCTTTTGGATTCAAGAGGCAGAAATCAAGTAGATATAGTGCACTTACTGAGCCTGAGAAAATTGATGGTGATGTAGAGACTGGGCCACACCATATTAACTTGGTGAATGCTCATCTCTATGCATTCAGTGGAAGGTTTTAGCTCCCTTGCTATCTGTATCCTACTTATTTTTCTTTTCGGAACTTCCCCTACTCCAGAGGTAAAAAGAATTGGTTCCACCCTTTCCTGCCCACCTGCCTTTTTACTTCCTTAACTTTTTATTTTGTTCTGTGTTATTTTTAAATTTTGGGCAAGAATATAATTTTCTTTGAGCTTTCTACTTGAAAAATCTGTCTTCATTCAAAGTGATCAGTTAGAACCCTGGCATATTGGTACTGGAAGGTAAAAGTCAGCCTGCCAATTGCTTTTCAGATTGTCTTCTGCCAAAGCCCTAAGTTCTTTAGAAGCAGCCTTGAGGCCAGATTGGCAACAGGTGAGGGAGCAAAATGGAAACATATTTCCCTTTTGACCAAAACAGTCTTCTTTTCATCTCTCTTATGTACTGGGTTTTTACAAAGTAGTTGCTTTTTAAAAATAGGGTTGCTGTTTTAAGAGTATTGGAAATTAATGATAGGCTACCCTTTCACTTTATAGATGGGGAAATAGCTTTAGAGAGTGTGTAACTCTTAGACCAGCTGTTTGGTGTTTCACATATTTTATGATGAATAGATTCGGGATAGGGCTTTCTTTTTATTTTTCTTTTGGAAAAGCTATCAATTTTCCCTAATTCTTTTTGTTTCATTTTTCTCACTAGACTAAGCTTCATGAGGTCAGGGACTATATTTTGCTTACCCTTATATTTCCAGGTCCTAACAGAATACTTGGCACTAACTAGACACCCAATATATTGTATTAAATAAGGTAATTATACTATAGATAAAAAGCTAATAAAGTGGTGACTAAAAATATAAATCTATTGGAAGAAAACAAGATAAGAAAATAAAGTTTCTTAGTAATTATCATTATGTTTGGAAAAATTTTCAGCAAATTTATAGACTGCATGTTCATTTTATCCTGTTGAAGGTAAGTAGTCAACAGTGCTAAGAAAACCAGAACTTTTCTTTTGGGGTTAAAATTAGCCATTTTATCTACATATTTAATAGGAAACCATTTCACCATCAGTAGTTTAAAAAGCTAGTAAAGTGGACTTTGTAGAAATTGAAGTTTTAGTCTAAAAGGTGTAAAATATTATAATTGTTTCTTAAATATTTTCCAAGAAAGTATACAAAAATAATGTTTGGATAGGAACTTGGTTAAACAACTTTAAGCACCTGACAGTAAAATGAATGTGGGCTTTGCAGGTGAATGTCGGAAAATGCAGACAAAATAAGACAAGCTTAACACAGAATCAAAAATGTTTTACTTTGGTTGGATCACAAACCAGTTGACCTCAAGGTTAGCAGAGTGCTGTAATGGGTTGGCAAAAACAATAGGCATGACACTTAAGCACTAAGAAGAACAGGAAAAGCACAGAAAATGAAGGGAGGAAAGCAAGGAGATTTAGAGGAGAGAAGCAGTTTCAACAGAAGAAGGAATATGAATAATTAAACAGTGGAAAAATTCAGATATCAATTCTGCAATTACATCAGTTAATGGCATAGGACATTCTATATTAATATTGTTATTAAATATCAAGGTAAAGTAATTATCAGAACTTTATTTTCTAGAAAACTTTAGATCGAGAGCTTTTAGCTGTCATAATGATCTGTAATAACCATCATAAAAATGCAGATAAACAAAAATGTTAAAGACATACCTATACAAAGTTATCAAGTATTTTAATAAAATAAGTTAAAAAATTATGCAATCTCTGAAAATGTTATAAAATCACTGTATGTCTGGAAAACTAGAACCATATACATGTTTGTATTATTCTTCAATTATTTTACAGTAGGAAACAAGTATTTATTAGATGTTGGAGAGTGTAAAGTTGGTGCGTTATCACTGATTATATGTCCCCTTTATCTTAGTGAAGGGAAGTATTAATGGAGTATAAACAAGCAGAAAGGGAAAGGTATTATGGACAGTTTTTAATAGCCGTGCCTCAACATTTAAATTAAGTCCATTCGACAAGTGTTTTGTTCAATACACACAAAAGAATAAGCTGTAAAGCCTTGGTTTGTTGTGAAATAATGTGTCTCCATGGTAATATATTTGGCCAGTGCAATGCATACTAATAGGGGAAATAGTCTTAATATGAGGAATGTTATTTGAGATTGTTAGATTCCTAACCAGAATGGGAAAATAAAATATCTGTACTATTTTCAGGCAATAAATGAAGACTCTTAGTAGCTAATGCCGTATAATCAAGCTCAGGTAACAAGTGGACAAGTCTAGATTTCGTTCATTTTATCAAAGTGAAATTTGGGCTGCTTAAAGTAAATTATGACACTGCTGCTAATAGAATTGCAAAAAAACACAAAGGTTAGAACTTTTAGAGTGAGCACTTTAGATGCCTTGGCCTCATTTAGATGTTCGCAGATGAAGGAACTTTTGTTTCGTTTGTACTCCAACATGCCTTGCCTGCTTTTTGCTGTAGCTTTTAATTTAGAAGAAGCTACCAGCTTAGCTACTGTTTGAATTACATCTAGATAATAATTAACTTGCACAGAAAGTTAATCAACATTGGAAATTTATTTGGGGATGTTGTGATATAGCATGAATTAGCACCACTGAACACTCTACTGGCTTCTGTCCCTAATCTTGATTATGTCTGATGATAGAAAAAATAATTATGGAATGCTTTGTTTTGGTAGTGTGCATGTGTTTGTTTTAATGCATGTTTATAGTTGATTATTAAATGGCTTATATTTAGCTCTGTGTTTTTAAATTGGATTCAGTTGGATTACTGTCGCTAAAGCAAATTTATTGTTTGTTTCTAGTGCAACGTTTAACTATCAAAGAATCAGCAAACAATTTGTTCCCAGAGCAGAAGTCTTCTCTAAATTATTTGAGGCGGAAGAAAGAACGACCTTACCTGTTAAATTTGAGTGGTACTGATTCATCAAGAGTACTTAGGCCAAGGCAAACCAGATTAGACAGTCCACTAAGTAATCGTTATGCAGGAGACTGGAGCAGCTGTGGAGATAACTACTTTTTAAATATGAAAGAAAATTTAAATGATGTGGATTATGACGATGTGCCTTCAGAAGACAGAGAAAATGGGGAAAACTGTAGCAAAATGTATGAACCAGATATGATTGAACAGCCAACTCCCACATCCAAAGAGTGCACATTTCAGACATATTTGACAATGCAGGCTATTGAGTCTAGGGACCGAAAAGTCAATCTCAAAGACCTACAAGAAAGTATCGATACTTTGATTGGAAATCTGGAGCGTGAACTCAACAAAAACAAGCTTAATATGAGTGTTTGAGGTTGAGAGGTTTTTTTTTAATAATGTCTTAAGTTTCACATCAATCTTCGTCACTTTCTTGTATCCCTCACAGTGATGTTTTAAATTTTTTACTCTTGAAAGCTTCAGTTACTTTCTAACAGGTTCATGTGATTCAATTAAAAACATCATTCATTAACATAATTTTTACTTATTTCATTAGAAAATTTTTCTTGAGGTAAAAAGATAACCTGGACTTCTTGTGGATATTTGTTTAAATCTTGCCAATTCTATGGATATAACTTTAAAATGCACTTCTAAGATTCACATAAGTTATTAGCCCCTCAAGATTTTTGTACTTTATAGGAACTGCTTTTCTGAAACAGATGTTCCTTCTAGAAGAATGCTGTGGCTGCTTAGTCTGATTTGCAGTATGAGTCCATGCACACTGCAATCATTCAATCACATTTCATTTGCAATGCAAATGCTGCTATAAGAAAACCTTTTTATAAATAAAAGTAAAATTATACAAATATTAATGTATTCTGTATTAACATTCAGTAATTATTTAAATATAAAATTAAATATTTTTATAATCCCCAAAATATGTTTATATTTATAAGTGCATATATATATAGGTATTAGAATGAGGGGAGGGATTGGCTGCAGAATCACGTGTATCTTTAAAATATATGTCATGAGGCCAAAATCATTAGCTTAAAAATGTCCTTTTCAGGGAAATAACATTTAAGTTAAAGGAGGAGTTGCATAGAAACACTTGAACCAAAACACTAGAAACATCTAAATATAGAAAAAATAGACTTTCCTTTTTTGATTCACAGAAAGTCACAATATCCCCAGTGAGAAGTCATCCTTTAAATTGAAATCTTCTAATTTTTTAAGGGATTAAGTTTCGAGATTTCTGCACTGGTGACTTAAATTTAAAATTCTTCACCTAATCTATGTGTTTTTATCTTCTGCTTTTTAAAACAAAGTAATTATACTTAGAACATATTTATTTGTAATACATATATAACTTTGACTTTATAATTACCTTCATTTGTTTCTAAAGAAATCTTGCCAGCATACTACATGTTATTGATTTTTAAAAAATTAACTTATTTTGGCTAATTATATCTTCAAGATAGTCATTATAGCAATCACAACAGTGTTTGAAAATGTAAATTTAGAAGTTTTTTTATTAAATCGGAATGTATT
Source organism: Phocoena phocoena (assembly GCF_963924675.1). NCBI lineage: Eukaryota > Metazoa > Chordata > Mammalia > Artiodactyla > Phocoenidae > Phocoena > Phocoena phocoena. The sequence goes on along the minus strand of NC_089219.1, from coordinate 75,103,035 downwards.
TTTTTAAACTTTTATACCTACAGAATGTGTAATTTAAAATTATTAATAAAATTTGAGTTATCAACTTAAAGATGTAGCAGCCATTAAAAAAACTGACTCCTTGATGTTTTTCTAAATATTATTTAACTATTTCTATGCAATATACATTGATAAGTGGAACACCTTGTTATTTAATTTGAAAATTTACTTGTTAAAAAACCAGATAAATAACTATTTTTATATGAAATTTTCATTTTTAAAGCTTTGTATAACAATTCAGAAGAATCCCAAAAGAATATGTGACAGATATATATATATTGAGTAAACAGTCAATAGAAATGTACCTAAATATTTTGTAAGAAGACTGTCAGTCTTCTTCCTTTTGTTTGCTATATCATGTATATTGTATGAATTACTCAGTTGTTCCAGAAATGTAAAAGCTTTATTAAAATATATAACCTTGGTGTCATGCTATTAATTATTATAATGATTTTTAAGGGTCACTTATTTTAAAGTCATTCTTTTAAAGCGAACATGTTAAAGTATTGGACCATCATATATTATCCATAAAAAATATGTAATAACGTTTTTTTGTCCAAAATTGAGTTTTCCAGAATCTGCAGTACTTTAAGGGCCACACTTATTTTGTTACATTATTTTGAATGGGAATAGTTTTAAAGTTAATCTCTGCCATCTTAAGTAGAAAATACTAAACGTTGTTTAAGTCACTGTCATAATAAACCTCTTTTTTTAAAATTTTTTAAATTAATTAATGAATTTATTTATTTTTGGCTGTGTTGGGTCTTCATTGTTGTGTGCAGGCTTCTCATTGTGGCTTCTCTTGTTGCAGAGCACGGGCTCTAGGCACGTGGGCTTCAGTAGTTGTGGCACGTGGGCTCAGTGGCTGTGGCTTGTGGGCTCTAGAGCTCAGTCTCAGTAGTTGTGGCGCATGGGCTTAGTTTCTCCGCAGCATGTGGGATCTTCCCGGGCCAGGGCTGGAACCTGTGTCCCCTGCATTGGCAGGCGGATTCTTAACCACTGCGCAACCAGGGAAGCCCAATAAATCTTTTATTGACTCTGCTGTATTCAGAAGTGCTCAATAGGTAGATGCCTTTATTTAATATGGCCTTTTACTTCAAATCTATTTTGAGCTTCTATACCTCCTTTTTGTAATCTCGTGGGATCTTCCTGTACTGTTAGACAGTCAACTCTCATTCCTGACTAAGCCTGCCAGCCCTAATGGTTTTTAGGATTAAAAACAGTTTTAGTGCATGTACCTGAACAAAAATTTTAAAAAATTCAGGTAGATGGAAAATAAAAACTAAAAGTGTTCCTCTCTGACATCCACATCAATCCCACTTCTCAGAGGAAACAATCACTTTTTATTCTTTAGGTAGCTTCCTCTGTTACTCTAGGTTTACTGCTGCTGTTTGTTGATTTGTCATTTAAGCGATATCTGTTGGTTGTCCATTATGAGTGATAAGCAATTTGTCTCACTCCATTCCTCCTCCCCATTTATTCTTTTAGTTTTCCTTTTGGTTTCCTCTATAACTTTGTTATTCCTTGATCCATCAGTTTTAAACAGTATCTCTTGACTCCATACCATTGTGGAAATGACCAACCCTGTACTTACTTTCCAAATCATTACTGCCCTTTACCTTCAACTTCCATAAGTTATACTATTAGTTTATATAATCAATCATTAATAGATGTGTATTGTTTTGGGGAACTATACTTGACGTATGTTTTTCCTTTATATATTGATGCTAAAAACTATAAATCAATAACTAGCAGTTGTGCTAGATTGTGCAGAAGTATTAATGGGTAAACCAGGTGATTCTACAATATCTCTAATCTTATATTCTTAAGTCTATCTACTGATTTAAGCAGAATACAAACTAAAGGTCAAATGGATTATTTTACCTTATAGCCATCAATTTCTCCAAATCATACTGTGTGTTACTTGCTTCATAATTGGGTCATGGCTTTTGAAAATTTTAATTTTTCCTGGAGTAAGAAATTACCTTTTTTTTTGGGACAGAAGAAAAATACTTCCTTTACTATAATACTTGCTTTATCATTGAATTACCAAATTTGTTCAGAGTGCTTTTAGCTCTCATCCTGAAGTGTATTATTGCCTTTATTTTCTTTGACAGAAGAAAAATATTTTCTTTACTATAAACCCTGAGATCATTTTAAGCTTCTTAATCAGCTTTATCACACTTGGGCAAAGTGATTTTTAGCTGTTATCTTGGGATGTATTTTCTTTGCACTCCTATGTGCTACTTTTTTTGTTTCCTATTGTTTCGTGACTTTTTTTTTTTCTTTTGGTCTTGCCACATGTCATGTGGGATCTTAGTTCACTGACCAGGGATCGAACCCGTGCCCCCTGCCGTGGAAGTGTGTAGTCTTACCCACTGGACCTCCAGGGAAGTCCCTCCTATTCTTTCTTGTTTTCATTTTTTTTTGTTTTGTTTGCTGAAGTATATTTATAAGTAACCCCCCCCACACACACACACACACAAACCTCCCAAAACAGGGCGCATGGGAGATAAACTTTGAGTCCTTACCTGTCTGACAAGGCCTTTATTTCTTCCCCATACTTCACTTTGATTGGACTTGCAGTTCTAGGTTCAGACTCATTTACCTTTAAAACTTTGAAGACATCTCTCTATTATCTTTTAGCCTCCAGCTTTGCAGTAATCCAGGCAAGAAAGAAGGTGATTCAGACCAGGGAGGAAACAATAGAAGTGATTGTATTTTCAATACTTTTTGAAGTAGGAGCCAAAGAAACCTGCCAGTGCACTGTGAGAGAAAAGAGTAAGACCTGAGCAACTGAAGGATGGAGTCACTATCAAATGGGACTGACATGACTCTACTGCATTTTTTTAAATGAGTTCCTTGTAATGGATGTTGCTATTATGAATACAGTGGTTATGGAAATGCCTTATAAAGTCCTGTTAACTATAAGTACTAATGCTTCTGTACCTGGTGATGATGCCCATAGAGTCACTTCAAGAATAAAAAAGCAAGAAGACTTCATATATATCTAAGCAAAGTCCCACATCATAACTGTCTTTGGAAATTTTCAGATTGTGTAGCTTTATATTAGGGATCCTAAAGAAACAGGTTTGGGAGTAATACGGTTCCTGGAAGGAATTTAGTTCCAAACCACAGAATGGCTTTGAGGCTTAGGATTTTATAACTTTAAAGCATCAATTTTTAGCTACTTGGATAGAGATAAAGTTGTAGTATGTTTAATAATCAACAGCAAGTCCTAATTTGGGTCTTGCTGACCTGAGGAATCTGGTACAAAGAGGAATGCCCTTTTCTCTTTTCCCTGTCCAGTGTTCACTTTGAATTCAGTAAGGCTCATACGTGATTAAACATTGAAGTGCTATCATTCCTGATTCAAAGTCTGTGACAAAAACATCAGATTGTGCCCCAGCTTCCAGGAGTCAGACAGTAATTAGTCAGCATCGTTTCTCTGAAACTTACACAAAGGTAAATTCTATGAAAATAAAAGAGATTTAGAGGCTGAGCAGTGACAAATGTCCACAACAGTTCCCTAGGCTTCATCTCGCCCTGTTGCCCCAAATGTGCAGTCTTTCTCTTACCCCTTATACACAACCTGTCAGCAGTTCTGACTACGATATCTCCTGAACTGTGCACTTAAGATTGTCACTACTAACACCCTAGTCCAAGCCACCATCATCTCTCAATCGCTTCCTATTTCATCTCTTTGCTATCACTCTCTGCTCTCCACACCCACAATCCATTCCATCTATTGAAGCTAAAGTAATCTTTAAAAAAGATAAACCACATCCTTTCCTGGGCTTTTCCCCTTGCTCTCTGTGCTTCAGCAATACTGCAGACCTCATTTCTGTCTTAGGATCTTTGCACTTGCCATTCCCAGTGTCTGGAAAGCTCCTTATCTAGATCTTACTTGGGTGGCTTTTTTGTCATCTCACATCTCTGCTTAAATGTCAACCCAATCAGTAACTGCTTTGAGAATTGGGAGAGGAAGAAGATGGAGATTTCTGTTTCTTGTAACAAGTATAAAATAGTTAGGCTATTAAATGATTAAACTATAGACATTTATAACTTTGGAAAATGTTTCCTGCCTTATTTTTATCAAGACGTGTATCAATATCTGAAATTACCTTGTTTATTTGATTATTATCTGTGTCCACCCTTCTTGAATGTAATTTCCGTGGCAGTAGGGACCTTGTATATCTAGTTCATTGTCATAGGCCTAGGACTTTTAACATAGAAGATGTTCAGTTAATTATTAATAAATGAATGAACAAAAAGGGATTCTTAGAGAATACTTAGAGAACGCTTATCTTTTTTAAAAATTTATTTATTTAATTTATTTGTTTTTGTCTGTGTTGGGTCTTTGTTGCTGCATGCAGGCTTTCTCTAGTTGTGGCGAGCACAGGCTGCTCTTCGTTGCGGTGCAAGGGTTTCTCATTGCAGTGGCTTCTCTTGTTGCGGAGCACAGGCTCTAGACTCACGGGCTTCAATAGTTGTGGCACATGGGCTTAGTTGCTCCACAGCATGTAGGATCTTCCCAGACCAGGGCTTGAACCCGTGTCCCCTGCATTGGCAGGCAGATTCTTAAACACTGCACCACCAGGGAAGCCCTGAGAATGCTTATCTTTTGTCAGGAAAAGACGAAGGACTATGTGATGCAATGTCTCTGTAACATTTCAGATATTCACTCCTGAGCAATAAATCATTTGTGGTTAAGAAAGTAATGCCTTCTCTCTCTTTCTTTCTTCATTTCTCTCTTTCTTTCTTTTTCTTTCTTTTCTTTCTTTCTTTTTCTTTCATCTCTCTCTTTTTAAAATAATTTATGTTTCTTTTGGAACTAGAGTGGCATTGGGGAAATTAGTGACTTAAAGTTAGTGGATTGGTAATTTGGGGTAATTTTTTGTAGTAATTTTTTGCTGCAGAGCTCAGTAGAACCAATTATTTAAATGATGTGTGAAAAAGTACATCTCACCATAAGAAAGGAAGGTTTCTAAGAAAGCTTTTGCTAAAATGCATCATTTATTTCTTTACAGAAATCATGGTGAACAACATCCTCTTAATTTTTGTGCACTTTTTACTAGAACTAGAAAAACCTATTCATTTTATTAAAAAATATTTTCATAAAGTTGAATGAACCCTATAAATATTTAGAATTCCTTTTCTTTAATTAGAGAGAATAGCAGAGACCACTGTGGGAGCCAGGCACTACATTTAATGTTTTTATTTTTCTCAAACAAGTGCTTGTTTTAACTAAGTGAAAAAATGCCTAAATATTGCCCCTGAGTTGGGTTAACCTAATCCTTATTTGTTTGATAAGGCCATTGGCATGCTTTTAAGTCAGTTGAGTTAATCTTTCTTTTTTGGCTTAATGGAAGTATTATGTAGTGAAAACTTCGTGTTGGCCTCAATATTCTACATATTTCTTTGACTGGAAATTCTACTCTTCAAAATAAACTCTTCCAACGAGAGTTTAAGATTCCAACTTTAGAAAAGTACAACGGATATTAAATCAAGAAAAGGGAAAGTTATTTGCATTCAAGGTGTTTGTGAAAGTGATGAGCCTGCAGCTCACATTTTTTCACAGCAACAAGATACTGAACAGTGACCCCTTGTTCCTGACCTTTGTTCAAGAAAAGGGATCTCTTTGCATCTCTTCTTGCCTGACTTTCCCCCCTGTCGCCAGTGTAAAGCCCACATTTTAACCCAAGAGCAAGTTTGAATCATCAGGTAAGTGAAAACAGCTTGTCTAAACCAGGTAGATGAGAAATGTCAGAGCATGAAGTACCGTCTGTCCTAGGTTATGAATCTGTGTTTGATCTGTACATGATGTCAAAAGTCACCTGTAAAGTCAATCAATCTACACATAAAAGAAGGCACATTAGTATCTTTTCCCATCAACATTTTATTATGAACATTTAAAGTATAAAGAAAAGTTAAAAATTATACAGTGAACACACATATCTATCATCTAGAGTCTATAATTGTAAGCATTTTGATGTATTTGCTTGATCAAATATCCATGTATCCACCATTATCTCTCTTAATTTTTGGTACATTTTACAGTAAGTCACAGAATTCCTGTACATGTCACAATGTGTCATTTTGGACGCCACAAAAAATTGAATCGGAGATCAACTTTGTGTGATTATAATTAACCTCTAAACGAGTCATGGAATATGTGAATTCACTGCAAATCCTAGGTTTCATCATCATTAGAAAGATCAATTGCTATGAAAATCCTCTAAAAAGTAATGCGTACTTTGGATGTCTTGTGTTCCTTTCCACATTACTTTTAGCTATCCCAGACTTCCATCATTCACAGACAACCTCTACAATTTCTGCCATATTCAAGTACCATGTGTAATATTATTTTCTAATTTTCTCTAAAATTTTTTTCAATTAAATTTATTATTAAAGTAAAACTTCATATTGCTACCATAAATGGAAAACCAGTATCATTTGTCATAAACAAGTTAACTACATATATTTTTTCAATACACTAAAACAAATTCATAATGTACACCTTGGCATGCATACCACACTTAGGGCAATACTGAATTATAGTCCCTGTTCTATCCAATTTTCCTACCACAAATATTGGGACACGCAAAGTCAAAGCTGAATTGGAAGTTGGACACACAGATGACACCAGGCTGTTCTCTTTTTGAGGGACAAAAGCACCACATGCAGATTTGCCCGAATCTCACCTTGAGCTGGCAATGAGAGGGGTGAAGGGTTTCCTAGCAGGGCTAGGAAGGATCTGTCTGCAGCCTGTCTGACATACGACCCAAGCAGGATCCATTCTTCATGAGCCCTATGCTGTCAACCCCAGTGGTCCGACAGTACCCACACCAGCAGGAACAGAGCTAAAGTCCAATCCTTGCAGCCTGAGTTCCTACTCTGGGGACTTCTCAGCGCTGTGGCCCTGACCACATTTTCCATTTTGTTTCCTCTTACACGTTTAGCCCTCTCCTGCTAGCACACCTTCCTCTCGACTACCTCTGCTAACATAGGTGAAGTAGGAGACCGTCAACACGCCTATCTTTCCCTCCTGAAATTAGAGCCCATCAGATTCACTACTGATAAAGGCAAACTGGACAATGTGACTTGGGTCTATGGTAAACTGGGCTTCTTTCTACATCCCTGTGATCTGATTGTCCCCACCAGTCACTGGCAGCATTGGTTAAAATCAAGCCTCCCCTGGCAGAGGTAGAGATATAAAAACAAGTGCATATTACCGACAGGCTGGCTCTGAGCATGAGGGAACAGGGAAGCACCCAGCCAAGGAGGCTCGTGTCTTGCTCCACTCCCCACTCGGATAAGTCCATCTTCTTGTGACTTGGGGAACAGTAAATGAGGGGCAGAGAGAAGCTGAAGAGTTCCTCCCGTACTCTTTCCCCTTGAGAGGTGGGGAAGTTCCCTCCCTTTTATGGAAACAGGAGAAGAACAGGATGTTATCGCCCAACAATTACCTCCTATTGCTTCCTCCTCCAGTGACAAATGTCACAGGATGAACTTGGGGACCCTTGGTCAAATGGAGCAGGAAATAGAAACTCCGAACTGCATGTTGGCAGCCAAAAACAACATGTAAAGATTTTCCGGGTAATGGCTAGGAAGTTGCTGCCATTCAGCACCCTGGTTAATCTGCACAGTGGCCGAAATTCGGCATATTCTCGCCTCTCTTGATCAGTCCTTTTCTCCTCAAGGCCCTGAGGCCGTGTGCCAGCTCCGGAGCCTCGAGCCCCAGGGGCCCAAGCAGTCTTGCCCTTCCCCCCTGTGCCCAGAAGAATCTGGTTCCCCCTCCTGCTCTGCCTCCAGGGAAAAGTCACCTTCCATCTGGTCCTACAGGCTCACCTGGAAGTATGCAGTCTCCTCGACTGAGTAAAACACTAGGGTGTTGATGACAGGGTTTAATCTGTACTTTATTTTAAAATGACAGCGGGGGAATTCCCTGGTGGCCCGTGGTTAGAACTTGGCACTTTCACTGCTGAGGGCGGGGGTTCAATCCCTGGTCAGGGAACTAAGATCCTGCAAACCACGGGTGGGTTGCAAAAAAAAAAAGACATTACTGACTGTAAAATGAGAGCTTACTAAACCCCTTTTTAAACAATATGTATAAGAAAATATCAGAGGAACTCTTTTATTTTCTCTCAGTTCTTTCTGTTGACTGTGGGCTCCCTTGCTGCTGCTGTTACGCTTCCAATGTCACATTCACTTCTGGAAGATTGTCAGCTTTTGTATGAGCCGTCTCCCTTTCCCATATCTACTTACATCCTCAGCCATCACAGAAGAGTACTTAAGCCACTATCAGCTCTATCCTTAATGCATTTATACAGGGCCCAAGTCACAAAGGGCTTGGGTTTCTAGCAAATCACTTAATGGAAATTTTATGAAAGTCAGAATTGCATATGTAAATTAACATATGAAGGTCTAGGCTAGCCAAAACAACATTGAAAAAAAAAGAACAATGCTGGAAAACCAGTACTACCTGATTTTAAGATGACTTATAAAGTGATAGTAATCAAGACAGTATAGTATTGGCATCAGGATAGATGAATAAATCCATGAAACATAATAGAGTTCAGAAACAGACTCATACATATATGGCTGACTGATTTTTGGCAAAGGGAATCCAGGGGAGAAAGGATAGGTTTTTTAACAAGTGTTGTTGAAACAACTGGACATTCATATGCAAAAAAAAAATCCCACCTTCAATAATATATACAAAAATCAGCTAGAAAAGTATCATATATCTAAATGCAAAGCCTAAAAGTATAAAACTTCTAGAAAAAAATCTTGGGTTATGCAAAAATTTCTCAGGTCACCGAAAACATAATCCATTAAAAAAAACTCAAATTGCTCAACTGAAATTCATCAAAATTAAAAACTTCTGCCCCTTGAAAAACACTGTTAGAATGATAAGATAAACCAGAGCGGGAGTAAATGTTTGCATGTATTTGGTGAAGGACTTGTATACAGAAAACTCCCAAACCTGAACAGAAAAAGAAAAGAATGAGCAAACTATGTGGACAAACATTTCATGAAAGAAGATATGTGGACGGAAAAGAAACACATGAAAATAAGCTCAGCAGCATTAGTCATTAGGGAAATGCAAATTAAAACTACAGTGAGATACCACTACATCCTAATTAGAATGGCTAATTTTACAAGACTGACCACGCTGGTGAGAACGTACAGGAACTAGAACTCCCATCACTGCTGGTGGCAGTGTAAAATTGTTTGGAAACATTTGGCAATATCTTAAAAAGTTATATCTATCCACACCATATGATCCAGACATTCTACTCCTGGATATTTATCTAAGAGAAAAAAAAAAAACATATGTCCATAAAAAGGCTTGGACAGGAATGATTGTAGGAGAATAATTTGTAATGGACCCAAAGAGGAAACAACCAATCCAAATGTTCATCAAACAAATTGTGGTATATCCATATAATGGAATACAATTCAGCAATGAAAAGTAATGAACTATTGATACACACACATGGATGAATCTCAAAAGTGAAAGAATAAGACAAAATAAGTATATACCATACAACTCGATTTATATAAAGTTCTAGAAAAATACAAGTTAACCTATAGTAATAGAAATAGCAGATGAGCTGGGAACTGAGGGGAAGATGCTAGAGGGAGCTATTAAAAAGGAGCATGAGGAAACTTTGGGTTGATGGATGTTTATTTCTTGATTTTGGTGATCATTTCATGTGTGTATACATACGTCAAAACCTAACCAGTTGTATATTTTAAATATATACAGTGTGTTTCATGTAAATTATACCTTAGTAACACTGTTAAAGGTGTGTATGTGTGTATATTTGTGTATTGTACATATGAGATTCAAGTAGCACAGTATTCTGAGATTCACAGCGTAATATGGCCTGTGAGAGCAGGAACTCTGGAGCCAGTCTTGGTTTGTGCCTCATATATCTTGGAACAGTAACTTGATTTTTCTATGTCTCAGTTTTCTTGACTGTAAAATGGGGATGGTACCCACTACTTCACAGAATCGTTGAGGGGATTAAAATATATTAAAGCATTTAGGGGTTTCCCGGGTGACGCAGTGGTTGGGAGTCCGCCTGCCAATGCAGGTGACACGTGTTTGAGCCCTGGTCCGGGGGGATCCCACATGCCGCGGAGCAACTAAGCCTGTGCGCCACAGCTGCTGAGGCCTGCGCGCCTGGAGCCCGTGCTCTGCCACAAGAGAGGCCATGGTGATGAGGGGCCCACGCGCCGCAGCGAACAGTGGCCCCCGCTCGCTGCAACTAGAGGGGGCCCGCGCACAGCAGTGAGGACCCAACGCAGCCATAAATAAATAAATAATAAAAATAAAGTGTACAATTCAATGGTGTTTATTAAAAAATAAAGCATTTAGGAGCGTTTAGTAAGGGTTCATGAGATGTTAGCTATCGTTCTTAGTAGGATGGCATCAATGAACAGTTTTCAGCAGTAAAGACAACCACTGTCAAATCATAAAGGCCCTTTATAAAATATTCAAGTGATACAGACCTCTTAAAAAATGTCCCTTTGCTTCAAAAAATCTCGAGTGACGGGTATAATGGATTCAAGGAGATGAGCCATGTAGCCATTAATGAAGATTAGCTGTCTTCATTAAAGCGGAATGCTCACCCACTTCTCCTCGTCTCCTGTTCCACCCCTGAGAAAGATTTGGGATGGGGAGATGTCCCTGGATTATCCAGATGCACCCTAAATCTAAACACAAGTGTCCTTATAAAAGGCCTAGGGGGGTCTGACCACAGAAGAGGTGAAGGGCAGTGAAGGTGGAAGCAGAGCTGAGTGACGAGCTATGAAGGAGGGATGCCAGGAGGAGGAGAAGCAGGGTCTCCACTGCCTCCAGAAGAAAGCCGTCCTGTGAGACCCAGTTCGGACTTCTGGCCTCTAGAACCGTAAAAGAACAAATTTCTATTGCTTTAAGCTGCTAAGTGTGTGGTAATTTGTTAGGAAACTAACACAGAAGTCTACTTCGCAGTCTTTTGCGATTAAGTTTTGCTATTTTTAAAATTTGTTACTTGTTAATTGTTTTGGTTAGCTGTTTTTCTCTCAAAGAATGTTTTGCAGACTTCAGAGCAAAATTGTATGTTGAAAAATGTGATGAAAATATGAGTTTATCATGGCGTTTTATGACATAGGTAGTGGCTCCCTTACCTCCTAAACTCACCTGCTTCTTGCCTTCCCTGTCCCCACTCTCCCTGCACCAAGCTGCTGGGGCGTTGCTTCACTTCTGTCCTACATCTCTGCAGTGAAGTTCCCGCTCCAGAGAACTCCCTGCTTCCCTTCTAGCCCAGTGGTTCTTGGGATGAGAGGTGCCAGTTTTGCCCGCACTTCCCCCACAGGGACAGTTGCAATAACTGGAGACATTTTTGTTGTCACAACTGAAGAAATGTTATTTGCATCTAGTGAGTAGAGGGATACTGCCAGACCTCCCATAATACAGATGACAGCCCCTCACAGCAAGGAATTATTCAACCCCACATGACAACAGTGCAAAGGTTGAGAAACCCTGTTCAGCTCCTCCATCCCAGCTCCCCTTCACCTGCCTAACTCTTCAGGCCTAAATTTAGAAGGAGCTTCCTCAGAAGCAGCTAGAATAGATGGCTTCCTGTGATTGCTTGGTTCTCCTATGTCTGCTGCTTTTGACCAGTGATTCTTAACCCTGCCTGAGCATCTGTCCTTTTATAGTCACCGCAGGTCATTTTCACATGCAAGCCAGGCTGAGAACCCCTGCTCTAGGCTGGGGTTCTTCGGGCTAGTTGGTGGCAAAAATAAAGCAACCTGGGTATGTCCAAGCTTAGAATGCTGTTTTGCAAATGCTTGCAGGTATTCATTCCTTTCTAAGGCACATTTTGCTTGAGCAAGAGTTTTGATACTACAAAATAAAGTATTCAAAGTCATCAGAAATATTTCTCTAATATCTTTTATTCTTGCATGATATTTGTTTAAAGCTAATAGATTTTTTAAAAGCTGGCTTTGGGCTTCTCTGGTGGCTCAGTGGTTGAGAGTTCGCCTGCCGATTCAGGGGACACGGGTTCGTGCCCCGGTCCGGGAGGATCCCACATGCCGTGGAGCGGCTAGGCCCGTGAGCCATGGTCGCTGAGACTGCGTATCTGGAGCCTGTGCTCCGCAACGGGAGAGGCCACAACAGTGAGAGGCCTGCGTCCTGCAAAAAAAAAAAAAAAAAAAAAAAGCCGGCTTTGTTTCTTTTTAATAAGAACAGTTTGCTTTTAAAAATTCAGACAGTATGAAAAGTACAAAGACGAAAGTAAAAATTATCTGAACATCCGAAATATGGATTGGTTACATGTCGGTGACTATACTTTCAGACAACTCAGAGTCCATGTAATAGTTATGTAGTGACATATATGACATCTTACAAAACTGGGACCATATATGTAGTGTTCTATACGTATTTTTTAACTCAGTGTCGTATTCTGTGTATCTTTCCTGGTCGATAAATATAGTTATACATCATCTCAACATCGAGAAGAGTGGTTCCTCCGCTGTCTTCTTCTTTTACAAAACTGTTTGGGCTAGCTGTTTTAACCATATTAGCTTGGGTGAGGTATGGTGAGGGCAGACACAGATCAAGAGAGAAAAAGCACAAAGAGTTTCACCATTGTTACGCTCACGGTTCCGGGGAGTGAGGGGCGAGGCTGGGGGATGCAGCTACCACGCACGGCCGCTCAGGGGAAGCACTGGGGTAGGTTGTGAGACCCGTGGGCAAGAGCCTTTATTGTGATTCCTGCTGGAGGAGTGGGTGAGATGGGGTAGGCTGGCTTAGGACTGGCTAGGTGCATTTGAAAGTGGCACCCTGCAAAATTTGTGTTCACTGTGACTGTTAGAGCCTATTGTTCAGAGCTATCTCAAATCTCCTGATATTTTGGGGTGGACCAGGGTTTACCTGGGAACAACTGGTAGCCATTTTGTAGATGTCAAAGCATCAATTTACAGAAGTTAAAAGTATAATTAATACACTATCCCAGAGTCTTTCCCTTATGATATAAACTTTAGAATAAGCTTGTCTATGTCTACAAAGAAGCTAGCTGGAATTTTGATAGGAATTGCATTAAATCTGTATATCATTTGGGGGAGAACTGACATCTTTACTATGCAGGGTCTTCCAATTTATAAACGTAAGCCTATTTGTCTTCTTTGATTTATTTAATCAGTACTTTGTAATTTTCAGCATAGAGACCTCCACATTAGAGAGCAATTGTAAATGGAAATCATTTAAAAATACATCCTGTCAAACTGCTTTCCACTCCTCTGCTGTGCTGCTTTCTCTAAAACTTCACCAATACTGGGAATTATTAATCTTTCTTTCCTAACCAATGTACAGGCAAAGAAGTACATTTAAAAACAAAATTTTTACATTTAAAACCAAAATTTTAAAAAAATGTACTTCTTTTATTTGTTTTTTGGCCATTTGTATTTCTACATTTATAAATTGCCAATTTTCTACTTAGACATTGTTTTCTTATGAATTTATAAGTTATTTGTGTTTTAGAGGTACTGATCCACTGTCTAGTTTGTGTTGCAAATAATTTGTTTTGTTTTTTTTTTTTTTTTTTTTTTTTGCGGTACACGGGCCTCTCACTGTTGTGGCCTCTCCCGTTGTGTAGCACAGGCTCCGGACACGCAGGCTCATAGGCCGTGGCTCACAGGCCCAGCCTCTCCGCGGCATGTGGGATCTTCCCGGACCAGGGCACCAACCCGTGTCCCCTGCATCGGCAGGCGGACTCTCAACCACTGTGCCACCAGGGAAGCCCTTTTTTTTTTCTTTAAATAATTTTTCAAATTAAAAGATGCTTATTGAACTAATGCATGCTTGGGTAATTGTTACATAATTACACGGGAGTATACACAACTAAAAACAAAGTCAGCTGCATGCTTACAATTTGTGCACTCTACTGTTTGTAACACTTCAGTAAAAGGAGGATAGTAAGTAAAGAAATGCATGTTTCCTGTAGTAATTCCAACAATACAGAGGAATATGCAGTTGAAAGAATATTCGTTTATGCACCTCTTTCCCCTCTTTACTTGCTTAAAAGTAATCCTACTCACCAGAGGTTTGCACTACATATAGTTTGATATTTATTAAGGACATTTATCAAATTTTAAGGTGCATAGCACTTATTTCATTCTGTTTTCTATTGTAGTCATTTGAGTATATAGTTAATAGTCTTACTAGATTATATGTATTAAAAGCAGAGACACTATATATTATGCTTCTTATAACCCTTCCTTGAACAAAGTAGGGATAGAAATAAATAAATATACTATTTTGGAATAATTTCCATAATTACTGACACATTATAGGAAACTAACATTATTGAGGATCTACTATGCTTTGGACACTGTACTAGGAATTTTTTATGTTTTATCTCATTTAATCATCACAAGAGCCATATAAGGCGGTTCTTCCCGTTATCTGTAGCTATGTAACAAACCACACCAAAACTTAACAGCTTAACGTAGTGACAGTGTTTACTTTGCTCAAAAATCTGGTCTCTGGCAGATCTCGGCAGGGATAACTCCTCTCTCTTCCATGCAGCATCAGCTGCGGTAGTTCGTCGGCTCAGGGCTAGAATCATCTGAAGTCTCATACATTCACATGCATGGTGGTTGACGCTGGCCTTTGGGTGAAACTTTACCTGGGGTTGTTGACTAGAACATCTACATGTGCCTTCTCCATGTAGCCTGGACATCCTCACAACATGGTGGCTGGGTTCTGAGAGTGAGTGTCCGTCCAGTGAGAGTGGGCCAGATGGAAGCTATATCCGTGTTGCCCTGTATGACCTGGCCTCAGAAGTCATGCAGTATCATTTTTGCTGCATTCTATTCTTTGAGGCAACCACAAAGCCCCACCCAGTTTCAAGGGGAGGGGAAATAGAGTCTATCTTTTTTTTTTTTTTTTTGTGGTACATGGGCCTCTCACTGCTGTGGCCTCTCCCGTTGCGGAGCACAGGCTACGGACGCGCAGGCTCAGTGGCCATGGCTCACGGGCCCAGCCGCTCCGCGGCATGTGGGATCTTCCCGGACCGGGGCATGAACCCGTGTCCCCTGCATCGGCAGGCGGACTCTCAACCACTGCGCCACCAGGGAAGCCCCATTTTAGAGCATTTTTGAATTCTTGGTAGCTTTTTATCCGTGGAAGGGGAATAGCATTCTCCAGGAAGCTGAGGTAAGAGAGAGCACAGCACTTGTGGAGAACAGCATGGATTGCAATGTCTGGAGGGGAAGTGAGGGAAGGCAAACCTGTAAGATTGAAAAAGCAAGCAGGCTGTGTCATTAGCAGGCAAAGAACTTAGACCCTATCCCGAAGCCAATGAGGGCCAGCCATTGAAAGGTCTTAAGTGGGCAAGTGATGGGGCTCAGATTTGATTTTTAAATGACCACTTTGGCTTTAGTGTTGAGTACTTAAAACAGGAGATTTGGAGTAATATGTAAATCCCAATTCACCCACTTACTGAATAAGTTGGACTTTGCTTGGAATATAGTGTACTCTTTCAACCCATAGACCCAGGTAATTTCCAATTTAAGACAGTTTTCTTTCTTTTGATATCTTTAGTTATGGCTTTTTAAATTTTCCTAGTGTCTTATTAAATGTGCACAGATTTAAGCCCAGTTCCTGATTTCCAACTAACAGTTATGCACATGTGTTCTAATGAGACTGTCCTCTCATTCATCTGACTTCATCAGGATGGGCTAGGCTATGAAGGGGTAACAAATAAACCCTGATGTCTTGGTGGTTTGATACAATAAAGGTTTATTTCCTGCCTGTGGGAAGTCCGAAACAGGTTGAGAGACTTTTCTCTATTTTATAAATATGGCGTCTGATACACGTAACAGGGGAAGGTACAGTCAGAGGATTTCATGAGATGAGTTAAAGCAAAGCCTGGAAGTGGCTTCTACCATTTCTACCCACATCCTGTTGCTCAGAATTCAGTCATAGCCCCAACCTAAATGCAAAGGAAGCTGGAAAATATAAAGGTGCATGTGGATGTTTGACAAGCACTGGTGGTGTCTGTCACCCGTTTCCCGCCCAGATGACTATGAATCAATTAAAATTAAGATTCTCATAATGAACTGGTGCAGAATCTATTTGTTTCAAACTCTGTCTACAGTGTGTCATTTCTGGGGACTAGACCCTTCTGGATGCACAGCCGCACCACCAGGGCTCCCTAGTTAGAGCCCGGGTGTTTTTCTGGGGTTTGCTCACTCTTGAGGCTGGAGAAGGGCAGACAAAGAAAATTCTGATAGTCTCAAAAAATAAAACCCATGCAATTGAGTGATTGGCGACATGGCTCTCTGGTTGACGTGGATGGGGTTGAGAGGCACATACAAAATGTCTTCTGACCTCTTAAACAGGTAGCTCTCTTTCCTAAGATGATGTCTAATTTTCCCCTAAGTTTCAGACTTTAAGACCCATTTAATTTTTAAGCCAAATCAACTGGCTACTAATACAGATAAATTGTTTATATTTGGTGGGGTAAGAGAATGGAACATCTTGGTTAGCTAAATATTAATTAAACACTATCAGGAATTATAATGTAATAAAAATATACTACAGTAAACATAAGGAAACTTGTTTGATGAGTCACAAAATCACCTTACAATTCTGAAATAGTTCACTATCTATTATTATTATTGTACATATTTACGTTTAAAGCAATTAGATTTTACAAGGAACTTTCATATGTTTTATCTAACTATAATCTTCATGATAATTCTGTGCAGTGGGAATTATTATCCTTCTTTACTAGATGCAGAAATGGAGGATCAGAAAGATTATTTGCCCAACATTACAAAGGTTGAGAGCGGCTGAGCTTAAACTCTACTTGGCTGTCCCTATACTAATGACCATCAGAAATGATTGTTCGGGCTTCCCTGGTGGCGCAGTGGTTGAGAGTCCGCCTGCTGATGCAGGGGACGGGGGTTCGTGCCCCGGTCCGGGAAGATCCCACATGCCACGGAGCGGCTGGGCCCGTGAGCCATGGCCGCTGAGCCTGCGCGTCCAGAGGCTGTGCTCTGCAACGGGAGAGGCCACAACAGTGAGAGGCCAGCGTACTGCCAAAAAAAAAAAAAAAAAGAAAAAATGGAAAAAAAAAAAAAAAAAAAGAAATGATTGTTCAGGGGACTTCGCTGGTGGTCCATTGGTAAAGAATCCGCCTTCCAATGCAGGCGATGCGGGTTTAATCCCTGGTCGGGAAACTAGGTTCCCACATGGGGGTGGAGGGGCGGGCAGCTAAGCCCACACGCCACGACAACTGATCTCTCTCACGCACCTCAGCTAGAGAGCCCGCGTGCCGCAAACTACAGATTCCACGCACTCTGGAGCCTGCGTGTCACAACTAGAGAGAGAAAACCGGCACGCCACAGCTAGGGAGAAGCCCACGCAAAGAGCCCATGCGCCGAAACGGAAGATCCCGCATGCCACAGCTAAGACCCGACGAAGCCAAAAATATAGAATAAATTTTAAAAATATATATTAAAAAAAAAAAGAAATTATTGTTCCGTCCTGCAGACATGACTGTCTGAATCCTACTGATATTTGCATGGACCCTGAAATTGGTCGCTAATAAAAAATACCTAATAATAAGACATTTTTTGTGTGTTTTGTTGTCAAAAGTGTTCATTGCCAAACTAGAACACACTGAAGTTCTAGTTACTGGTTAGGTTTCTGGATAATTGAGATAATGTATTCTGTTTTTTTTTTTTTTAATTTGTTATATTTAGATCCATACAGTCAAGAAACTTCATTAAAAGTGAAAAATTGGGCTTCCCTGGTGGCGCAGTGGTTAAGAGTCCGCCTGCCGATGCAGGGGACACGGGTTCGTGCCCCGGTCCGGGAAGATCCCACATGCCGCGGAGTGGCTGGGCCTGTGAGCCATGGCCGCTGAGCCTGTGCGTCCGGAGCCTGTGCTCTGCAGCGGGAGAGGCCACAACGGCGAGTCCCACGTACCGAAAAAAAAAAAAATAGTGAAAAATTATTATCAGTTTCAGTGGTTAATTTAGCTTGTTTATTCAGGCTGAAATAAAGCAGACACCTGCCATATATTAGATTCAATTTAGAGTTGTTTTCTTTTTTTAGAGTGTTTTTTTAAAAAGAGAACTATTCTTCTTAAAAATATGGCTTCTAAAAAGGACTGGAAGATGTATCTTTAGTTGACAGGGAAGAATATGAAATCTATTTCATATCTTCTTTCCTTCTCCTCTTTAATAAAAGTATAAAAACAGTCTAGAATATCACATGTACAGGTGACTTAGAGAAACCTTATTTTCTGTCAAGTTTAGAATGTTGGCATTATTGCAGAGAAACACAACCTATATTATTTACCATACTCGCTGCATATATTTTTAGTGTCATATTTGTGAAAAAGAAAGCATTTGGAAGCAATTACACAATTTTTTTAAACCATCAATTGTCCGGTAGATTTCCATGGCTGGTTTCTTTGATGTTTGGGATTCTACTCTGATGGTGCAAAGTTGTTTTACATGAGCCTGTGACCCTCAAACAGTTCACCAGCCATGGAAGGAGTGAATTTATCACACAGGGTTTAATTTGCCCTTCACTGAGATATTTAATTTCTGTCGCGGGGGGCCTTGCTCAGTCACATAGTATCTGACCTGGCAATGGCAGCCTAGCAACTGGGTGCAGAGAAGCTACCCCAAGCAGGCTCTGGGGTGCAGGGCACAGGGAGATGTTAATTACTTACAGTGGTGGATTAGTGAGGCTGTGGAAGTGTGGCGGGGCCAATGTGTGCTAGAGTCAATGGCCTTTTCCTCCAAAGCGCACACACACAATGTGTTTATCTGAGGGCCTGAAAATACACTGGTTTAATTATGCAACATTTCTTGGTGGGTAAAAAGCAGTTTGTACAGCTGAATGAATTACATTTAGGCTAAATAAATCAAGTCTTATTAGAATGATTAATTTTCAGAATAGTCATAAGCATTTTAGTTCTACAAAAAAGAAAGCTACCATTCAGATTTTAAATACTATGTCTAACATGTCTCGTGCTAAAATGATCATAGGCTAATATTAAACGAGGTGTGCAGAGCCCCCGCTTAGGTCATATTTGGGAGTGAGAGACATTCTCATTATGGTTAATAATAACAAAAATGGGGACTTCCCTGTGGTCCAGTGGTTAAGACTCTGCACTTCCACTGCAGGGGGCAAGGGATCAATCCCTGGTAGGGGAACTAAGATCCCACATGCTGCGCTGTGCGGCCAAAAAGTAAAATAATAATAACAAAAATGTGAAAATGAGAGATTATTACATAGGACAAAGAGGAAACACTATGGTTTCTCTGGTGTGTGAGTGTGTACACCTGACACCAAGCAAGAAAAAGAGGCACCATTTATTGAGCACCAACTATATGCCAGATGTTTTATATACATTTTTGTTGTAGGAAGTAGGTATGATTATTATCCCCATTTTACAGATAATGTAAACAAGACTTGGGGGACAGAACAGTTCGCTTAGGGTGAAGAAGCTGGGATTAGCACTCAGTTCTGCTAGGATCTCAAGACCCCTTTCTTTTCACTATACTGTACACCAGACCAAAAGACTTAAGCGCAGACAAAGAAGACTGGGTTGATCCACAATGCAGTAGGGGAAACGGCTAGAGCTGTGGGAATTGAAAGGAGACACAACTCTGTTTTCATTCACACCCAATATTCCTACACTTTCAGCCAGAGCTTCCCAGCTTGAGTCTCAACTGTGTTCTCTGCTGGGATTCAGCAGGTCTGACCTTGTCTGCCAAATGGAGGATCCAAGCCAGAGAAAAAGGCATTTGTTGGAGGAGCTGAAGAGCCTTGGAGAAACTCATCCCAGGGAAGGAGGAGGCAGCACAGTGAGTGTGCCCAAATTCCAAAGCCTCAGTGAGCATGCTGGGTGGTCTGAGACTCACCCTACCCAGTTCTCTTTCCTCCCCTCTCTCCTTCCATGGGTAACAGACCTGCATTGAGGTCTGAAGGCTCTCCCTGGCATCTCCTGCTCAGTCTCCCAGTAAATCTCTTGCACATCTAGTCCTGCCTTGGTGTTCGCTTCTTGCTGGAACTTAACTAACACAGAGGCACTGACCCAGAACCTTCCTCCATGTCACAGGCCATTAGCATCTCTAGCACATTGGGAAAAGGGAGTCTTGAGTGCCTGGTGGTTGTGGGCTTGTTTTTAAACATATGACTGTACTTTCATTCCTGGGACTACAGGACATACCTGGAGGGGCTTTGCAGAAGGATGAGATACCTGTTAAGCAGGGGGGGCAAGATTCCATGAAACATGGGCTATGGCTATGTGACTCCATTGGGTGCCATAGGCTGGTGAGATGACGAGACCTGGAAAAACTGAGGTTATAAACACACAATAAAAATATCACACTGAACTGATAATAACTGCTATCATAGGCAAGATGAACCCTACGTTTAGTTTCTATGGCAAGAATATTATAATAATATTGTGTTTATAAATTAGATAAAATAGTAGCAAAACATATTTACTGCTTGCTATATGCCAGACCATGCTAAGTTCTTTACTTGATAACCCTAAGGGAGATGCTTATTCAATATCTTCTATGCTAAGAAAACCTTGATTTTGTTTGAGACAACAATGCACCAGCCCCAGGTAACTCCTGTTCTCTGTAGTCCCACCTTCTTTTGCACTAAGAGGTGGCCACATCTCTGTCCAGGAGACCGAAGCAGAAGTCTGCTGGGGTTGGGAGGTGGGGGGCTGGGTTAGGAAACATGCTTCTCCTAGAAGATGACAGGGCAAAACTCCTTACCTTCTTCAGGTCTTTGCTCCAATGTCACCTTCCCAGTATGACCTGCCCTGAACACACTGTTCAACTATATACTTCAATTAAAAAAATAATAATAATAGGGCTTCCCTGGTGGCGCAGTGGTTGAGAGTCCGCTTGCTGATGCAGGTGACACGGGTTCGTGCCCCAGTCCGGGAAGATCCCACATGCCGCGGAGTGGCTGGGCCCGTGAGCCATGGCCGCTGGGCCTGCGCGTCTGGAGCCTGTGCTCTGCAACGGGAGAGGCCACAGCAGTGAGAGACTCGTGTACCGCAAAAAAAAAAAAAAAAAAAAAAATTATAGAGCCTGGTACATAGCAGGTACTCAAAACATTTTTTCTCTTTACCTTTGAGGGAACACGTGAAAATAAAACAGGGAAAATTGCTGGAGAAAGCACAGACCAGCAAGCACAAATGCCCTGGGACAGAAACATGCCTGGCATGTTGGGTACGTAGGAGTCTGGCATGATGGGTGGTGCGATGAGAGGAGGAGAAGGGGAGATGAAACCAGGATGACAGCGGGGAGGCTGACCACATGAGGGCTTGCAGGCCCAGGAAAGCTTTTGGCTCCTACTCTTACTCCAAGTGAGCTGAGAAGCCCAGGAGGAGCTCTGAGCAGAATGACAGCCTCTGGCTTCCATTTAAAACCACCACCTGGCTGCTGTTGAGAGAGACTGAAGGAAGAACCGTCAGGCCACTGTGAAAATCCGAGCTGTCGATGATGGTGGCTTGGACCACGGTGGTAACAGTAAGGAA
Source organism: Phocoena phocoena (assembly GCF_963924675.1). Taxonomy (NCBI): domain Eukaryota; kingdom Metazoa; phylum Chordata; class Mammalia; order Artiodactyla; family Phocoenidae; genus Phocoena; species Phocoena phocoena. The sequence continues at coordinate 75,081,427 of NC_089219.1, read as the reverse complement.
GGAGAGACATGCTCAGGTTCTGGGTGTATTTTGAAGATGTAGTCAACAGAATTTGCTCACAGATTGGGCGTGGATTGTGAGAGAAAGAGAGAAATGAAGGATGACAACAAGGTTTTTGCCCAAGCAACTAGAAGCAAGGTGATTGGGAGGATTGCAGGAAGCATGGGTTTTGGAGGGAAATTCAGGCACTCAATTTTGGACGTGTTTAAATATGAGATGCATATTATACACCCAAGGAGAGACATTAAGTACTCATATGAATATACGGTGCTTGATTTTACGGGAAAAGCCCAGGCCAGGGATAGAGGTAGTATATAAAGCTACGAGACTGGATGGATTCACCTAAGCCATGGGTGTGGATTTAAAAAAAAAATAAGGAAAGAAAAAAAAAGTTCAAATACAAGGATGAGCCATGGGACATTCCAGTAATGACAGTGACATGTGCGGGGCACCACCACCTTACATGCAGGTGCTCATTTGCCCTTATAAAATGTTACAAGGTAAACACTCTCAACCTGACTCCATAGACAGGGAATGTTTTACAGCTATGCGTCATCTGTCCAAAGGCACACAGATGGTTAAGAGCTACTACCTACCTGACTTCTGTGTACATAGCTTTTTTTTTTGTTTTGTTTAATATTTACTTATTTGGCTGTGCTGGGTCTTAGTTGTGGCACGCGGGATCTTCTTTGCTGCATGCAGGATCTTCAGTTACGGCATGTGAAGTCTTAGCTGCGGCATGTGGGCTCTAGTTCCCTGACCAGGGATCGAACCCGGGCCCCCTGCACTGGGAGCGTGGAGTCTTAGCCACTGGAACACATTTTACCTCCTCTAGCAACGTATAAACCTTGGCATCATCCTTTGTCTTCCCTTCCCCACCCAATCAGCCTTTCATTTTTTATTTTCACATTAAGCTTCAGGACAGGGTGCCCTAATCTTTTACCTTGAACTATTACAACTGTCTCCTAATAGGATTTCCTGCCTTGAGACTCTCCCACTCTAATCCGTTCCTTATCTTCCTGAGTATAAAGCTGATCGTGTCACCTTCCTGCTTAGCCCTTTCATTAATTCCCCAGTATCTGCAAGCTCTAATCCAGCTTCTTTAGTTTGGTTTCCGGGAGCCTTACCATCTGGCTCCAAGCTGCTTCTCCAGTCTCATCTCCTGCCACTCTCCCCACCACCCACCTCTCACGCTAGTCACTTTCCTGTGACGTTGAATCTGTTACTGAGGTACATCAGGCTCCTTCACAACTCAGTTTCATACGCTCTTTCCTTTTTGTGTCCACACGGTTAAACCTTCAGTACAATATTGACTAGAAGACACGACAGTGGGCACCATCTCGTTCCACACTTCTGAGGAAAACTTCCAGCTTTTCACCATTAAGTATAACGTTTGTTGTAGGATTGTTTTAGCTACCCTGCATCCGATTAAGGAAGTTTCCTTCTTTTTGTAATTGCAAAGAATTTATTATCATGAGTGGATGTTGACTTTTAAGGAATGTTTTTCTGCATTTTTTTGGTATCATAAATTCCCTCCTTTAATCAAACATCGATTTATTTTCTATGTGTTATCCATTTCTATGCGTATATTTCTGGATTCCATCAGCTAATATTTTGTTGAGCACATGGCCTGACGATCTGTGCAGTGGCCCAGTGGGAGCACTTTTTGGTGAGGTGACCAAAAGCAACCTGATAATTAGGAGCAAAGTTTGAGCTCCACTCCTGTCTGGGATTAGGGGCTCTGAATGGATGTCAGGTGAGGACTGAGGGTGGATGTCTGAAGCTCTGTATTATTACAGGAAAGTGAAAATTTCATTATCAATAGCTTTTATATTCAGTACAAAGTTTAGTACATATTCAGTCCCAAAACGGAAACAGATCTTATTGTTTAATTCAAAAGTTTTAATAGCAGTGAAATAAAAGCTTGATATGCGTAAGTAAACCTTTTTCACATTTAGTTTTGCTAGTTCACCTTACATAAAAAATGATGAGTAAAGAAAAGCCCCACAAAGCCCTCAAAACACCCCTACAGAAAGCTTTTCTATATCATTTCCATGTTTGACATTGTCTCTTCCACTTTGATCAGACCAAGATTGGTGAGGATGTTCTTTTCCAGTTCCAAATAACTCTCGTAGTCCATTTTCAATTTGGCTTCCAATTGTTCTTTTGACTTCTGATACGTTTCCTAGGGGGGGAAAAAGCAAGTCATTCGTATAAAACTCTGGCAGCTAGAGATACCAAAGGCTGGGAAGGGGCTATTTTTGAAAGTCTGGCCTGGCTGCTGTTCTCTGGAAGGGCTGTGAGGGGCAGAGGGCAGGGGGGCATCTCTTGCACAGTCAGGAAGAGAGGCTGCTGGCTCTGAAGGGGAGGGGCAGAGATGAGCGGAGCGGTGTGTGCGGACTCCAGGCGCCTCCTGGTGGTGGGGCTGACCCAGTCTGCTGATGGACTGGATGTGGGCTCTCGGGGGCAGGGGCAATCCAGGCTGGCCTACGGGCTCCTGCCACTGATGCAGGGAGGAGCACATTGAGAGGGGAGAGAATAACAATGAAGGGCATTTATTCAGCTAATTTACCCAACACCACTTGCTGAATAATCTGAGTCATCTGTTTTGTTCTTTGATCTGTCAGTGTTCACCTGAGTACTGCTCTGGTTTAACAATTGGGACATTTTAATTTATTGTAGTATATGCTGGGGCAGTCATTACGATTTTTAAGATTTTGTTTTTTCTCATCTGTGTCTTCTTTCAGAGGAACTTTAGGGTCACTTCATCTTGGTGTATCATCCTGTGTTGCTTTTGTTTTCTCTCCTCTTGTCCTGTCCCAATCCTAATGTCTTCCTGTGCCTTCTGATGCCTTGTCACAAAGCCCTGTCTTTGTGGATTCCATCAAAGGGACCGGAACTATATGTTATTCTAGTTTCTTTAGAGAATAATTTGCAAGAGGTATTTTCCTCTTTTGAATATTTACAATGACTGATGTTCTCTTCCCCTTCCTCTGCCATATTCTTTCCATATGTTTGCTTTTTCCCCCTCTCTTAATATCTCTGCTTTCTCAGATTCCTCATGTCTAATCATTATAACTCCTTCATAGCACGGTGAGGATTAAATGAATTATTAAATATGGCAGGTCCTCAGAATGGTACATGCACCCAGTAAGCACTTGTTAGCTACAATAACCAATTCACAAAAAGAGCACGACTTGATAAGGTGAGAGTAGAAAAGTGTTATTCTTCTAACCTTTGTCCTTTACAACATATGTGACAGATTCCATAGCACTTCCTATCATTTTTAGGTATTAGAAAGAGTGTCGTTTTCAGGTATTTGAAGACTCAGGCCAGTCCAATATCCAAGTGAAGGCTGCCCCTTGTGGCCCCCACTGCAATGCCCCCCTGTGCACCTCCAGGCTCTTTCTGTAGATTGCCTCACCCAACTTAGAAAGTCCTTTGGGACACCTGATTTGAGCCTAGCTACTTTCAAGTTTCCACCTGGCCCCAGGAAAACTTACCACCCTCACTCTGCCATCAGTACAAGTTCATTGCCCCTGGTCCTCTCTCCACCCATCTGTCAGAGCAGTTTAATCCAATCTTTTGCCTGCAGACTTTCCAACCATAGGAGTCAGGTCCCTGTCCCTGAGTTTCCTAAATTCTCCCTGGACATTCTGCTCTGGTCCCTTGGTAACTCCTAGCTCTTGGATTTCTGTGGCTCAGGAAGCCTCCTGCCAGGTGTACGAGGCCAATGGTCCATCCTGGCCAGCAACCTATCTCTAGCAGTGCTTCTCTTGAAGGTTTCCTCCCAGAGTCTGGGTGGTGTTGCAGAAGTGGGAATGGGGAATACACAGCGCTCCAACACCTCTCCAAAAAAAAATCCCCTTTTCCAAACTTCTTCCCCATAATTCTTGCCTCCCTTGTGTAGCCTGGAGTGTGGGTCATTGACTAGGGGTTGCAGAATTCTTTTGAATTCTTCCGTCTTCTCTGTCCCATAGAGATGACATAATGAATCATATGGAAACTGCTACTTTTCTCAGTTTCGGGTCTCCAGCCAGTTAGGAAAATTCCCATTTTGTGTGCTGTTAGAGCTATAATTACTATTATTTTTCAATAAGTGAGCGGTATCCAGATTCAATGTTTGCAAAGAGACGGGTATATGATTTCCCTCACATGTGTGGGTTGAAGTGCACAGCCTAATCCCTGCCAGTCGGGGGGCGTTCATGAAAACCAGCCTTGCTGGACGGATGTGTGATCGTCCCCTGCCCTCGGTAATGATATTAATAGTGGACACTTCCTATCTGCCAGTTACTGGCTAAGTGCTGTAAATATTTCAACTCGTTTAATCCCCACTGCAATCCTCTGAGGTTGTTAGTTTGTTCCCATTTCCCCTATTATCAGCAGTTGCTTGTAAGGAGATACTTCTGACTTAACATTAGTTATTTTTCCTTGGTGACCCTTTTCATTTTCTAAATGTAGCAGAGGAGCCCTTTTAAATGTATTCACTTATCCACAGTCTCTAGTTCCAGAGAAAACTTGACAAGTGGTAGCTCTACTTTAAGGAGGGTACTATGTCAAATGGAAATGAAGTTACAAGAAAGTGGAAAAGTTTTGGAAACTCAAAAGCATCATACAATTCCAAGATATGATTATTATAATATTCAAGATTTTTAAAAGTACTTCACATTGTAAATTATTTTTGGATTATCCACAATTCTAAGTGGATAATTAGCTGTCACTATGTTATTGAAACACTCCTAGTAATCGATGACTGCTGGTGTAGGAAAGGGTGGCATATTATCTCCCACGGCAGAATTTCACCCAGTGTTTGTGGTTGTGCAAAAGAACAGACCAAGACCAATTTTTTTTTTTTGTAGCAAAAGAAAACAAAGAAAAGTTAATTAATTGGTGTTCTTTTATACCTTGTCACCACTAAACAATGTTTTTAAATGATGCTCCCTCTGTTTTTGTTCCACTAATTCATATATATCAATGGGATAACGTTAATCTATTTGCTAATGCAGTACATTAAAATATTTCCACATGCTTGTGCTTTTAATTGAGACCTAGGGTCTTACATGAGTAATTACACTGGAGGAGGCTATATATTTGGCTATAAGGAAACGACAGGCGGTGATGAAATTGTTGGTGACAAAAGGGCAAGGAAGGGAATGAGCAAGAGATAAGCAGAAATATGGACTGAGATGACCTCAAGTGAGAAAGACAGAAGAGCTGAATTCACAGAATATTTCAAGGCCCCAAATTCCAGGGGTCAAGGGAAGACCAACAGAGTGATGGAATTCACGTCAAACAGAGAGGCTGAGGAAGAGGATGGGGGTTTCAGAGACTTAGGTTCCTTTTTGGTAAATTTTTTTTTTTTTTTGCGCTACGCGGGCCTCTCACTGTTGTGGCCTCTCCTGTTGCGGAGCACAGGCCCCGAACGCGCAGGCTCAGCGGCCATGGCTCACGGGCCCAGCCGCTCTGCGGCACGTGGGATCTTCCCGGACCGGGGCACGAACCCGAGTCCCCTGCATCAGCAGGCGGACTCTCAACCACTGCGCCACCAGGGAAGCCCTGCACTGTTTTAATGCATTATTCACTAGATGTTAAAATTCTATGAAATGAAAGCATTCGAATTTGAATCTTTGTATCTATAATTGGTATTTAGATACCACTGTATCTAAAGGCCTTTGAAATATAGAAAATTTCAGAAACTTAAATTGGGTAGAATCTCACTAGGTGTGTCCAACTGGTTGTTCTGACTCGTAGTAAGCTAGGAAATCAGAGAAATGCCCCCTGGACTCCCATCAGAACAAGAGAAGAATGTAAAAAGGCATAATTTTTCTATTAAAATTGTGGAATAGCCAAAGAAATATATTCTCAATGACATTAGAGGAAAGCAATTTTTGTTTCTGAAATTTAACTTACAACTTTTTTCTTCGCCATTTCCAGCTCCTTTTCTTTCTTTTCTTCTTCCCGAATTTTTTTGCGCTGTTCTACATATTCCAGATGCTTGACTTCTCTTTCAAAGTAGTGGCTTATACTCGATACCTGTTAGAAACACAGGCCCATGAGAGGGGGACCCACATGGAAGCCCCCATGTTCTTCATGAGGCTCTGAAGAATTTCTGCTGCTTGTAAGTTATTAGCTAGATTACCTGCTGCTTGTAAGTTATTAGCTAGATTACCTGCTTTGAGATAATGCCCACAGGCCCACTATCAGAGGAACTAGCTAATTTGGGGGCTACTGGGCTAAGGTTTAGGGGCCTGCAAATTGAGGGATGGCAGGAAAGGAGTGGGACTGGAAGGAGAGAGCTGCAAAAAAATTGCAATTTTGTAGGAGAAATATTCAGGGATTGCTCCCACCCCTCTTCTTTCCTTCTCACTTTTAAGACGAAGGAAAGTTTCACATCATCAAACAAACTTGGAAAACCCAGATGAGGATGTCAATGGAAACCGTAAAGGGACTGGAAGCACAGCTGAGTTCCTGGTCCCCTGGAGAGTTTAGCGTGCGGACGTTAAGAAATGAAGCAGGGAAGTCAGCAGAGACCTTGGGCAAGGCCACCAAGGGAAGGAAAGTTTTTTGCCTACCACTAACTAGGGTGATGTTGTTGGGACTTGCAACAGATTGCAATCTATATGTTTAATGTTGGTTGTATACATATTTATGTATTTCTACATATTGATCTTCTTTTTATAACCTAATTATTAACACTGCTTGAAACCCTTGGGTGGGGTGCATGGAGTGGCAGAATATTGCCACTTCAGACCTGCTGCCTGCAGCACACCAAGTTGGGGAAGGATGGGTGGAGGCTGGCAATGGAGAGATGCATAAAAATGTCAGCTGGGCCCTCTGGGAAGGCTATCACTGAAATAAGGGTCCCACGCTTAGGTTACAACGTGAAAATAACATCTTATGATTATGAATCCCCAAATCAATTCCTCTCTGAATCTGGGCTTCATTTACTTGGCCTTTCTTTTGCTGCATGCTTGTTTTTTTTTTTCCCCTAGCTTTAAACCATTTATCTCATAAAACAGAAATACATCCCCTTTTTAAAAATTTTTATTTTATATTGGAGCATAGTTGATTAACAATGTTGTGTTAGTTTCAGGGGTACAGCAAAGTGATTCAGTTATACATATACTTGTATCTATTTTTTTTCAAATTATTTCCCCATTTAGGTTAACATCCCCTTATTTTTGACTGTATGATTCTTTTGTTCTCTTAAAGAGTAAAAATGCTGTCATTTCTGAACGTACTTCTAAAACATGCCTCAGCAGTATCTGATCACATAAATCCTCAAAGCCAAAAGTTACTAACCTCATTGGTGGAAGGGCGACTTAGTGTCCAAGGAATTTCCAATATATGCAATGTTCCATAATAATCAGCTATGGCTATAAATTTCTGCTTAGCTGAAAGATTAAAAAAATGTGGGAGAAAAACAACTCTGCAATCAGAAAGCCACTTTAGAGGTTAAACATGTGCTGTGTTTTTGTTTTGTGATTTCCCAAAGGACCTGTTGTGGTTACAATGATCCTGGCTGAGACCCTGAGTCTTTGTCAGCCACGCTGCTCACCCCCAATCCTGTTTTCTCAGCCTCTATATAAGGAGTGTGGCTCCTAGCTGAGATTGACCCTCTCTGACTGGATCCACTGGGCAGATTTGAAAAGAAAGCAGGGACAATACATGGAAGATTTTCAAATTAAAAATCATCATGCCAATTTTCACCAAAGACATAGTAAGGGCTAAAGGATGCCGTTATCCAGATGAATTTCAAAGACACAGCCAGAACCAGTTTTCTTATTATAAAAACAAATTGCTTCCTTTGATCATTTAAAATGGATATAAAACACGAATGTGTTTGAAAATTTTAATTTTCTCTCTCATCAACTTTTTTCTTCTCATTTTCAGCAG